>NC_029777.3:101317280-101336827 GCF_000817695.3 Arachis duranensis | reverse complement strand
TATTTATATATATATATGGTAAATTCTACTCTATTTTTTATATTTTAACATGTAAATTATCCTTTATGACATATCACTTTTTAATTGGTTATTATGTTAACTATGATTAAATTATTTTGTAATTAAAAAATTATTTAAAAGAATAAATGTATAATTTGATAAAATACTAAAAACTGAATATTTACTCTCTATAACTTTGTTATTTCTCTCTCTGATTGCTCTTCTGTGTTGATTTCAATTTGTAATGGATCTGCGATTAGTTAAAGAGAGTGTATTTGGTCGTGCTATTATTTTGTAGTTGTCTTTTGCTCTTTAGTTCACATAATTTCCTGTCACATATAAATTTTTTATTATCAGGATGCATTAATCTATGATTTAGGGTTGTGATAACTATTGCATATATTAAAGTGATGCTTGAATTAGATATGCATTTAATCCATCCGTCTATTAGAATTTAAATTAGACTATATCGTACACAAGATCCGTTACATTAGATATTCAAAGGATACTTGCATCTTTACTCTCCGTCTTGCTTCGAGTTACAGTGTGCTTTCAACGCGCTTTGAGTGATGAAGAAACAATGGAAGGGAGGAAATATATTTCACTCAACATAGAAGGTGTTTTTTAATGGAAGGGTGGAACGAATTTAAGTAATAATGATTTGGTAAAAGAATATATATTTATTTTTTAATATTTATAAAAATTATATAATTATCTATCTTAAAAAAAATATTTAATTATAAGATGGTCTTACTTTAGTTAAGATGTTAATTCTCATTAAGTTAAATTAACTCAAATTAAAATTAAACATCTAATTAAATGTGTCACGTCATAGAAGCTAATTTACATGTTGTTTTAGAGGAGATTCGGTAAAATTCACCTATATATATATAAATTTGGTTCGAATTAGAGAATAAAAAATTTAACTAAAACAATAAAAAAATACTTGAAAATAATAAAAATAAAAAATAATCTTATTATAAATTGCGATTTTAAATAAGATTTCTTTTAAAACTTGGCTCATTAGTAGTTAATATTTTTCGAAAATTCTAATTCATGTATTAGAAAATTCATGGGTAGTGATAGTCACTTTAATTTTTGGTATTCTGTTAGAACATGGCATGTGATCAAACATTTTTTTTGACAACTTTATAAATGTTAGATTAATTGATTTAAAATTATTGGTCATTGTCTAAATTTTAAAATTCTTTATAAATTTTGTAAGGTTTTAATACGAAGATTAAGAAAAAATAATAGATTGGTGAACAAAGTGTAGATATATCTCTCACTAGTCAATATCACCTCAAAAATCTCTACATCTTAATGTCAAAAATATCTACATCTCAATGTCAAAAGCTACGTAAATCTCTGCATCTCAATGTCAAACTACGTACGTCAACAAAGCCAGGTGAAGCATCCAGTAGATCATCAGCAGGATCATCAGCAAAGCATGTCAAGCTACGTCAACAAAGTCAGGTGGAGCATCTGGTAGATCATCATGAGGACCATCAGCAAAATCAGGTGTACCATCAGCAGGACCATAGGACCATCAGCAAAGCCAAGATCATCAGCAAAGCCATCCGAACCATCAGAGCTGTCATCACTCGTTGGGGGAGGACTGGAAGGGATGATGACAGTAGTCTCCTCTGGGACTGGAAGAGGGGACATGAGGCTGATCGAGATACAACTGTAAATCTAAGACCCCAGCAAGAAAGAGCTCATAGTCATCAGCTACAAAGTCCCCAAAGTTAAGGTGGAAAACCTCAGTCGAACCAGCAAATTCCGTAGGGAAATTTCCCTGAGCAGAGAAATGATAATCCTAGCCTGCTCTACAGTCGTATCCGCGAAAACAACGAAAAGAACCCGATACACCCCTCCTTCGTAGCGTAAATCACGAGTCAGAATTTCCAAATGTGTCCAATCAGCCATAATGTCTAACAAAAGATAGATAAATATTAGTGCAGAAGAATTTGTGCATAATACTATTTGTCGATCTATGAAAAACTAATATTAGTAGATTTTAACACTAATATCAAAACAAATAGTATTTGTTTTGGTATTAGTGTTAAAATCTACTAATATTAATTTTTCTTAAATCAACAAATAGTATTGTGCATGAATTCTTCTGCACTAATATTTATCTATCTTTTGTTAGACATTATGGCTGATTGGACACATTTGCAGATTCTGACTCGTGATTTACGCTACGAAGGAGGGGTGTATCGGTCTCTTTTCGTTGTTTTCGTCGATATGACTGTAGAGCAGGCTAGGATTGTCATTTCTCTGCTCAGGGGAATTCCCCTACGGATTTGTAGGCTTGACTGAGTTTTTTCCACCTTGACTTTGGGAACTTTGTAGCTGATGACTATGAGCTCTTTCTTGTGGGGGTTAGATTTACAGTTGTATCTCGATCGGCCTCATGCCCCCCCTCTCCCACCTCATGCCCCCCCTCTCCCAGTCCGAGAGGAGGCTGCTGTCATCATCCCTTCCAGTCCTCTGCCAGCGAGTGATGACAACTCTGATGGTTCGGATGGTTTTGCTGATGGTGTTGATAGTCCTGTTGATGGTTCACCTGGCTTTGCTGATGGTCCTGATGATGATCTACCGGATGCTCCACCTGCCTTTATTGACGTAGCTTGACAGATGCTCCACCTGACTTTGCTGACATAGCTTGACATTGAGATATAGAGATTTACGTAACTTTTGACATTGAGATATAGAGATTTTTGAGGTAATATTGACTTGTGAGAAATATATCTACACTTTGTTTACCAATCTATTATTTTTTTAAATTTTCGTATTAAAATCTTACAAAATTCATAAATAATTTTAAAAAATTTAGACAATGACTAATAATTTTAAATCAATTAATCTAACCTTTATAAAGTTATCACAAAAAAAAATGTTTGATCACATGCTATATTCTAACAAAATACCAAAAATCAAAGTGACTACAACTATCCATGAATTTTCTAATACATGAATTAGAATTTTCGAAAAATATTAACTACTAATGAGCTAAATTTTTAAAAGAAAGCTTATTTAAAACCGTAGCGCAATGAAGCAAGTGTAACAAATATAAAAAATAAATATTTTTTATTTATTAAAATTAACATTTAAAGTTTCATATATATAATATTTAAAATTATATATTTATAATAAGATCATTTTTTATTTTTATTATTTTCAAGTATTTTTTATTGTTTTAGTTAAATTTTTTATTCTCTAACTCGACTAAATTTATATATATAGGTAAATTTTACCAAATTTTCTCTAAAACAACATGTAAATTAGTCTCTATGACGTGACACATTTAATTAGATGTTTAATTTTAATTTGAGTTAATTTAACTCCATGAGAATTAACATTTTAACTAAAGTATGACCATCTTATAATTAATTTTTTTTAAGATAGATAATTATATAATTTTTGTAAATATTAAAAAATAAATATATATTCTTTTACCAAATCATTGTTACTTAAATTTGTTCCACCCTTCCATTGAAAAACACCTTCTGTGTTGAGTGAAATATATTTCCTCCCTTCCACTATTTCTTCATCACTCAAAGCGCGTTTAATGCGAAATATATTTTCTCCCTTCCACTATTTCTTCATCACTCAAAGCGCGTTGAAAGCACACTGTAACTCGAAGCAGGACGGAGAGTAAAGATGCAAGTATCCTTTGAATATCTAATGCAACGGATCTTGTGTACGATCCAATGATCCATAGCCATTCCAAAGAACGTCTTTGAACTAATTGATATAGTCCAATTTAAATTCTAATAGACTGATGGATTAAATGTATATCTAATTCAAGCATCACTTTAATATATGCAATAGTTATCACAATCCTAAATCATAGATTAATGCATCCTGATAATAAAAAATTTATATGTGACACGAAATTATGTGAACTTGTTAAATGTTATTGCAAAGAAGTAATAAGAGAGAATTTGAAGAATAAGAAGAGGATTTGAAGAGAGAGAGTAAGTGTTATTCAAGCATTATGAATGAACCAGTAGTTTTTCTTATTCTGCAGAAGTAACAAGTTCACCCTTATATACAAGTTGAAGCCATACTAAGTAACAAACTTCTGCCTAATAATTATAACAACTTCTGCCTAATAATTATAACAAACTTGAATTTAAATACTTGTATCTATCTTCTTCGTTCCTTATTTAGCTAACTAATAATATGAATGACATTCCCCCTTAAGTTGCTAGTTTTGAGACAAAACTGACAACTTACAATCTGAATTAACAACCACCACAAAACTCATACATTCCCCCTAAAGTTGGGAGAATAGATGTCCAACAATCCCAACTTGATGTAGAAAGTCTTAAAAGGAGCAGGTGCAAGTGGTTTGGTGAAGATGTCAGCATTTTGTTCTTTGGTGGAAATTGGCAAAAGTTTGATAAGACCTGATGAAGATTTTTCTCGTACGACGTGGCAATCGACTTCGATGTGTTTAGTACGCTCATGAAAAACGGGATTGGCAGCAATGTGACGAGCGGATTGGCTGTCACAATAGATAGGAATAGGACTAGAACAAGGGAAGCCAAGATCAGACATAAGATAAGAGAGCCATTGAGCTTCACAAGTTGCTAAGGCAAGAGCACGATACTCTGCCTCTGAAGAGGATCTAGACACTGTCAATTGTTTCTTGCTCTTCCATGAAATGAGGGAGGTCCCCAAGTAGAAACAGAAACCAGAAACGGACCTTCTTGTATCGATGCATGATGCCCAATCGGCGTCAGAGTAACCCGAAAGCAACAAATCTGAGGAAGTTGAGAAAAATAAACCAGCTGCAGGGGCTTGTTTGAGATACTTTAAGACACGAATGACAGCTTGATAATGAGCAGTGGTTGGACAATCAAGGCAGTGACTGAGTTTGCCAACGACAAAAGAAATGTCAGGTCTTGTTGTGGTAAGATAAACAAGCTTGCCAATTAATCGTCGATATGAAGCCACATCAGAATAGGGAGGAGTTGAATTTTTACTTAACTTGTTAGAGTAGTCCATAGGAGTAGATATAGGTTTACAATCAGTCATACCATAGTCAGCTAGAAGATCAAGCACATATTTTCGTTGATTAACAGCAATTCCCTTGCTTCCCCTGGCGACTTCTAGTCCTAAGAAGAATTTAACATCCCCAATATCCTTGATTTTGAAAGCCTCGTGAAGGTGTCTCTTGGTAGATTCAATCTCTTGTATATTATTCCCAGTGAGTATGAGATCATCAACATAGGCTAGGGCAGCAGTGAATGTCTCACCGGTCCGTTTTGTGAAGAGAGAGTAGTCATGTTTGGATTGAGAATAACCAAGAGATGTGAGCATAGAGGTCAGCTTAGCATTCCATTGTCTACTAGCTTGCTTTAATCCATAAAGAGATTTTTGAAGCTTGCACACCAACCCGGTTTGAGAGACAACAAGGCCAGGAGGAAGTTGCATGTAGACCTCCTCGTCAAGATCACCATGAAGAAAGGCAGTGTTAACATCAAGCTGGTGAAGATGCCAATCTTTCGCAGCAGCTAAAGCCAAAAGAAGTCGTAATGTTGTCATTTTGGCTACAGGGCTATATGTATCAAAGAAATCAAAGCCTTGCCTCTGAGTGTACCCTTTTGCAACCAGTCTTGCTTTATGTCTCTCAACGGAGCCATCAGGCTTCAGTTTGAGTTTAAACACCCATTTACAACCAATGACTTTCTTTCCTATGGGTAAAGGAGTGAGGGTCCAGGTCTTATTTGTAGCCAAAGCTTTTAATTCAGCGGAGATAGTGTCTTTCCAACAAGATTCAACAATAGCCTCCTCATAATGTTTGGGTTCAACAGACGATGCAATAGCCACAGATAGTGTGTGATGTGTCTTAGATAAATTATGAGAAGAAACATAGTTAGAAATTGGATACCTGGAGGATTTTGTCACAGCGGAATCAATTGAGGTTTGAAAACAATGAAAATCATTAAGATATGCAGGTTGTTTCTTTTCTCTAGTAGATCTTCTAATATTGGGAAGTGAGGGTGGAAGTTGTGAGTTATGTTGTGCATGTTGTGATGCAGGTCTAGGAAGAGAGGGATATGCTGATGCATTAATATGAGTGAAATGAATATTATTTTGAGGTGTGATGGATGCATGAGCTGTGTCGGAAATGAATGTATGACCTTGTGGTGGATTGTGCATGTGTAAGTAGTCAAAAAGTGTATCAAATGCAATGGAATCATGTGCTTGTGCAGTGGAATGAAAGTTCATACTATTGTCATTAGTAGTGGATGCAGAATTTTTGAAGGGTAAAACATGCTCATAAAATGTCACATCTCTAGAAACTATGAGTTCATTAGTTTTTAAATCCAAAACCAAAAAACCTTTTATGCCGTGCTTGAATCCAAGGAAAACACATTTCTTTGCCCTCGGATCAAGCTTTTTCCTTTGACAAGCAAGAGTAGAGATGAAAACTAAGCAACCGAAGACCTTGAAATTTGTGAAATTAGGTAATGTGGTGTTTAAAATCTCAAAAGGAGTTTTCTGAGCTAATAACTTGCTAGGAAGACAATTAATTATGTGAGTTGCATATGATAAAGCAAGATCCCAATAACAAGATGGAACGGAAGAATGAAACAAGATGGCTCTTGTGACCTGTAGAAGGTGTTGATGTTTCATTTCTACAATTCCATTTTGTTGGGGAGTCTCTACGCAAGACCGTTGATGCAAAATGCCTTTAGAGTTAAAAAACTGTTCTTGAGAAAATTCTTTACCATTATCTGAACGAATGCATTTTATATGTGCATTAAACTGTGTTTTTGCATAAATAATGAATTTTTGAATTAAGGGAGTAATATCAGATTTTAGTGACACAGGGAAGGTTCAGGTGAACCTGCTATAGTCATCAACAAGAGTAAGGAAATATTTATTACCATGTGTTGAAGGGATATTGATTGGACCCCAAATGTCAGCATGTATAAGCTCAAAACAAGAAGTTGATTTTGAAACGCGCATTGAAAAAGGCAATCTTTTATGTTTAGCATAGTGACAAGAATCACAAGGATGCATGCTTACAGTTTTATTGAATTTAAAACCATGAATGGATGGATACAATTGCTGCAAAATTTGCAATTTATTAAATGGTAAATGTCCTAATCTAAGATGCCAAAGTGCAGTAGGGTCAGTGAGTGACGGTGAAATGGTGCCAATGCTCAATGCTGTGTGTTCCTTAAGTGAACGAGAATTTTTTGTGAGTGCATATAACCCATCATTGATTTCAGCTGCTCCAATCATCCTCATTGTATGGTAATCCTGTATTTCACAACCAAACTTGTTAAAAATGAATTGACAGTCAAGTGAAGAAATCAATGCTGAAACGGAGATAAGATTTAATGCAAAATCTGGGAGGTAAAGCACATTAGTGAGATATAATGAATTTGAAAATTTAACTTGACCAGCTATAGTAGCAACTAAGATGCTTTGATTTGGCAATCTGACCCTAATTGGATTTATTTTAGTGTATGAAGCAAATGCAGCAAGACTAAAAGTAACATGGACCATGGCACCTGTGTCAATGACCCAGGATTCATGACTATGAGGTGAAAGAGAAGACATAACCTCAGATTTACCTTCACTTGAAGACTGTGGATTTGTGGCAATAGTAAATTGATTCACATTTTGAGGATTAGGTGTTGAATGGTGTTGGAGAAGAGCTAACAGGGTGTCCTTTTACTCAGCGGTAAATGAAGTACCTGAACAAGCATTCTCCTTATACAAATCAATGCTATTGTAACCATCAGTTTCATCGAATTTCACTGTGACACTATTAGCAGATTGCAGCATTTTTTGCTTGAGGTGGGGAGGCAAATCATGCTTCTTGTAACAAGCATCAACAAGATGACCGGTTTTTCCACAGAAGGAACACAACCTTGGAGGTCCTCTTCCACCAAAATGTTTGCCTCCTCTGCCTCCCCGTATATCTCTTCCTTTTCCTCTACCATTCCATGATAGATTGTAAGTGGCATTCCGATCCACTGCATTGATGAGGACTGGAGAACCAAGTGAATCAGTCCCAAGCACCTGCCGTTCTTGCTGTAGAAGCAAAGCAAATGCTGTATCAATGGAAGGCAAATGAGTCATCATCACGAGACTTGACCGAGCGGTAGAGTATTGCTCATTGAGGCCCCCGAAGAAAGCGCACAACAAATGTGTCTTGCCGATAGTTTCTTATCACTTGAAATCCACAAACACAAGTAGATGAACAAGGACATAGAGGTATCGGCCGAAAAAGTTCTAATTCCTCCCAAATTGTTTTCAATTTTGTGAAATATGAGGTAATGCTCAAGTCGCCCTGTTTAGTAGAAAATAATTCTTCATCTAATTCTGCAATTCGAAAAACATCACCTTGATAAAATCTCCGTTTCAATTCTTCCCAAATATCATGAGCATTGCTGTTCCAAATGACGCTGCTAGCGATGTCCGGACTCAGTGAGTGTGTGATCCAAGAAGCAACTAGAGTATTACAGCGATCCCAAGCTTCAAAGGTAGCATCATCCTTGGATGGTGGTGGCAGAGAACCATCCACAAAAGCAAGTTTATTTTTGGATTTAAGAACCATGCGCATTGACCGAGACCAAGAACCATAGTTTTTGTTGTCTAACACAATTGGAATTAGGGATTTACCAGGTTGTTCACCGGGGTGAATGAAGAAAGGAGTAGATGGATCCATGATTGGATGCACTGGATGTTTGGAGCTAACATCTTGAATTGCATTGATTTGAGTAATTAAATTGGCAAGAATTTGTAGATCAATATTGCCAAGGGAGGAATTCGGAGGTGGTGGATCGGAATCCATTGAGGAAAGAGGAAAAAAAATGCGTACTGGGTTGTTGGAAATCAAATAAGGTAGAAGAACTTCTTCTCTAAAACTCGTGATCGGAACGCATCATCAAATGCATGGAACTGTCTCTGATGATGACATTCTCATCAGCTCTATCGTGTGAGTTAAGGAGAAAAAAATGAGAATGATGAAAAAGAAGAAAAGAAAACAGAAGGGATAGGATGATAGTGATGCAGCATTGCAATGGCAATGGCTCACCGCACCATGTTAAATGTTATTGCAAAGAAGTAATAAGAGAGAATTTGAAGAATAAGAAGAGGATTTGAAGAGAGAGTAAGTGTTATTCAAGCATTATGAATGAACCAGTAGTTTTTCTTATTATGCAGAAGTAACAAGTTCACCCTTATATACAAGTTGAAGCCATACTAAGTAACAAACTTCTGCCTAATAATTATAACAAACTTGAATTTAAATACTTGTATCTATCTTCTTCGTTCCTTATTTAGCTAACTAATCTTTATAGTAATACAAATGGGGAGCTCATTTGCTGATGTGGCGTTCATACGTTGAGTTTGGGAGTTCATTTGTTGACGTGTCGTCACTAGAAATTTTAAGATTTATGTTTATAAATAATAAATTATTATTTGCTTAAGTTGTTATTTTCAAATTTTAAATTTAGATTGTTTTACTTAGGTTGTTATTTTTTAAATTTTAAATTAAAGTCAACCAAATTTTAAAAAAAAAATAGTTACGATGCAAGTATAAAAGTACAAGTTATGAGAGATGTAAAGCACCACAATTTAAAATACATTAATTCCTTTCTTTACATATATCCAAAATCTCTCTACTTATTCCAATGGCTGGTATTCACAAAATTGCTGACATCAATCCTACAATCGACAATTTGTGTGTACGTATACGAGTGATATGGTTATGGACACTACCAAGTTACGAAAATTCTCTATTGCCATACTCAATTGAGATGATTTGGTTCGATAAAGATGTGAATTTTCTACTAATATTTTTTTATTTTATTTTAAATTTGTTTGTTTATCTCCATCTAATTGTTCTTTGATTTTTGTTTATCAATTCTAGAGAAGAAAAATACACGCCTTGATACGATTACACCTACTTAATTGGTAAGTTTATTGTTTTAGAAAAAGTATAATTTATTTATAAATTTATTTATTTTATTGATAATTTCGGCTGTGTTTTGATTTTTAACAAACTTATTGATAACAATTTTTTTATTTTAAATCATTTCAGATGTTGTTGGATATCTTGCTGGAATTGAGAGTGAGAGAACTCTTGAAAAGAATGGCAAATCTATTAAGTACACTATTATTAAATTAGAGATTGATGATGGGTAATCATATATTTATTTTTATAAATCTAAAATTTTTTATATTTTCACCTTTTCAAATTATTATTTAACTTATTTTATTATGAATCTTTTTAAATTAATACTATTTATGATGAAACTAAAAAAAATTATTTTTAAATTAACAAATTTCTATATTCCTAATGGACAACGAACGTTTGATTAGAAAATTTTATTTAAAAATTTAAAATTTGTATTAGCTAATTAGAAAATTCTATTTAAAAATTTGAAATTTAAAACTCTAATAATAATTCCTAATTAAGTGGCTTCTTAGCCGTTTTGATTTTTAAATTTAAATTTTTTTTATTTGTCACATTTATAATTTTTTTCTATTTACTTCGTTTACATTGTTATTTTTTAGATTATAACAATAGAGGTACTTTTATCTTTTTCTCTCATTTTACTTATAAGTTGTTCATTTTCAATCTCTTTAACTATAAGTTGAATTTATTGATCGTGAGATTAAACTTATATTTATTTGAAAAAAGATACTTTTATAAAAAAATATATATTATTTTTTGTAAAATATGTTTACGTAACTAAATAAACGAGAATAAAAAAGAAATTAAAGCAGCCATCGAAAATAAAATCTGTGCAATTTTACATAGACATAAGAAGGCATTAATTTCATATTCTATTTGGTAAGTTAGACATGAGAAAAAATTGTAAAAAAATTAGTGTCTCAAGTTAAAAATTAGTGTTTCAGCATCTTAGAGAGACACAAAATACATGTTTTTAATGAGTGTTTGTGTATGACTGTCTTTTATCATTTTTGTCTCAGTAAACAAACATCATACATGTACTCCTGTATACTCCTGTGTCTATGTTTTGATGGACATGTATACCAAACATAGACGCTGTCATATGTGTATTACTTTATTTTTTTTAATAATATAAAAAATTTGATAATAAAAATGTATTATGTATAATGTATATATATTTTTAATTAGTTAAAAAATTTATTTATTTGATATTTTTAGGTATATATTGAAAGATACAAGAAGTCCAAAGAGAAGTAAGATTATATTGAAGAGAAGATTGATATTAAAAGACAAAGAAAATACAAAGCAAAGCACAATTCAAGGTAGATTTCATATAAAAAAATAAATTAATTATTTTATCATTTTTGTTTTTAGGTTAGAATAATATATTTTTTTATTTGGTATTTTTAAGTATGTCAGTTCTATATATTTAGTTTTTATTGGGTATACAAAATAACTAACATGTCATGAGTATTTTGGCCGAATGAAAGCCCATAAAATACAATATTTTCTATATATTATTTAGCTATTGACAAGTAATAAATTATTAATTTACATTGTCTTCGTAATATGTTACTAAATTTGTTTATGAAAAATTACAGAAAATTCGAGTGATAGTTCTAATGGTGTGCATTTTCAATCGGTGTTGTCGAACATTACAAATAGCATTAATACAAATTTATTTTTAGATGATTTTTTTTGGAACTTGCTTATGGGAATGTACATGCACTTTATATATTTTGATTTTCCTACTATTTATTCAATTATAAACTTTAACAGAAAATATGTTCAAAAATAATATCTCGAGTTATCTTATTAGGTAATAATCCAACACCATATCGATCAAGGTCTCCAACTACTAATCTACACTCTGTAGATGAAAAAGAACGATGTTCCAATATTAGTGATATTAGTAATTCGGATATCACACATGAAGCATATGATAGTTCATGTCATCAGACAAGTCAACAACATCTTCAACAAACATCAAATAATATCTACCAGTTACTATGTTAATATGTTTTTATTACTTAAAGACCAAACACTTAACTTTTTAATTGGTCTATTACAAACAATCATTGGTATATGCTAAATAATTATTATAGATTCATTGGAATACACAAATCGAATTAGATTGCAAAGGGATGCAAGACTGAATAGGAAGACTATGCTACTTCAAAAGAGACATGGTAAGATAAGCATGATAGATTGTAATTATCACAAAGCTAAAATTTTACTTCTTTTATCTTTAATATTACCTTCATAATATATATTCATAATTCAGCTGATTCAAACATTTAACATATATTCATTTTTCTTTTTTTATAATATAAAATACTTGATGTATTATCTCTAATGATTACAGGAGCAAGTACATTTAATTCAAATTTAGATACTAAAAAAAGAATTAGAAGAAGTGTGCATAGCTGAAAAAAAGACACCTGATACAAAGAGAAACATTTTTGAAGGAATTGACTACAAATCTTTCAAAAAGTTTTCAAGAAGTTGAGAATATTATTGAAAATACGACTATTTTAGATGATTCTGTGCAAATTTAATACCCAACCATATTCGATGTTGCTGAGAATACAGGTAATCTAAGAAGTAGCAATATCAGCAGTTTATTATTTACTATTATTTTTATATTATCTTTATAGTAATACAAATGGGGAGCTCATTGCTGACGTGGCGCTCATACGTTGAGTCTGAGAGTTTATTTGCTTAGGTGTCATCACTAGAAATTTTTAAATTTATATTTATAAATTATAAATTATTATTTGTTTAGGTTGTTATTTTTAAATTTTAAGTTTGGGTTGTTTTACTTAGGTTGTTATTTTTTTAATTTTAAATTATTTTATTTGTTTGGATTGTTTTACTTAGGTTGTTATTTTTTAAATTTCAAATTTGATTTAAATTAAAGTCAATCAAATTTAAAAAATTTTAGTTATGAGTCAACTATAAAAGTATAAGTTATGAGAGATGTAAAGCACTACAATTTAAAGTACATAAATCCCTTTTTTTACATATATCCAAACTCTCATTTTTTTACATATATTCAAAATCTCTCTACTTATTCCAATGGCTGGTATTCATAAAATTGCAGACATCAATTCTACCATCGACAATTTGTGTGTACGTATACGAGTGATACGGTTATGGACAATACCAAGTTACGAAAATTCTCCATTGCCATACTCAATTGAGATGGTTTGACTTGATGAAAACGTGAGTTTTCTACTAATATTTTTCTATTTTATTTTAAATTTATATTATTTATATTTTAAATTTATTTGTTTATTCTCATCTAATCATTTTTTTGTTCATTAATTCTAGGGAGGAAAAATACACGCCTCAGTTAAGAAGGCTTTTGTGTCTCGATTCGTGAATTTGCTGGAGGAAGGAATCTTTGACAAGGAGGCAAAACAAGTTCTGGAAAAGAGCTGTGTAGAGATACTTGATCCACTCCTATTGGTAAGTTCTAACCAATATTTATTTCTAAAAATATTAGTGAAGATATTTTTAATGGTAATTTTTATATTATTTATTATTAATATATTATGTAATACCCTGTAGAAAGAAGATCTATGGGATACACCTACACTTTTTTTCAACCTAATTGACAAGACCTTTCTCTTCATCGTTGAAGTTCAAATATCTGATTATCCATATTTTTCACCTTCTTATAAAATTAAGAAGATGACTGATAATCCACATTTTTCACTTTCTATTAAAAATCAGTTTATTTTTCTCTTCTTTGGTCATTAGTAGTATCTAATTTTTAAATAATAATTAATAACTAATTATAATTTTAGGATGTTGACTACATCGATGGTTTGCTTCCAATTTCAAAGACATCCTCGATCATTGAAGGAAAAAAAGTAGAAGGTGCTAAGGTATTTGTTCAAAAAATGAATCTTTTGTTTATTTATTTTCTCAAAGTTAGATCTTTATTTTATTCAAAAAAATATTATTGAGATAAAATTAAAGGTGAGAATGAAGTCTTTAATTTAACGTAGTATTTTGTACAGAATTTGTTACTTGAATTCTCCAATGAAGTTGCGGACAATGATGAATCCGAAGTATTGAAAAATGCTATTACACCAGCCAAGCGACTATCCTCGGAGTCGGAAGATTCGAAGGTGCAAGGAGATATCTCAATCTGCAAGAAGATCAAGATTGAGAATGAAACTTGAGAATTTGGATGCACGTATTTTAGAATTCCTTCTAGAGTCTATCTAATAGAATAATGTCAAGTATATGTTTGTTTTGGTAAAAACATTATTTTTTCTTAAGTTGTTATTTTTCTTTTGGTTTTTTTCAAATTATACGTTTGGAATTTAGAATTTTTTTAAATATAAATTGAAGTTATTTGGTTATTGCTTCTGGTTTTATTTTTAATTCTATTCACACAGTTGATATTCTGTTAATTTCTAATTTAGTATTTAATGTCATAAAGTTATAAATTTCTCATATGAATTATTGTTGATACAATTAAGTTAGTTCTTGATTTTTAATGTGTATTTATTTAAAAAAATCTAATTATAATTTTTAATTAAAGTATTATGTTTAAAATTTTAAATTTAAATTCAAATAAACTTTTTTTTAATTTTAATAAGCAATTGAGTTTGAGAATATTTTTTAAAATTTTATATAACTTATAAGCAACTATACTAATTAAAGTCAACCAAATTTAAAAAATGTTAGTTATGAATCAACTATAAAAGTATAAGTTATGAGAGATGTAAAGTACCACGATTTAAAGTACATCAATCCCTTTCTTTACATATATCTAAAATCTCTCTACTTTACATTCTTCTATATTTAATTCTGTTTTTAATATAGTTTCGATAAAATTGAATTAATTTATAAAATTTTATTTAAAAATTTAAAATTTGTACTAGCTAATTAAGAAACTCTATTTAAAAATTTTAAATTATTTGCTTAGATTGTTTTACTTAGGTAGTTATTTTTTAAATTTTAAGTTATTTATTTAGATTTTTATTTTTTAAATTTTAAGTTATATACACATTACTCTTTTAAATCATAAATTATTATTTACTTAAGTTGTTATTTTTTAATTTTAAATTATTTGCTCATAAATTAAAATTTTTGAAAAAATTAATTTAAATTTATTAAATTAAATAAAGATAGTATTTAATTATTTAAATTTTTCTAAGATAAAATCTCATATGTTGATGTGGCGCTCATATAAAAATTTTTATTTTTGGACTCAATGTGGGTCATTAGTTATAGTTAAGAAAACACATTTTTTAAAATCTGTTGATTTTTTTTATTTGAACGATATATTTAAAACTTTGAATATTTATTTTATCTACAAATTTAATTCAAATTTAAATTAAAGCCAATCAAATATAGAGAACCTTTATCTTTATAGTAATACAAATAAAAATCTTATATGCTAACGTGGTGCTCATATGAAAATCTTTATCTTTGAACTCAATGTGGGTAACTTTATGATTACACATTATGAGTATGTGGTTAATTTAAACCAATATACCGATGTGCACATACTTTCAGAATTATCAAGTATCCCACGAGATGGATTTAATTTTGTGAGTTTTGACACTCTCAATACTCTTGAGTTCGATTATACGTATTTAGTTGGTAAGTTTATTGTTTTAGAAAAAGTATAATTCATGGATAAAATTATTTATTTTATTGATAATTTCGGTTGTATTTTTTACTTAACAAACTTATTGATAACAATATTTTGTTATTTTAATCCATTTTAGATGTTATTGAATATTATAACAACTTGAGTTTTTGAAAATTGAATAATGCGTTATTCAAAATTTATTATATTTGTTGAGAATTTTAATTAAAAAAATTATCTTTTTAAAAGTAATTAAAATTAAATTTTATGATACTTTAAGTTTAAAATTCATTAAGATTTTTAAACTATTTTTATTATAATGAGATATTTAAAAAAAATAAAAAAATAAATATTATTATTAATTAAAAGAGAATCATTTATTTGGCTTTCGGTCAATGTGAAAAAAAAAAAAGCCAAACGTAACTTATGGTTATCGTATATATATAACACTTCTTTGGACTTCATTCATTTATTTCACCGAATAGGATTTAAGAAAGAAAGAAAGGAGTTGAAAATGAGAGAGAGACAAAAGCTTGCATGAGACAATCATCAAGATGTTGTTATTTTTTAAAAAATACTTGGTTTTATCTTTATAAAATAAAATAAATAATTAATTATTAATTTTTAAATTATAACTATTTCTTTAATAAAAGATAATTTATAAATTGTGTTTAAAATTTTTTAAATTTGTTAATTTTTAAATTTTAAAATATAAAATATATATGTATATAATTTGGTATAATTTTTTTATTGTTATTTTTTAAGTTATAATTAATTTTTTTAATATAAATAGTTACACGTATTAAATGAGTAAAATGAAATCTAAAAATTTTAATATTAACTTCAATGTAAATTTATTTATTTTAGTATTTTCTATTTAGATTGTTATTTTAATTTTATTTTGTTATAAATATTTTTGTAATATTAATTTTTTGTGGTGGAAGAATTTTAATTTGTTGAAGAAAAAATTATTTTCGGTGAATAAATATTTTTTTATTTTTTTATTTGAAATGTTATTATTGGTATGTTAATATTAACAATAGAAATGATAAAACATATTTTAAAAAATGTATTATAAGATCAAATAATTTTATGATTGTGGGTATTTATCTACACAGGAGGATGTATGGAGAACTTTGACTTATGATATTCAGTTATGATATTAACTTTTCATTTACCTAGAAAATAGAATATAATCTTTAAAGACAGTAACAATCTTGAGAAAATCATTGATTAATAGAAAGGGAAAGGTGCGATGTTCTTAACATGGATGGAGGCTAACAAAGAATTTGAAGCAGGTAGAATATTTTATTAGGAGATTAAACTATATTCCATCGGGTATATGTGATATATACTATATGAGAATTTTGTAATTATTCAAAAACGTTGCACAACATATGAGTCTATTATGATAGTTAATAGGATTACATATCCTAACTTCCAAGATATTTTCTATTTTATGGGACTATTGCTTGACGATAGAAAATTCATTGCAGCTATTAATAAGGTTTGGTCATTAATTGAGAAAATTGTTTGTGATGCTATTGATATCTAATAGTGTTAACAAATCATATCGTATTTGGAATACAACTTAGATATTATTGGCTGACGGGATACTATATATGAGGAGAAAAACATTGAAAACCAAGGTATTTCACTATATGGTAAATTATTATCGCATATAGGACTTTACTTGCTAAAATCAGTGTTTACCAATGGGCAACTTCATGTTGCTTTGTCAAGAGTTAAGAGTCGCAATAGTCTAAATATTTTACTTCCAGATGAAGACAACAATCAGTGACGGACCCAGAAAATTTTAAAAGTAGGGGCAAAAATATATATACTAAAATAAATTTTGTTAAATATTATTAATTATATAGAGATATAAAAATTAAAGAGTTAGTGAACACTTTCATTCCTAAAATACTATTCATTATATATAATTTATAAAAAAATTTTATTTCTAAAACTTGAACTTAAAATATTTTAATTAAATTATAAATATCTTTTTATCCTAACTAATTTTTTATACATTATAAATACCTTATTATCCTAACTAATTTTGTATACACATTTAATAATAAAAGACTGAATTAATTGGTATATTAGCACCTAATGATACACTAATATTTATAATTTGAAACTAGAATTATATATAAATACTAAAAAAATTAAATCTGTATACGAAAATTATGTTTATATAAAATAATAGAAACATAATTCACTATTTTTTCTTTCTTTCTTTTTAAAATAATTAAATTTGTTATATATTTTTTAATTTAATTTTGATATAATGTTAGATGAAAGATTTTATATATCTCTTTAATTATGTATTGTAATTAAAATATTTTTTTATTACTATTTCTATAAATAAAAAATATATTCTAAATTAGTAAATTAATCAATTTATTTTAAAATTTTATACGCAATATAGGTACATATAATAGAACAAAAGATAAAAAATAAGTAATAAAAATGAATAAATTGAAAATAAAATAAAATATATAAAGTCACGAAGAAAATAAAATATTAGATTAATACCTAAACTACAATTGTTTGAATTAAAATTTGCAATTGAAAATATCAAAAAGAGAAATAATGGAATTAAAAGATACATAGGGTCATGGAAAACTATATAAAAAACATAAAAAATTTAAAATTTATTTTTTGATAAAGAGAAGATGACCACTAGATAAGGAATAGAAAAAAAAGTAAAAAATATAAAAATACAAAGAGGGTTTAAGGGAATAAAGGAGTGACGACACAAGAATTAAATTTGATTAGGTTAAATAATAATCAAAATGATAGAGAAATAAAAAAAATGAATTTGAAACTTTAGCTAATTGAGTTTAATTTATTTATAGTGGGGTCATTTAAAATTTGAAGTGTGGGCATATTATATATAACTATATTTAAAAAAAAATTAAAACACTGTAGGGGCAAGTGCCCCCTCTTCTTTGCTACTGGGTCCGTCCCTAGTTGGTTCTAACGGTTCATCACTTAATTCGATTTGGTCAGTTCTTAGTGTTAACTGAATCAATTTACCAAACAATTTTTAGTATTAACTGAATTGGTAGATGATTCATTCCCAGATAATCTTTTTCTTTATGATTTTTAGAGCAATAGAGAAAAAAAGGTAGTCCAGTGTGATTAATAATTTAGGATTGTTAGTTGATTTTAGGATCAATTATGTCCACTTGACTTTACCTTCCGATGTTAGAGAAAAACTGTGCGAAATTAACCCTTTGTAGTTACCATGTTGTGGTCAATGATCTAGATAGAAAGCATTGACTCTTAATTCTTGTAACGAGTGCCTTTTAGCATTTGATTTCTTTGTTTGATCTTTACTTTCTTGCACTTTTAATTTCTTGTTTCATATTATTAAAACCCTAAAAATATCTCATAACCAATAATATACACACTTTCCTGTAATTTCTTGAGAGACGATCTAAGATTTAAATACTCTTAGTTTTCATTGGTTTGCACTTGTGACAAACAAATTAAACTTTGATTGAGAGTTGATTGTTGGTTTAGATATATACTTGCAACGAGATTATTTTTGTGAAATTCCAAACTGACGATTTCCCTATGTCATCCACTCAACCATGTTTAATGATGAATGTAGGCTAGAATCATGGTGAAAATTATGTGATTTGGTGGCTAGATACTATATGAATGACAGAACTAAAGAGCAAAAGATAACTACAAAATAGCAGCACGACCAAATACACTCTCTTTAACTAATCACAGATCCATTACAAATTGAAATCAACACAACAGAACAATCAGAGAGAGAAATAACGAAGTTATAGAGAGTAAATATTCAGTTTTTAGTATTTTATCAAATTATACATTTATTATTTTAAATAATTTTTTAATTACAAAATAACTTAATCATAGTTAACATAATAACCAATTAAAAAGTGATATGTCGTAAAGGGTAATTTACATGTTAAAATATAAAAAATAAAG
>NC_029777.3:101313090-101317132 GCF_000817695.3 Arachis duranensis | reverse complement strand
ATTCAAAAAAAATAAAAAAGTTAACATTTTCATGTATTATATATAATATTTTGAATAAATTATATTTTTAAAATATTTTGATAAAAAAATTATATTATATAATAATATCTTTAACAAAAGTAGTTAGTTAATAAATTTTGAATATAATAATCCAATTATTTATCAAGTAATCTAAAATAAAATTTTAATTATTTTATATTTTTATGTTACAGTTTAAAATTTTATTTTAATATGATTTTTTAATATTATAAAAATTTCTTGCACAATAATTAATCTTATTGAATAAAGAATATTCATATTTTTATATTTATATATTTTATATTTAATTATTTAAGAATAAGAGATTCTGTTACCATTTAAAGTATTGTCATTTAAAATATTTATTTATGTACTAGGATATTCTGTATTTATTAGAGTTCATCAATGCTCTTCTTTCATATTAGCCTTTGATTTTCATCTAATCAAATCTAATGGTCTATATAAATGTAGCGTATCCAATAAGCACATAATGGTTGTGCTCGTTTTAGACATACCCCTAAATATATTACAAATACTTTAATATATCCATTAGTTTTAGACTTTGTTCATATATATTATCATTTAAAAAAAACAACTCAACATCATAGGAATAGAGCTTATTACAAGATAAATAATAAATAAAAAAATGAGAGTCTTTCCTGTGTGCTCAACATGTACTCAAAAATATTGCTGACTTAGTTATAGTTTTCTTCCTTATTTTTCCTTTAAATTTTTTCCCTCTCCAAATTTCAATTCCAATTGGTTGGTTCATATGCTTTACCGGTGTTCTGGTCTATTAGTTATTGAAAAACAGAATCATCTTGTTTTATATTTGTTATGGAATTGGCTCTATCTCTATTTCTCAAGCCTTCTTGCCAGTTTAGTAGTTTAAACTTACAGCAAATTTTGGTTTCGCAGTCACTGTCAGTGAGGTTGAAGCACTTTTTGAGCTATTTAAGAGCATAAGCAGTTCGGTTGTTGATGATGATCTAATAAGCAAGGTACCATATAGCAAATGCGTTTTCCTCCTAGTCTCAAACATAATTGTATTTATGGCATCTATTTTGTGATGTTCATTTTATTATGAGATATTTGGTGTGCTTTTTTTATTTCTTTGATATGAATGATCAACAATATACTATATTGTTTTTTGTCTTTTTCATTTTCTTAAATAGAATCTGTCACACAGTATCATGATGAATTGCTTATACAATTACCAATATTTTTTATTTCTATTTGTTCTTCACATTCATTTCATAGTCTGTTCTTTGATTACAGTGTTCTTTCTTTGCAGGAAGAATTTCAATTGGCAATCTTCAAGAATAGGAGAAAGGAGAATCTCTTTGCCAATCGGGTACTATACATACGAATAAGGCCTTCATTTTTAAGGTTTCTTGCATGCATGAGTGAATGCGTATCTAGCATCACAAATGTAATTTGTTAAATCGATGATTTGCAATGCAAATAGGTTACTAAAGACATTGTTCTATCGCCATATACTTTCGGAAGAAACTCAATTTCTTAATCCCTTTAATAACCTGAAACATAAATGCTCATGATGACACATTTAGTTAGAGGTCAGTATTCTTTTAGATATAAAGGCACATGCATCTCCATATTTAAATTTTCATATAGAAATCAGTGTTTTTTGAGTCTTCCCTAGTTGCTACTTAGTAATAAATTTCATTGTTTGTCATGTTATCTCCAAGCATTAGTCATTTCAGTTAACTGAATGTCCTTTTGACATTAGAATTTTACTACATGCAGATCTTTGATCTATTTGATGTTAAGAGGAAGGGAGTAATTGAGTTTGATGACTTTGTTCGATCTGTCAATGTCTTCCACCCAAATGCACCACTGGAAGACAAGATTGATTGTAAGTTGAAGATTGAATCCTAACCCCTTTTCGGAATAAAGTAGATTTCGATTGTGAAACTCATATGTTAGGTTTTGCATTCTCTTGCAGTTTCATTTAGGCTCTATGATTTGGACAGCACAGGCTTTGTAGAACGCCAAGAGGTAGCACATAACGCAATCCTATTATGTGTCAATTTACTTAGATTTTCACTGTTTTTCATGATATTATATTTTCACTCTGTTTTTCATGATATCAAAAAACAACTAGCCCTACAGAAGTCTGCTCTACGAACACTTAATAAGTGATATTCGCCACTAAAATATGATTTGTTGTAGTGTTCATCTACGTCTCTGCTTACGTCCGATTAATTTTAGTGATCCTAGCTTCATTGTTCTTTTGCGTTATTTCTAACAGGTCAAGCAAATGTTGAATCCGCTTCTCTGTGAATCTGAAATGACGCTAGCAGATGAGGTGATTGGTTTTTTTTTTTACTAAATACAAAACGACGTCGTTTCAAGTCCTCCACAATGGTAAGGATGGATAAAAATTATTTTAAGAGCTACTATGAGTCTCAGAGGACAATTTCTTTAAGGCTCGAATGTAAGTTCAAGACTACTTTGATATTTAACTCTTAAAAAAATATATATTATACATTTATATTTCTTTTAAATAATAAATAACAGGTCATTAAGATTAGGTAGGTCATTGTTTCAACAAATGTTTTTAGGTATCAAAACTAAAGCTATAAATATTGATGCATGAGTTTATCATTTCACTCACTTCAAGCACTGTTCTTTTTTTTGTAGACTATTTTTTCACTCGCTTCTAACACTACTCCTTCTTCGTAAATCTCTTATTCTTGTTTCTAACATGGAAGGATTGAAGTCACATAATATTCTTATTTTTGAAAAATATTGGTAAGATATTTTTTTTATTGATTACTTGAACTACTATTTCATATATATGATGTATCTTGTTAATTATATTTAATTTAAAATAATTAATTTATACAAAATATAACACTTTTAAATAAAAATATAAAAATATTATATATTAATATGTGTATAACTAAATTTTTTAATCATTTTAAATAAAATATAATTGACAAGATACACAATTTAAATGAAATTGTCATTCAAATAATCAATAAAAAAATATTATTTTAACATATAAAAAATATGAAAATTATTTTAAAAAATAAGAATACCACATGACTTCAATCTTTTCATGTTAAAAACAATAATAAGAGATTTAGGAAAGAATAGTGTTAGAAGTGAGTGACAAGATAGACTAAGAAGAAGTAGTAGTTTTAGAAGTGAGTGAAAAAATAGATTCATACATCAATATTTATAGCTTTGGTCTTGATACCTAAAAACATTTGTTAGAACAATGACCTACCTAATCTTAATGACCTATTATTTATTATTTAAAAAAGGGGTAATTATGATTTTGGTCTTTAAAGTTTTTCGCTAGAATCAAAATCGTTCTTCATCTAATTTTCGATTTAAAATCGTCTTTAACGTTTTTTTCATATTAAAATCGTCCTTTTAATTTTTTTGGACAGAAATACCCTCACCACTACCAACACAATTACCTCGTCCACCACCACCACCACCACTGCCACAACAGCACCACCACCACCACCACCACGAACACCAACATCAACACCAACACCAAAACTAACACAACCAGCATCACCAACAACACAAACACCACCACCAATACCAACGCTAAGAACACCAAACAACAGCAACTTCTTCCATTAACAAATTAAAAATATAATAACAAAAATCAGATTCAACAAAACCAACAACAATTCAAAAATCAAATCAGATTCAACAAGAACAAAGCCAACAATGATTCAACAAATCAAATCAGATTCAACAAATCAATAAGCAGAAGAAGCGAAGCAGAAACAGAGATCGAAGCAAGAAGCAGAGACGGCGAGGCGCATGGCGAGGCGGCGAGGTGGTGAGGAGCAGCGGAGCGAAAGCCGATGACGATGAGGAGGGCCAGGCGGCGACGAGGAGGAGCAGAAACAGATCGACGAGGAGGGCGAGGTGCGAGGGCGAAGCGGTGACGATAAGGGCGAGGAGCGGCGGCGACGAGGACCCCTTCTCTCCCCCTCCTCCCTGTTCTCCCCCCTTTCTTTTTCTCCTTTCTTTC
>NC_029777.3:101281840-101313078 GCF_000817695.3 Arachis duranensis | reverse complement strand
CCCTTCCCCTTCCCCCTCCCCCTTCGTATACCTTTTTTTTTAATTTTATAACTTTTATTATTAAAATAGAAATAGGGGTAGTTTAGGAATAATATAAAAATTTTTATTAAAAAGGACGATTTTAATACGAAAAAAAACGTTAAGAATGATTTTAAATAAAAAATTAGACCAGAGACGGTTTTAATTCTAGCGAAAAACTTTAAAGATCAAAACCATACTTATCCCTTTAAAAATATATAATATATATTTCAAGTTTAGTTGTCTGTGACTGACTGCACTTGTGATAAATCACAAGAAGTGCAGGGCAAAGCAATGCGTTAACATACAAATAGTAGCTTGTGTCTATTCTGGTAGCTAGTACAATTAGAATTTGTCTCTCTTTTATTGGCAAAATTATACTTGTTATCAGTTCAGAGAAGGACTTCTTCATAATTAAGATCTTTGCAGGCGTCATCTTAGCCATTGGTTTCATTCATGTGTTGTCGGATGCATTCGAAAATCTAACCTCCTTATTTGGACGATCATTTTTAGAAAGATTTTCTTTTTACTAAGTTTGTGTCAATGTGTACTGCAATGAGAACTCTTATGGTTGATACCTATGCAACCGCGTATTTTCAAAAAAAGCATTTTCAAGATGTATAATCTGAGTTTGTAGATGTGGAGAATGAAAAAAAGACATGCAGTCGATAATGACGTGAATCTTCACTTCTATGGAACACATGGTTATGCATCTTTGGAGTCCTTCGGCATCGAGTAATATCACAGGTAAGGTAGCTAATGTGGTAATATTAATCAATATTTATCAATATTAAGAAAAAAATAGTGTTGCCAAAGTAGAATAGTTTTTTTTTTTTTATTTATCTACGAATGTTATTTTTTTTAAAATTATAAAACATTGTATTATATTATGTAATTTTACTATCAACAATTTTAAATCTACTCTAATTATTTTTGTAATAATTATTCAAGAAGAATTTGATTTATAGCTATTGGAGATGGGAATATAGGAATTACATTGGAAGCATCAACGAGTTCACAAACAATAAAATTTTAGGTTGCTGCTTTGACTTTTCATCAATTCGTTGAGTATAGGACTTAGAAGTTGTATAAATCAGGTACTACTTTAATTATTAAAAATTAAAAAATAATTTATTTTATATTTTCATTGGATCTATTTATTATTTAATTTTTTTATTTAAGTTGGATTTAAATATATCTAAAAAAAAGTTAGACTCATTTGCATCGTTTTAAAAAATAATAAATAAATTATTTTTGTAATAAATTTAATTAAATATCTTTTAAGTTTATTATTTTTTACCTATTTTATTCATGCATTTAAATTTTACTTTTATCATTTTCTCTACTTATTTTAAATTTAGTTAGATTTAGTTGTAAAAAATTTTTGTACACAAACTATTAATAGTTAAGTAATTATTGAAGTTTTTATTGCCTAAAAAAAAGCATAAATTATTTAAAAAATAATCAGATTATGTGCACCTAATATGAAAAGTTAAAAGAAATAAATATTTTTTAAAAAATATTTATATTATTTTTCTGATATTTGTATATTAATAAAAATTATTTTAAGTAAAATTTAGGAAGTCGGTTATAATTATGGGATTGTTCTTTTCTATAACTAAACTATTAGAAATTGTAATTGGTATAGGAATCTCTAATATATATTTATGATGATAAGAGTCTAACTGCCCTTATTGTGAGAGGAGTTTTTAATGCAGCTTCAGCTGAAATTTTAATATATATGGTACTTGTAGATCTTTTTGGTGCTGATTTTATGAGTTTAAAGATGCAGACAAATAGTAAACTTTAAATATGGACCAATATTTTTCTTCTTTTAGAAGCTGGTTTATGTCTCTTATTGCTAAATTGGCATAAAGCCAATTAAATTGTATTATTCTCCTATTGTCAAATATAAGTTTTAGGTTTATCTTTCTAGATTTATCTTTCTTCCAGAAATAAGTACTTTCATTTATACTACTTCTTGATTCTTATTGTGTAAGAATCAAGATGTATAAATGCAAGAACTTGTTGAAAGAAAAAAGATAAACAAAAAATCTACATTTGACAACGGGAGAATAACGCAATTTAATTGGTCTTATGCCCATTTAACAATAGACATGAAACTAACTCATAAAAGAAGAAAAATATTTACTTATATTTAAAGTTTAATATTTGTCTGCATCTTTGAAATCATAAAATCAGCAGCAAGAAGACAAGTGCCATGTATATTAGAATTCCAATTGAAGCTACGTTAAGAACTCCTTTCACAATAAGAGTCGTTGGACTATTATCATCATAAACATTAGAGATTCTTATGCCAATTGTAATTTTTATTAGTGTAATTAGAGAAAAGAACAATCCCATAATTATAACCGACAACTTTTTAAATCTTGCTTGAAATAATTTTTATCAATATACAAATATCAGGAAAATAATATAAATATTTTTTAAAAAAGTGTTTATTTCTTTTAACTTTTCGGTGCACATAATTTGATTTTTTTTTAAAAATAATTTATGCTTTTATTAGGCAATAAAAGTTTTCAATAATTACTTAACTATTAACATGTGATGTGTACAAAAAATTTTAACAATTAACAACTAAATTTAACTAAATTAAAAATAAGTAGAGAAAATGGTAAAAATGAAGTTTAAATGCGTCAATAATTTATTAAAGTAGGTGAAAAAATAATAAACTTAAAAGATATTTAATTAAATTTATTATAAAAATAATTTATTTATTATTTTTTATAACGATGCTAATGGATCTAATATCTTTTTCTAGATATGTAAATTCAATTTAAATAAAAAATTAAATAAAAAATAAATTCGATGAAAATATAAAATAAATTTTTTTTTTAATTTTTAATAATTAAAGTAGTACCTGATTTATACAACTTTTAAGCCTTGTACCCTCAAAGAATTGATGAAAAGACAAAATGCATAACTATTCCCATCTTCAATACCTCTAAATCAAAATTTTCTTAAATAATTATTACAAAAATAATTAGATTAAATTTGCAATTTCATTGATGATAGTAAAATCACATAATATACAATGTTTTATAATTTAAAAAAGATGACATTCTTGATAAATGAGAAGAAAGCTACTTACATTTCAGGTTGACAACACCATTTTTTTCTTAATATTAATAAATATTGGTTAATATTATCACATTAGTTATCTATGATATTATTCGATATAGAAGGAGTTTCGAGGACTGGTGGGAACAGACACAGATGTATGGTCATGTGTTCTATGCGAGTAAAGATTCACATCATTATCGATTGCATGTCTTTTTTCGTCCTCCACACCTGCAACCCTAAATGTGCATCTTGAGAATGTTTTTTTTGAAAATATGCGGTTGCATAGGTATCAGCCATAAGAGTTTCCATTGCAATGCATATTGAAACAAACTCAGTGAAAAGAAAATTTTTTCAAGGATGATCGTCCAAACAAGGCGAGGTTAGATTTTCGAATGCATCCGACAACACATGGATGAAACCAGTGGCTAAGATGACATTCGCAGCAAAGACCTTAATTACAATGAAGAAATTCTTTTCTGAGCTGATGGTAGGTATTGCCAACAAGAGAGACACAAACACCAATTGTACTAGCGACCAAAATAGATGCAAGAGCTGTTATCTTGTATGTTAACGCGATTTTGTCCTGCACTTCTTGTTGTGATTTATCACAAGTGCGTTCACAGACGACTAAACTTGAAAATACAAAAAAAAAAATAAGAATATTATATATCTTCAATCCTTCCAAGTTATTGTTCGAAGCAAGAATAAGAGATTTAGAAAGAAGGAGTAGTGTTGGAAGGGAGTGAAAAGATAGATTAGGAAGAAAAAGTCAGTGAAAAGATAGGTTTGTAAGCAAAAGCCAGTGAGAAGAAAAAGTCAGTGTTCAAATTAGAGAAAAAATCATAGATGTTTCAGAGTTTTTTTGTACATCTTTCTGTTGTGTTTGATGATTCTGTAGAGATTCTCTTGTAAGTTGGGTTAGCACTTTGCTGTTGAAAGCTTGGTTTGAGTCCAAGTCAAATTTAGATTGGGATTAGAATCTAGATTTGTCTCAAATAGGAATGGATAGTTCTTATAAATGAATTGATGTTTGTAATGTTATGAAAACATAGTAAAATTTCATCATTGTTGTGATGAAGATTGGATGTAGGCTACAATACACCTAGTAGCTGAACCAGGATATATGTGGTGTTATTTCTTCTTCTCTCCTTCTTTCTTTGTTTATGTTTATTAGGAGACAAAAACAAAAGTGTTTCAACTCGACACGAGACAAAAGTTAAGATTCAACCCCCTTCTTTTAGCCACTAATTACCATCAATTTTAAATTACATGAATAAAAATTATAATTTATTGATATTTGAATCAGAAATTATACTATTAATGATCCATATATAATCTAAATAGTTCTTGTAATTGTTTTACAATCCATACCGAAATAAATTTAAAACTCAATCTTTTATAAAATTTCAGTTAACAATTGATATTTTCAGCATTAGAACAATGATCCATTCGTGTAAATAAGTTATAAGTATCATTCCAATAATTCAAATCTTGGGGTTTATTTTCTAAAATAAAGAAAAAAGACAGGCAAAATTTTTGTGTGTGAGACTTATCATTTCGAACACTCAATAATTGATGTAGGCATATACGTACTCTTTATTGTTTCTACTTTCATAAAAAGAAGGAGCCAGACGCTGGTACTGCCTGTTGGAACATTATATACAGTATAGCAAAAAGAAAACGTTTTTCCCGCTCCATCCATCGTCTTTGTTAATTCTTATGCCAGCAAGTAAACGGAAAGTACTTGCACGCAATAGGTATGTAATTAATTGCAAGGGGGAAGAGAGGATCGATCACAACTAACAAACCAGGCTTATGCGTCATGTATGATATATAATAAGGATTTTATTGCATAATATTATAACAAAGAAGAGAGTAAGCTTCCTGAATAAGGTTTCCCACAATGAACTTTTATGGACATGCCATGTGCTGGGCTTGGAAGAAGGAATGATGGAAAGAGGAGGAATGGCACAGTTACTAGTTACTACTGCTTTGAACCATTTTACTTCTTTGATGAAAGAAGGAGCCTTAGCATCTAAAATTGGTTCACGGATTAATGTGGAGTTGTGGACCACATCTGTTAAAAAGTTGTGGACATAGTGTTTAGTAATATATGCTATTGTATCTGAACATCTATTATTTATCTTCGTTATCCCTAACTTGGAATATCATTCAAAGTGTGATTAGTCATCACCTTGATTAGTGATTACATTATTATTCTCTATGTGCTTAATGATTGGTTCCTGGTGGGGGGCCAAAATAATTCAGTTATTAATAATTTTATTAAACTATTTTATACTAACACTGCATTAAAATTAATTTCTAGTTTGATATCTTAAAAATAATATTTTGTTTTGTTGCTATCACAAAAGAAGAAAACATATTTTTTTTTAAAAATGATCAACTATATAATAAAGGCCCATTTTCCCTTCAATTTTAAATCTGTTACAGCAAAAAAATTATTGTTTCTTCTATTCTTTATAACATTGCAACTTTAGTAGTCGTTTGCATGGATTCATAAATCTTTTCTGTTTTGTTCTACAAACTGTTGTTGCATTATTATTTTGATTATTGACAATGAACGAAAACTTTTTTTTTATAATGCTTAGCATTTTTTCTATTAGACTTGATCTGATGTTAAAAGATATATCTTAATTGTAGCTGATATCTCTAAAATATTCATTCATTAATATGAATGAATAAGTTAATTAAAGAAAATTAAAATATTTTTAAATTAAACATTTGATAGTTCCAATAAAAAGATAGATGGAAGCAAAAA
The DNA here is from genome assembly GCF_000817695.3 of Arachis duranensis. Lineage (NCBI taxonomy): Eukaryota > Viridiplantae > Streptophyta > Magnoliopsida > Fabales > Fabaceae > Arachis > Arachis duranensis. The sequence goes on along the minus strand of NC_029777.3, from coordinate 101,307,197 downwards.
CGGCATGGCCTAGTAGGCATAGCGCCCCGACCCGGGCAGCCGGCCTAACCAGGTTGCTGAACTCGGACCGGGAAGCCGACCCGGCATCTCCTCCCTTCCAGCACAGCATCTGACAGCTAGGAGAAAAGGAAACTTCCTGGAAGGTGGATCTGCCCTTGTGGGACCCACCCTAGGTACAAGATATATAAAGGAGGGCCCTACCCCTCCCCGAGGTAGGTCACTACCCCCTTTACTTTTATTGCTATCCGTACGGTCTCTGACTTGGGCGTCGGAATCTTTTTTGTAGGTGGCCCTCCCTCTCCAACGCAACTGCTCGTGAGGTTGCGAGGTTCAGCTTTCCCCTCTCCTATACCGCAACTCGGGAGATCCGTTCATTCACCGTCCACGAAGACCAGGCTCCCACCGTCACTAACCCTATTCATCTACCCGATCCGTTTGGTACCCGAGCAATGAATATTTGGCGCCGTCTGTGGGAACCCTGGCGTAAATGGACTTCCTGTTAGGTCTCGTGGAAGGAGATGATGGAGACGAGCCACGAAGGGAGGAAGTAGTTCCCCGAACCAGTGGGGTAGCCTTCTTGGCTTCCTCTCGTGAGCGCACGAGATCCCCCCCTCGGCAAAGGGAGCCTCCCTCCCGCTCCTGGGAAAGACGTCCCTTCGGTGGGACGGGGAGCGACTATCCTCGGATAATGCAGGAGTTGCGTCACAGGGTGCAGAACCTGGAGCGGAAGCTAGTGAGTAGAGAGCGCTACCAGCCTGCCCCGAGTCAACATCGGTCCCGGTCCCCCCTAAGGAGGAAAACCAGGGGGAGAAGTCCCCAAAGAGACTGCTCTCTAGGCACATCGACCCCCCGGTCTGACCTAGAAATCCAAGGGGAAAGCAGAGAGGCGCCGAAGAGACGGCAAGACCCTATAATTTACACCCGACCTCTAGTGAGGCACACTGAAGAGGAAAACCTAGAGGATAGCAGCGAGAGACCTAGGAGGATGCCGCGACGCCCAGTGATCATGGGGGCAACACCTTTCTACCACTCAATTCTCGAGGTCCGGCTTCCGAAGCATTTTGATAAGCCAACGACATGAGATATGACGGCACCCAAGATCCTCAAGAACATCTAACGGCCTTTGAGGCTAGGATGAAGGGCGTGGGTGATGAAGTGAGATGTCGCGCCTTCCCCGTGACCTTAGCAGGGCCGAAAATCCGTTGGTTCAACGCTTTTCCCAAGGCTCCATACTTTTGCGGACATAACCTGCGCCTTCCTAGCTCAGTTTACCACGCATATTGCTAAAGCTAAGCACCCGATCAACTTGCTGGGGGTGACGCAGAGAAGTGGGGAACCGAACAAGAACTACCTGGATAGGTTCAATGATGAATGCTTGGAGATTGATGGCCTGACCGACTCCGTGGCCAGTTTATGCTTGACGAACGGGCTGTTGAACGAAGATTTTAGGAAATACCTTACCACCAAGCCCGTGTGGACAATGCAAGAAATCCAAAATGTGGCTATGGAGTATATTAACGATGAGGAGATTAGCCAAGTCGTGGCAGCCAACAAGCGGCAGACCGCCTATAACCCTGCTCGTCAGTCCGACAACGGGGAGAGGCCTAAGGAGCACTCCAAGGACGGAGGGCCAGCTAAAGCCTTCAAGCCGTTCCCCCAGGTAGGGAAGTTTACTAACTACACTTCCTTGGCAGCCCCGATCGTCGAGGTGTACCAGCAGATAGCCGACAAAGGCATCTTGTTGAAGCCCCGACAACTCAAGGATAGAACTGGAGGGAACAAAAACCTCTACTACGCTACCACAAGGGCTTCGGCCACAAGACCCAAGATTGTTTCGATATGAAGGATGCTCTAGAGCAAGCGATCCAGGAAGACAAGTTGGCAGAGTTCTCACACCTCACAAGGGAACCCAGGAGGCGGGATCGTGACCGATCTGGTGACGACAGGAGCCGCGCCGTGAAACCGAGGTAGGAACTCGAGCAGGACAATGAACGCGGCCTCACCATTGTGAACGTTGTAGTTGGGAGAGACGTTTCCCCCAGGTCGAAGTCGGCATGCAGGAAAGATGCCAAAGTCTTGGCTGTGTCATCGCCTAGTCCCGCGCCTTCCTCTAGGAGGGTCCTATCAATATCATTCGGACCAGAGGACCAATGGTTTGATGACCTACCGGAAAACTCCCCTATGGTGATCACATCAAGAGTGGGAACTGGCCTGGTCAGGAAAATTCTCGTAGACACCAGAGTCGATTCGAACATTATGTTCCGTAACGTGTTTGATGCTCTGGGCCTCTGAGACACCGACTTGAAAACCCACCAACACGGTGTGGTTGGTGGTGCGGTGATTTAACAACCACAAACTAATCGGCAAGTGCACCGGGTCGTACCAAGTAATACCTCAGGTAAGTGAGGGTTTATCCCACGAGGATTGATGGATCAAGCAACAATGGTTAAATGATTTACTTTGTCAGGCAAGCAGAAAAGGGTTTTGAGATATTCAAAAGGTTTAAATTTGAAAATATCAGAAGGCAGGCACGCAAGTAAATAAATTGAAAATAAAATATTGGAGAAATAGTTAAGGTTTCAGAGTTATCTATTCTTCTGGATTAACTTTTTCTACTAACTATTTTAATCATGTAGGATTTAATTTATGGCAAACTATATGTGACTAGACCCTAATTCCTTAGACCTTTCTAGTCTCCTCTAAAATTCATTAATTGCCAATTTCTTGGTCAATTAATTCCAACTAGAAGCTGCATGATCAAATTCTAGTTTATATGTCACAAAAATTCTAATTACCCAAAAATAAAAAAGATTATATGTCACGTATCCCGTTAAATCCAAATAATTAAAATTTAGAAGAATATATTTTCAAGCTGTTGTTCAAGTAAAGAGCTTTTCCAAGTTTTACAAGAACTCAAATAGAAAGAGGGTCATACTTCCGTTCCACCCAAATTCATAAGATAAAGAGAGAAAACAATTCTTAAATTATGAATCCATACATGAATTAAAATAGAAAAAGTAATAAAATCAATCCATACAAATAGACAGAATTCCTAACCTTAACAATGGAGGATTAGTTGCTCATGGTTCAGAGAAAAATAGGATTCTCATAAAATGTACAGAGTTCCAATCTGATGGCATGATAAGTTAACTCATGGAATCCCTTTTTATAACTAATCCTAATAAATTTAAAATCTAATTATTTAAAATTAAAAATAACATCTTTTCCTAAAAATAAGATTTGAATTTAAATAAGAATTATCAGTAAGTCTTCAATTGATGGGTGGGGACCACATGTTTTGTCCATTCTGCAGCTTCTAATTTGTGTTTTTTGGGCTGAAAACTGGGTCAAACCAGCCCAGAAATCGCCCCCAGTATTTTTCTGCGTTTTCTGCACATGACGTATATCACGCGTACGCGTCAGTCACGCGTACACGTCGCTGAGAAAATCTTCAAATCACACGTACGCGTCACCATGGAAAGCTCCAAATGACGCGCATGCGTCAGTCACGCGTACGCGTCGCTCCTCACTGCCATCTCCTTTGATTCTTGTGCTGCAGAAACTCCATCAAATTCAGCCGAATGCTACCTAAAATAAACAAAATTGCAAAAGACTCAAAGTAGCATCCATATTGGCTAAAAGATAATTAATTCTTTATTAAACTCAACAAATTAGATGCAAATTCACTAGGAAAAGATAGAAAAGATGCTCACGCATCATAACACCAAACTTGAATTGTTGCTTGTCCTCAAGCAACCAAAACTAATATAAGCTTAGGATGTGAATTTGCATGAGAATGAGAGTTTGATTAAGCTCATGTCTCTTCTTATAGTGGGGTTTACAACTACAATCCTGAATAGTTTTGACATATCACTCTTCTTTGAATCAGAAGGATGTTACTGTCATTCGGAATTAGAATCCGGATAATATTATGAATCCTCTGATCTTTTGTAAGTCAATTTAATCCTTGAACACAGCAATTTTTCTTTGGTGCTTTGCACCTTGAGCCTAGCCGTGACTTTAAATGTTTTGTCTCAAGCTTTACTTGATACAGAAACACCACAAGCACTTAACTGGGGAACTCTTTTTAAGTTCTGAAAATTTTTATATTTTTTTGTTTTTTTTGTTTTTTTTTGTTTTTTTATTATTATCCACAGACAGTGGTGCTCAAAGCCTTTGGCGTACTCTGCAATTGATCTTGACTCTAAATGTTTTGTCTCAAGGATTACTTTACACAATAACACCACAAGCATGTGATTTGGGAAACAACTCTTTGAGCTTTTAATCATGTCTGACCTCCCTAGTCATTGATGCTCAGAGTCTTGGACCTTGCTTTTAATTTTCTTTTGCTGTTTTTTTTTTTGCTTCAAGGATTAAACTTTCATTAATTTCAGGAAATCATAATAATTCTCTAAATTTATTTTCCTTGTACATCAACATTCTTTGATTCAAATTTAAATATGCACTGTTCATGTCATGCATTCAGAATTACAATTAATACCACCATATTTAAGTAAATAAGACTACTCTTAAGATTAACTCAATTTCTCATGCAATACATCACTTCTGTATTTTTTATTTGAATTCAAGCTCAGTGAGTAATACATGAGATATCTTTTCAGCATTAAAACAATTAAGAGAAAACTAAACTAGTCCTAGGATTCTAACTAATAAAGGATGATGCAATAAACAAAGCAAAATTGCAGAAAATCGGAACATAACATAGAAAAAGAGGGGAGGAATAAAAATTGAAAGGAACTCAACCACCTTAGTTATCCTAGCGGTCGCTTTATTCTTCAGGTTGTGCTCCTCAGTGAAGATGATTCGCCTCCCTTTTGGTGCCATAGGAATAAATAGAAAAATCCTTAAGCGAAGTGTCAACACCAAACTTTAAGGTTTGCTTGTCCTCAAGCAAAGAAGAACTGAAAATAGAAAGAGACAAATATTATGATGAAAGAAAAAAAAGGATAAAAGAACAAGAGAGAATTAGGATTGGGAGAGGGGGAAAGAAAATTAAAACTGGGCGGCGAACTAGTGTAGTTGTGCAGCGCAGGTGACGCGTGGGTCGCGAAATTTTCTGAATGACGCATAAGCGTCAGGTACGCGTACGCGTGCCCTGGGTTTTGTGCAATTTACGCGAAGGCAGCCGCGCGCACACACAACTCGCTGTTCGCGTGGCTTAGGAACCAATATTTTCATACGACGCGTGCGCGTCATGCACGCGCACGCATGGATGAACATTTGTGCAAATGACGCGCACGCGTCAGGGACGCTTACGCGTGGTCAATTTTGTGCGTTTAGCACACTTCCAGCCCCAAACCAGCACAACTCTCTGCCCAAACATATATTTACGACATTTTTCCAGGTCACACGTATGCGTCACTGACGCGCACACGTGGAAGGCGAAAAGTGCAAACGACGCGTACGCGTGGGTTACGCGTACGCGTGATGCGGCTTGTGCTTCCAGCGCTACTCCCGCTCAACTCCCAGTCAAATTTTATTTTTTCACGCACATGTATATGACGCGTACGCATTAGCGATGCTTGCGCGTCATGTGCTCCCCTTCTCTTTTTTTATTTTTTATTTTTTTATTATTCGGTTCCTGTTCTAAAATAGTTGCGTGATCAGAAAATTAGTAAGAACTCAATAAAAATCAAATAAGTAAGAAAACTACTACTACGAAAAACAACAAAAAATGAAAAGAAACGATCATACCACGGTGGGCTGCCTCCCACCAAGAACTTTTAGTTAAAGTCCTTAAGTTGGACATGTGGTGAGCTCTTTGTCATGGTGGCTTGTGCTTGTATTGATCCAGGAATCTCCACCAATGTTTGTAATTCCAATGGCTACCGGGATCCCAAACTAGGCGCCTAACGCCTTCGAGCAAGTTGAAGCAAGTGACAAGACCCAAAGGGTGTTGATTGTGGGAATGAATTCTAGGTCCCAAACCTTGCCTTTACACCCGTCTTCTTGTCGATCACCATTGTTCCCACTGGGTGGTAAGCAATCTGAATTCTCACAGAGACATCCAAACAACCGTCTAGACCCATTCAATTGAGTTCTACACCAATCCTTGCACTTCAATTTGGAGCATGCAACCATATTAAATCTTTGTTGACAACTCTTGCCACTAACCATCTTCCTTTTACTCTTAATGCCACAAAGAGCTCTAAGTTGACCATCCGTCTCCAGTAGCCCATATTCAAGTGGGAAAGTAAGGGTTAAGGATAGGAATTTTACCCACTTGAATGTTGTATTGAATGGTGATGGATTTGGAAGAGGTCTTGCAAGCTTCACTCCCTTGTGTTCTTCTTTGAATTCTTCCACTTCTTTGCAAGCTTCCTCAATTTCAACCTCTTTCTCTTGGTAGCTGTCTTCTAATTCAATCTCTTCTTCATTGCTTACCAAGGGCATGGGAGGTTGTGCATCTTCCTCTTCTACCATATGTGAGGATGGAAAGTTCTATAATTCAATAGAATATGAACTCCTTTGATTGATTTCCTCACTTTCTTCTATAGGATCTTGTATTATATCTCCTGGGAAGGAATTTTCTTGTTCCTCTTCCTAGTTCTTGATTAGCGACTGCACATGTTTCTCTACATTTTTGACACTCATCTTTATATCATGTAAGAATTCTTTCATGAGGAGCTCAAGATCTGATGATATTTGAGATGAATAAGGAGATGATGGCTCTTGATATGAATAAGAAGGAGATGATGGTTCTTGGTATGAATAGGGAGATGGTGGCTCTTGGTATGGGTAGAAAGATGATGGTTCTTGATATGGATAGAGAGGTGGTGGTTCTTGGTACGAATATGGAGATGGTGGTTCGTGGTATGAATATGGAGGTGGTGGCTCTTGATAGTTGGAACATGGAGCATTGAAGTTTCTTTGGTTTTGACTTTGCCAACCAAAATTTGGATAGTTCCTCCATCCACCATAATATGAATCACTACTTGGGTGTGAGTAGTAACCCATGTGATCTCTCTCCATTATTTTTCCTTAGCACAAAACACCAAACAGAATTAAACGCACCATGTGGTAAACAGGAAAGCAAAGAAGAAAGAATAGAATTCTAAGAATTAAAATAAGAAAAATAAAAATAAAACTAACTAGGAAACACCAAACTTAATTTCAGAAATTAAGAAAAATATTGGTGCTATTTATTTATTAAATTTTTTTCGAAATTTATTTAATAAAATTTAAATAAAATTAAAACTAAAATTCCTAATCTAAGTAATCAAACAACTGATAGTTGTTAATCACAGTCAATCCTCGACAACGGCGCTAAAAACTTGGTGCGGTGATTTAACAACTACAAACTAACCGGCAAGTGCACTGGATCGTACCAAGTAATACCTCAGGTGAGTGAGGGTCGATCCCACGAGGATTGATGGATCAAGCAACAATGGTTAAATGATTTACTTAGTCAGGCAAGCAGAAAAGAATTTTGAATATTCAAAAGGTTTAAATTTGAAAATATCAGAAGGCAGGCACGCAAGTAAATAAATTGAAAATAAAATATTAGAGAAACAGTTAAGGCTTTAAAGTTATCTATTCTTTTGGATTAACTTTTCTTACTAACTATTTTAATCATGTAGGATTTAATTTATGGCAAACTATATGTGACTAGACCCTAATTTCTTAGACCTTTCTAGTCTCCTTTAAAATTCATTAACTGCCAATTTCTTGGCTAGCATAGTAAATGACGTGCAGAAGCTTGTTATGCCTTTGTCCCAATATTGCACCAATGGAATGGTCACTGGCATCACACATTAGTTCAAATGGTAATGTCCAATCTATTGCAGAAACAACTGGTGCTGTGACCAGCTTAGCTTTCAGAGTCTCAAATACCTGCAGACACTCTATGTCAAAGACAAATGGCATGTCAGCAGCTAGCAGATTGCTCAAAGGTTTTGCAATTTTTGAAAAATCCTTTATAAACCTCCTATAGAATCCTGCATGCCCCAGAAAGCTTCTGATTGCCTTAACATTGGTAGGTGGTGGTAATTTTTCAATTACCTCTACCTTAGCTTAATCCACCTCTATTCCCTTGTTCGAAATTTTGTGCCCAAGGACAATTCATTCAGTCACCAAGTGACATTTCTCCCAGTTCAAAACCAGGTTAATCTCTTGGCATCTTTTCAGAACAAGTGCTAGATGGTTAAGACAGGAGCTGAATGAGTCTCCAAATACTGAAAAGTCATCCATGAAGACTTTCAGAAATTTCTCTACCATATCAGAGAAAATAGAGAACATGCACCTCTGAAAAATTGCAGGTGCATTACATAGACCAAATGGCATCCTTCTGTAGGCAAATACTCCAGATGGACATGTAAATGCTATTTTCTCTTGGTCCTAAAGATCTACGACAATTTTGTTGTAACCTGAATAGCCATCCAAAAAGCAGTAATATTCATGGCCTGCTAGTCTCTCTAGCATCTGGTCTATGAATGGTAAAGGAAAATGATCCTTCCCGGTGGCTGTATTGAGCCTTCTGTAGTCAATACACATACGCCACCCTGTAACTGTTCTTGTAGGAACCAGTTCATTCTTTTCATTATGAATCACTGCCATGCCTCCCTTTTTGGGGACCACGTGGACAGGGCTCACCCAAGGGCTATCAGAAATAGGATAAATAATCTCAGCCTCTAGTAACTTAGTGACCTCTTTCTGCACCACCTCCTTCATGGCTGGATTTAGCCGCCTCTGTGGTTAAACCACTGGCTTAGCATCATCCTCCAATAGGATCTTATGCATGCATCTTGCTGGGCTAATGCCCTTAAGATCACGGGCCACCCAAGAGCTGTCTTGTGTGTCCTAAGCACCTGAATTAGTGCTTTCTCTTCCTGTGACTCTAAAGCAGAGCTTATGATCACGGGAAAAGTGTCTTCTTCTCCCAGAAATGCATATTTCAGGGATGGTGGTAGTGGTTTGAGCTCGAATTTAGGAGGCTTATCCTCTTCTTGAGGAGTTTTCAGAGGTTCTTCTGTTCTCTCTAGTTCCTCCAGATTAGGCTGAACATCTTTAAGAATGTCCTCTAGCTCTGATTCGAGACTCTCAGTCATATTGACCTCTTTCACCAAAGAGTCAATAATATCAGTGCTCAGGCAGTCTTTTGGTGTGTCTGGATGCTGCATTGCTTTGACAGCATTCAACTTGAACTCATCCTCATTAACTCTCAGGGTTATCTCCCCTTTTTGGACGTCAATGAGGATTCGTCCAGTTGCTAGGAAAGGTCTTCTTAGAATGAGAGTTGCACTGTTGTGCTCCTCAATTTCCAGCACTACAAAGTCAGTAGGAAAGGCAAATGGCCCAACCTTGACGATCATGTCCTCAATTATGCCTGATGGAATCTTAATGGAGCCATCAGCAAGTTGGAGACATATCCGGGTTGGTTTAACTTTATCAGTCAAACCAAGCTTTCTGATAGCAGATGCAGGTATTAGATTGATACTTGCCCCAAGATCACATAGAGCTGTCTTGGTACAAGCACCCTCTAATGTGCATGGTATTATAAAGCTTCCGGGATCTCTAAGCTTCTCTGGTAAGCTTTTCAGAATGATTGCACTGCATTCTTCAGTGAGAAAAACTTTTTCAGTTTCTCTCCAATCCTTCTTATGACTTAAAATCTCTTTCATGAACTTAGCATAAGAGGGTATTTACTCCAAGTGCCTCTGCAAACGGAATCTTTATTTCAAGAGTCCTGAGATAGTTTGCAAAGCGGGCAAATTGTTTATCCTCTTCCACTTGGCGGAGTTTCTGAGGATAAGGCATATTGCCTTTATATTCTTCAACCTTAGTTACTGCAGGTTTATTTCCTACAGAAGTGGTTGGAGAAGCCTGCTTAAGGGGGTTGTTGTTAGCACTTGCAGGTGTCTAACCCCTTATTGGCGTTTGAACGCCAGAATTGGATACTGCATGGGCGTTTAACGTCAGATTGCCACCCTTTTCTGGCATTTGAACGCCAGAATTGGCCGTCCCTTGGGCGTTTAACGCCAACTGTCCACTCTTTTCTGGCGTTTGAACGCCAGAATTATTCCTCTCTGGGCTCTTACTGTCCTCAGAGGGATTTTGGGTAGTGGTTTGGTTATCCTTTGTCAATTATTTTTATCTTGGTTTTCTGCTGCCTTGGATTGATACATTCAGTGTCTTCCCACTCCTTAATTGAACAGCTTGGCATTCTTCTGTTATCTGTTTAGATAGCTGCTTTTTTGTCTGATCCAATTGTGCTTCCATATTCTTGTTAGCATTTTTAGTGTCTTGGAGCATCTCTTTGAATTCTTCAAACTATTTTGTTATGATAAGCAATTGCTGACTGAGTTCAGCAACTTGTTCTTGAGGATTAAGTTCAGTGGATACTGCCTTAGCCTCTTCTTTCATGGAGGACTCACTTCTTAAGTACAGATGTTGATTTCTAGCAACTATATCAATGAGTTCTTGAGCCTCTTCAATTGTCTTTCTCATGTGTATAGATCCACCAGATGAGTGGTCTAGAGATTTTTGGGCCTTTTCAGTAAACCCGTAGTAGAAGATGTCTAATTGCACCCACTCTGAAAACATTTCAGATGGGCATTTTCTTAGCATCCCTCTGTACCTTTCCCAGGCATTATAAAGAGATTCATTATACTCTTGTTTAAAGCCTTGGATGTCCAGCCTTAGCTGTGTCATCCTTTTTGGAGGGAAATATTGATTCAAGAATTTGTCTGATAACTGTTTCCATGTTCTTATGCTTGCTGTGAGTTGGTTATTTAACCACCTCTTAGCTTGATCTTTTACAACAAATGGAAACAGTAATAATCTGTAAACATCCTGATCTACTTCCTTATCATGTATTGTGTCAACAATTTGTAAGAACTGTGCCAAAAACTCAGTAGGTTCTTCCTGTGGAAGACCGAAACACTGGTAATTTTGCTACACCATGATAATGAGCTAAGGGTTTAGCTCAAAACTGCTGGCTCTTATGGGGGGTATACAGACACTACTCTCATATGCAGCAGTAGTGGGGTTAGCATATGACCCCAGAGTCTTTCTGGACTGTTCATTTCCACTTAGGTCCATGATGGAGAAAGGAAGATGATGTGGATTGCAAATAGAATATATTTTTTTGTTTTTATTTTATTTAATTAATGATAAACCGAATTAAAAAGAAAATAAGATAAAATAAAATAAAATAATTGGAAAATAGAATATAGATTTCGATTATTAAAAGAAAAGGAAAATAAATAAAAAAATTGAATATTGAAATGACTAATTAATTAAAAAGATTGGAAAAATTTTGGATATGATGTTCGAAAAAATGGAGAGAGAGAAAGTGGTTAAGAATTTTTGAAAAGATATGTCTTAAAATTAAAGATACTTGTAAGAAAATAAATAAAAGAAAAGATTTAGAAAAGATATGATTGTAAAATTTGAGATTAGAAAAGATAAGATAAGATTTGTAAGAGAAGATAAGAAATTTAAAAAAAAAGTTTTGAAATTTGAAATTTAAATTTTTTAAATTTTGAATTTTGAAAAAGTCAACAATATAAGATAAAGATTTGAAAAAGATTTAAATTTTGAAAAGGTTTGATTTTTTTAAATTTGAAAATTAAATTTTGAAATTTGACATTTGAAATTTAAATTTTGAAATTTGAATTTTGAATTTGAAATAAGATAAGATAAGATTTTGAAAAAGATTTGATTTTTGTAAAAGATTTGATTTTTTTTGAGATTTAAAACTAAGATAAGATAAGATAAAAATTTAGAAAATAAAAATCTTAATTTTTAATGTAAATTTCGAAAAAAATCAATTAAAATTAAAGAGAAAAGATATTTTTTACTTTAATGAGGAAAGAGAAAAACAATAAAATGACACCAAACTTAGAATTTTTAGATCAAAACGAAGAAAATAAATAAGAAAACTTTGAATGTCAAGATGAACACCAAGAACACTTTGAAGATCAAGATGAACACCAAGAACAAATTTTTAAAAATTTTTAAGGAATTAAAAACACAAAGGACACCAAACTAAAAAAAAATTATACTTTGGGCACTATTAATTCGAAAATGCACAAGAAAAAAAGGAAAAACACAAAGCAAGAAAAACTAAAGATCAAACAAGAAAAATAAACAAGAACAACTTGAAGATCAAGAAAGAAATAAGAACATGTAATTTGAAAAATTGAAAGAAAAATAAAAGCATGCAATTGACACCAAACTTAAAACATGAAACTAAACTCAAACAGATGACTAAATTATGAGGTTATTGGTTTTAAAAATTTTCGAAAAGATCTAGAAAAAGAAAACAAGAATTTTAAAAATTTAACAAGAACAATAATAAAAGACTCAAAGAAAAATAAAAAATTAATAGAGAAAAATAAGAATTTTTCGAATTTTTTTTTTGAAAAGAAAATAAAAGACTCAAATTTAGTGACTCTAAACAAAAAGGTAAATTCTTCCTAATCTAAGCAAAAAGATAAACTGTCAGTTATCCAAACTCGAACAATTCCTGGCAACGGCGCCAAAAACTTGGTGCACGAAATTGTAAATCACACTTTTCACAACTCGTACAACTAACCAGCAAGTGCACTGGGTCGTCCAAGTAATACCTTACATGAGTAAGGGTCGATCCTACGGAGATTGTCGGCTTGAAGCAAGCTATGGTTATCTTGTGATGCAGTAATGGAGACCATGTTGAGGTTTTGGAAATACTTTACCCTCTGAATCTCTGCTTTTCTACTGCCTTCTTCTTCAAACATGCAAGGCTTCTTCCATGACAAGTTGTATGTTGGTAGATCACCGTTGTCAATGGCTACCATCCGTCCTCTCAGTGAAAAGGGTCCATCTACATGGCTAATCATCTGTCGGTTCTCACTTGTGTTGGAATAAGATCCATTGATCCTTTTGCAAACTGTCACTGTGCCTAACAGTTATGAGTTTGAATCTCGTCACAGTCATCCCTTCCTAGATCCTACTCAGAACACCACAGACAAGGTTTAGACTTTTCGGATATCAAGAATGTTGCCAAGTATTCTAGCCTATACTACGAAGGTTCTGATCTCACGGAATTGAATGCTCTGTTGTCAAGAGAGACAATCAAACGCGTGAGTCAGAAGCCCAAGAGATACACACTCTAGCTGTTGCAGGTAGAACGGAAGTGGTTGTCAGGCACGCGATCATAAGTTGAGAATGGTGATGAGTGTCACGAATCATCACATTCATCACATTGAAGTACGAGTGAATATCTTAGAACAGAAACAAGCGTGATTGAATGGAAAACAGTAGTAATTTGCATTAATTCATCGAGACACAGCAGAGATCCTCACCTCCAACCATGGGGTTTAGAGACTCATGCCGTCAAGGTACAATAAGGAATGTAAAAAATGTCATGAGGTACAAAATAAATCTCTAAAAGTAGTTTTTGTACTAAACTAGTAACTTAGGTTTACAGAAATTGAGTAACTAAGTGCAGATAGTGCAGAAATCCACTTCCGGGGCCCACTTTGTGTGTGCTTGGACTGAGCATTGAAGCTATTTCGTGCTTAGGCCATCCTTGAAGTTAAACGCCACCCAGGGTGCCAATTTGGGCGTTAAACGCCGGTTTTAGTGCCAGTTCTGGCATTTTACGCCAGAAAGTTTTAGGCTGGCTTTTGATGCCAGTTTGGGCCATTAAATCTCGGGAAAAGTATAAAGTATTATATATTTCTGGAAAGCCCAAGATGTCTACTTTCCAACGCAATTAAGAGCGCACTAATTGGGCTTCTGTAGCTCCAGAAGATCCATTTCAACTGCAGGAGGGTCAAAATCCAAACAGCATCTGCAGTCCTTTCTCAGCCTCTGAATCAGATTTTTGCTCAGGTCCCTCAATTTCAGCCAGAAAATACCTGAAATTACAGAAAAACACACAAACTCATAGTAAAGTCTAGAAATGTGATTTTTGAATAAAAACTAATAAAAATATAATAAAAACTATGTAAAACCAATGCCAAAAGGGTATAAATTATCCGCTCATCAACTTTTCATGTCGAGTATAGCCCGACATTTATCCGAGTTTGCCTCGATTCCTCTTTGTGTGAGCATGAAGCCCAAGAATTTGCCATCTTCTACCGCAAAGGTGCATTTTGCGGGATTAAGTCACATACCATGTTTTCTAATGGTGTCGAATACTTTGGTGAGGTCAGACAACAATGATTCCTCACTTTGTGTTTTTACCAGCATGTCGTCTACATAAACCTCCATTAGTTTCCTAATATGGTCTGCAAAGACTTTGTTCATCAGTCTTTGGTAAGTTGCTCCTACGTTTTTGTTGCACTGGCCAATATCCTAGGTATACTGCCAGTTTGTGGCACATTAGTTGTGTAACACCCCAATTATCCTAAGCTTTACCTCTAGCCATAAAGCAAAAGTTAATTAGAGATTACGAAAGTTCTAAGGCTTATACATATATATATAGAAGAAAATAATATATTCTAGAAGCCCGATGAAGGATTAAGCTCAAAGACTGAATTACGAAAGCGTGAAGCGTTCACACGAAGCTAAAGCGCAAGTAAAAATAAAATACAAAGAGATGTGAGAGTAACTATAATAAGGTAAATTAGAAATAGAACAAGAAGGAACCATACTCCGCTCTGTCACCATATCCGCAATCTCACTAAAGTAGATTACGACCTGCATCTGAAAAATAACAACAAAGTATGGAATGAGAACCAGAGGTTCTTAGTATGGTAACAGTGCCTAATGATGTAAGATGTAAGGCCCCGGGACGCCGAAGGCAATCCTAGAACTTCACATCACATACGGATATTCAAGCTTAGAACAAAATAAATAAAAGAACTTAAACCATAAATCAGGGTTGTCTAAACTTAGGGGGATCCTAACTAATACTAATCACATCGCTGTATCCCACAGCCTTCGCCAACCTTACCTCCGTGCAATCCCATCGCCACCGCCTACCTAACCTCCTATCATCGGACAATCACAAATAATGCAGGCAAGTAAAACACAGGTAATATTCAAGTATATATCAAGTAATTCAAGAAGCAAGTAAGCATGTTATACAATTAGGCAAACTCAAGTAAACAAAGCAAGCAAGCATATAGAAGATACACATGATGAATGTCTGCCCTATTGGCTGTGATATCACATGTCGATTATTATGCCAGACCTGACAGCAAATCTAGTCGACGACTCCTGGATTAGTCTCTCTATTGCGCATAAGGAGGAAAATTCCGAGGGAGAGTGCCCTACCACCTTCTCCTTTCAGAGGGAAACATTCCGAGGGGGCGTGCCCTACCACCATCCTCTGGTTGTCGCATGATTTCATGGATTAGTGCCCTACCACCTTGCAATTAGAGAGAAGCCCATGCTAAGGAGGGAAATTCCGAGGGAGAGTGCCCTACCACCTTCTCCTTTCAGAGAAAAACAATCCGAGGGAGAGTGCCCTACCACCTTCCTCTGGAGCAATTAGTATGAGTGAAAAGCTAAGCTTCAAGCCTCACATCCGAACATAGGCTGGATACTACCACAGCCCCTACGACGGATAGCAATGCATATTATAATTACATATTCAATCTTAGAGGCCACTCCTCTAAACACTCTTCCATTCATACTCATCACAACCATCATCCAGTCATAAGTTCCTTTCCGAACTCCTTAGCTAATCAGTTTCTCAATTTGCTATCAGTACTTGCCAAGTTCACTGCTATTCCTTCTTTCTCAACCAAACTCACCCCCAATACACCAGAAACCTAAACCTCCATTTGCTAACTTGTCAAAGGAAGACCCAACTTAAACTCTTAGGACCTTTCCCATATTTCAATGCTCTAAAAATAAGCCCAAGAATCCTAAAATGGTGTTATAGAAGCTTATAACCTTGTCAGGAAGGTGAAATAGTTGAAAACAAAGTTAAATTTGTGAAATAGGGCGTGTGCGTCTGCACAGGGGTGTGCGTACGCACAGGTACTAAAAACTTACAAGCCTGTTCACTCACACAAGTTGTGCGAGCGCCCTCAACAGACGACCCTTCCCGACTTGTGCGTGTGCACAGGGCTGTGCGTCCGCACAGCTCGTAATTCTTCATTGATGTGCGCGCGCACCAGCCGTGCCAGCGCTCAAAACAGTAAGCCTTCCCTTGCGTGTGCGTACGCATAGGTCTAACTTTTCGCAGGGTTGTGTGTGCGCACAAGGCTGTACGAGCGCACATATCAGAAAATCCTGAAATTCTGTACTTTGCAGAATTTCAGACTTTCAACACCAACTTTGAATGATCACAACTCCTTCTACATAAATCCATTTTTCTCAAACTTTATTTCATTTTAAAACTCTTAAAATCATCTTTAATTTAAAACAAATTCCAAGACATTTTGAAAACCGAGGCAAAAGTTATGATCAGACAAAGTTCACAAAAAATTCATTTTTATCCAAAACCTCAAACTTCACAATTTTCCAATTTTCACAACCAAAACAATCCAAAACATACTCAAACATCACAAAACACTACTGCACACTACATTCTAACATTCTATCACACTTCCATCACCTCCACACCTAATTCACTTAACATTCTCTCCATAAACCAACACACAACCATATATCACTACCAATTTACACAATTCCTACATCAATCATGAACAATTTACACAATTCCTACATCAAGGATCTATATATCACTACCAAATTATAATTGTCAATCCAATCATGAACCTACACTCATAATCACCACCAACCCTCAACAACCTCAATAACCAAAACCTTTACTCTCATCAACAACAATAATTCACACATTCATCATCAACCTTCATAACCATTAAATACCAATAATCACCAACAACATATATCATCACACATCATAATCATCAATATCCTTCATTCCAAACCACCACAACATTTTACATTAACTCATTGCCTTAAATTCTCATAATCCTCATTATTAACCAATATAATTAATCACCATGAATACTCATCAATACCAATAATCTCCAACAATCATCATCAACCACACTAATCCAATACAACTGACAATTAGCACCAATTCATATATAATCATTCATACACCAATAATATTCAATCCTATCTTAGGGTCAACTAGCCTAAGTGTCCATGAACATTACATATTACATAACGAAAATCGAAACCATACCTTGGCCGATTCCCAAACGTACCAAATACCAAAACGAAACCACCAAGCTTGATCCAAAACCTCAACCAACTTCAACCAACACCAAAGCTCAAACTAACAACACATATATCACCAAAAATCAAAACCTAAGATACACAAAACAACTAAACACAAGGGTTTAGTGGAACCTTACCTTATCTAACAAGATTAGAGGTAAAATCCAACAATTACCCGCTACTAGAGATCACCTAAACAACCAAAACCATAGAATCTACTCATAAACTATACATTAAAACGTGCAGAATATAGGGCTGGAAACTGGGACGTGTAGAGAGATATCTTACCATATTTCTTTAAATATAAATGTAGAGATCGACAAGAGCTTCGCGTGGCCATAAACGGCTCGTCAATCGGAGCTCCGAATCAAAAGTTATGGCTTCCGGAAGGTGGAGGTGAAAAGAGCACTCTCTCTTCTTCCTCTCCTCTCTAAAGCCGCAGCCCTCTCTCTCTTAGGGTTGGAAAATGAGCTCAAAGCTCATTAAATGAGCTTATATATGTTGGATCTTGGGCCCGGTTTGGGTCGGTCCAACTTGTTAGCATTTTTTGTCCATTTGGCCCATTTTGGGTCAAAACCAATAAGATTAGTGTCTGGTTTTCGATTCTAAAATTATTTTTCTCCTTTCAAAACAATAAATCAATTTTCTAAATATTATTTTCTAAAATATGCAATACTGGCCAGATTAGAGCCAGTACTGCTGGCTCAAGTGCCAGTACGTATTTTTACAAAAACTTTTCGAAAAAGATACATTTTCCAACTCATAAAAATTCACTGAAATCAAATGTCACATTTTTATTTTCAAATTAAAACCTCTAAATTTTAAATCTATTCCGGGCACTAAAATTATTTTATTAAAACGGTTTTACGTGAAAACACGGGTTCTTACAAGTTGGGGATCTATTCTGGGCATGTCTGCGGCCTTCCATGCAAAGAGATCGGCATTGTCCCTTAGGAACTGTATCAATGGCTCCTTTAAATCTCCCTTCAAGGTTGCCCCAATGTTTTTCGTCTTATCCCAAGCATCGCCGATCTGGACTTCTTCAGTCTCGCCTTCAGGCTATGGGCGAAGTTCTTCGCGAGCTCGAACTCCCCCGAGTTTGATGGTGTTGACCTCTTCTCCTTTGCCTTTAAGGTTCAGGCTTTCGTTGTAGCAGCGTCGCGCGAGTTTTTGGTCTCCTTTTATTGTGGCAATCCCTTCTGGAGTTGGAAACTTCATGCACAGATGTGGAGTGGAGACCACTGCGTCGAGCTGGTTCAGCGTCGTCCGACCTATTAAGGCGTTATAAGCTGAGCTCATGTCGACTACAATATAGTATATGTTTAGTGTCCTTGACCGAGTTCCTTTTCCAAAGGTTGTATGCAGTGAGATGTATCCTAATGGTTGAATCAAAGTATCTCCGAGTCCGAATAAACTATTCGGATATGCTCTGAGCTCTTTATCTTGCAATCTGAGCTTGTCGAAGGTGGATTTGAACAAGATATCTGCGGAGCTTCCTTGATCTACCAACGTTCGGAGCAGATTAGCATTGGCGAGTATGATGGTAATGACCATGGGATCATCGTGTCCCGGGATGATGCCTGTGGTATCTTCTCGAGTAAAGGTAATAGGGGGGAGGTCGGGCAACCTGTCCCCTTCTCCGACATGATATACCTCTTTGAGGTGTGTTTTGCGAGATGATTTAGAGATCCCTCCCCCTGCGAATCCTCCATTTATCATATAGACGTGTCTCTCAGGGGTGTGTGGTGGACGTTCAGCCCGTCCGACCTCTTCATCTCTTCTTCTTTTTCTTGGTTCATCCGTTTTATTGGCTAAGTACTGGTCTAGTCTCCATTCTCTTGCCAATTTTTCTATGACATTTTTTAGATCGAAGCACTCATTGGTAGGATGTCCGTAGATTCGGTGGTATTCACAGTACTCTGTCCGACTTCCCCCTCCTCTTTTGTTTTTGATTGGGCGAGGTGGTGAGATCTTCTCAGTGTTGCATATTTCTCGGTAAACATCCACAAGAGACACCTGAAGAGGGGTGTAGTTGTGGTATTTTCTAGGCTTCTCAGTGGGTTGATCTTCTTTTTTCCTGGACTCTTTATCCTTGTCCCAAGATGAATAGGTGGATCCGGCCTTTGAGCCATCTCTTAGTCGGGAGTTCTCCTCTATGTTGATGTATTTTTTAGCCCTTTGTTGAACCTCGTTCAGTGATGTTGGGTGCTTTTTAGATATGGAGTGACTAAAGGGTCCTTCTCGTAATCCATTGATGAGACCCATGATCGCTGTTTCTGTTGGAAGACTTTGTATGTCCAGACACGCTTTTTTTAATCTTTTCATGTAACTGCGGAGGCTTTCCCGATCTCCTTGCTTAATCCCTAGCAGATTGGAGCATGCTTGGCTTTGTCTTTCTGGATGGAGAATCTAGCTAGGAATTTCTTGGCGAGGTCATCGAAGCTTGTTATTGATCTTAGCGGCAAACTGTCGAACCACTTTATTGTCATCTTAGTTAGAGTAGTTAGGAAAGCTTTGCATCTAACGGCGTTCGAGGCGTCAATGAGATACATTCTGCATCTGAAATTTTTGAGATGATGGCTTGGATTGGAGGTACCGTCGTATGGGGTCATGTCGGGAGCTTTAAAATCCTTTGGAACTTTAGCTTTTATGATCTCTTTGGTGAAGGGATCTTGGTCCTGGTGGGAGCTATCCTCGTGACTGGACTGAATGGTTTTAGTTTTGAGATCAGCCTCGAGCTTCAGAAGCTTGTCCTCTAGTTCTCGGCATCGCCTAGTTTCTCTCCGGAGGTCTCTCTCGGCTTTCCATTGATGCTCAGCCTCTTTTTCGAGTTGTTTAAGACGATCCTGTTGAGCTTGTAGGGCATCCAGAATTTCTGTGTTTGGCGAATGCTTGTCTCCGTTTGGTTGAGATGTATCTTTCGGTGTGATGTCTGTGTTCTTATGCGGCGTCCTGTTTTCCACATCAGAATTGTGGTCGTTGTCAAGGTTGTCTGCCATGGTGATGGGATGACTTCCAGGTTCCCCGGCAACGGTGCCAATGTTCCGAGGGTTACCTGAAACTGTAGGTCGATCTCAGACGAGATTTGCTGTGGTGGCCGAAGCTGTCATGTCTGACCTGTTGGACTTGGCGGTGCTGCTGATCCTTCGTCACCGGAGGGTGATGGTACCTGCAAGAGACTCCGATGCTTAAGTTAGCACATGCTTTAGGCAGAATTTTGTGTAGAATCAGAGTATGAGTTATACCTGGGTGCTCCAGTGTATTTATAATAGTGGGGAGTGACCTTCCTTTGAGATAAGTTAATTATCTTATCTTATCTTTGAGTGAAGTCATCTTATCTTTAAGGGAAACCACCTTTATCTTTCTAGGCTTTCGCTGCCTTTAGATTGGGTTGTGTTCCTTCGTTTGGGCCTGCTTTGGGTTCCTATAGTGATTTGGCCAAACTCTTTGAGAAGAGGTCGGTGGCGACCCAACCTGAAGAGGTCGGTCACTTGTGTCTTTAGTATGCCCGGGTCGCCCAGCTCGACCTAGGGTATGAACACTGACTGAAGGTGTCTTCATGCAGTGACCCCAACCAAGTGGAACGTCCATTGTGACTAGTGGTAGATCAGAAATCGGCGTTGTTTCTACTACACTTGGTTCTGATGCATCGTCAGCGATGTACTCTTCAATCTCTTCATTAAGCTCATGTCCCCCTTGTTGGTCAATATGTTCTTAAATAAGAGAGTCCCCAGCACAGCCATTCAAGTGTGGAGTACTGGTCTCGTTGTGTGTGTCTTCTTCAACAATTGTTTCTGTCACAGGAGGTCCAACATCTTCAATCCTTGGTTCCAAAACCTTATCCGCTTTAAAGGGAAACACATCTTCAACAAAATGAACGTCACGAGAAACAAAGAAAACTTCTTTTTCCAAGTCAAATAGTTTCCATCCTTTTTGCCTAAAAGGATACCCGACAAACACACATTTTCGACTACAGCTGGCAAATTTGTCCCGTTGCCTATTCTAATTTTGAGCATAACACAAAGAGCCAAAAACCCGCATGTGCTCATAACTTGGAATTGTTCTATGGAAAACCTCATACGGAGTCTTACCCTTCAGTATTGAGGATGGCGTACGATTAATTAAATAGCCAGCAGTTAAGACACATTCTCCCCAAAACTGGATAGGAAGATTGCCTTGAAAACGTAATGATCTAACAACATTGAGAATATGTCGATGTTCGCGCTTCACTCGTCCATTTTGTCGCGGTGTATTAACATATGACGATTGGTGAACAATGCCTTGTTGTTGGAAGTATTATTTTAAACACATGAATTCTGTTCCATTATCAGATCGCACTATTTTAACATATTTGTTATATTGTCGTTCAACCAAAGTGAAATAATTTTTCAATGTGATTGATACCTCAGCCTTTTCTTTCAACAAATATATCCAAACCACTCGTGAACAATCATCCACAATAGTTAAGAAATACGAAGCACCATACGTGGAAGGAGTCCTATAGGGTCCCCACAAGTCACAATGGATTAAATAAAAAATATTGAAAGCTTGATAGTCACTCAAAGAAAACTTATCTCTTATTTTCTTAGATTTTTCACAAATTTCACAAATTTCATTGGTGGTATATTTTCCACTTACATTACGAAGCATTTGCACAATTTGAAATGATGGATGCCCTAGTCTCTTATGCCAAAGTGCTAGTTGATTCTCTGTTCTGGTATGATAAGCTTGAATCTTGTGTGCCCCACGATACCAATAAAGCCCATCCTTCTGCTCACCCGCTCTAATCAGCGTCCTCGAAGTGCGGTCACATATGACACAAAATTGATCAGTGAATTGTACTAGACAGTGTTCTTTATTTGTTAATTGAGAAACTGATAGTATGTTGCATTTTAATTGAAGTACATATAGAACATTTTTTAATTCAAGTCTTCTTTCAAGTATCACTGTTCCTTGTTTGCACTCTATCACCTTCTCTCCATCCGATAAACCTACTGGACACTCATGTATAGTTTTCTTTTCACATAAATTTTTCAGGGTTCCAGTCATGTGGTTGGAAGCTCCACTATCAATGATCTATAAATAAAAAATTTTCTTACCAATCATTTTCTCAGAATCATTTGGTTTTTGCTTGTTTATCATATCTACCAATACTTGCCATTGTTCATTGGTCAATCCTGACATATCACGTCTCGTGTCTTCCATGTTGGTAGCATGCTTACCACTTCCATCAGTGTGTGCCACATGTGCACGCGCTGAAATTTCTCGAGTACGCGTGCCTTATCATCCGTAGCCTTTGCCACCATCTCTTCTTTCATTCCTTGGTCGATCGTCCCACCATTCTAGATATCCTACAATATGAAAGCATCCTTTGATATCGTGCCCATTTTTGCCACAGTGAGAGCATATTGTTGATTTTTGGCTAGGATCTCCTCGTCCATTCGTCCTATTCCCTGCCTGCATTGCGAGTCCCACAACCAACCTTCTCTCTTCTGATGGCTTAGCCATTGTCTTCACTCTCTCCTCTTGGATTAGCATTGCGTACATACGATTTAGCGATGGCAAAGGATCGGTTGCCAGAATATTTGACCGCACTGTTCGGTAACTGGCATCATCTAGGCGCATAAAAAATTGGTGGACCCTCTTTTCTTCCCTTCGCTTCTCAAGTTGAGATCTAATCCCGCACTTACATCCACCACACATGCATTTGGGAATTTGCTCGCACTGTGCTAATTCATTCCACAGTACTTTCAATTTCCCACAACGTCATGGCCATTCCTTCCTGCTTACATCTCGTCAAATCTGACTTCAGTTGTTGTATTCGTGGTCCATTCGCAGCGAAAAAAATTATCCACTTAAATTTTAATATTAAAATAACAATATATACACCTAGTAAAATGAACATCCGATATATCTATTATTCACATTATTTAGTATTTTCATTGTCTACCTATACTTTTTCTTTTTCTTATTCAATTGATTGGAAGTGTAACACAATCGATCCAATTGTGCTAGTTTTTGTTCGTGTTCAACACAATCGATTCAATTTTGTACAGAAATATGAGTTTTTTCTTATTCAATTGATTGATGGTTGTTATGAGATTGTTAATTGAAAAAGACAAAGATCTTTCTCATCACAATTAATAACATAAAAAATATGAAAATTAAATATGAAGAACATACGCACTGGTCAACCGCAGGCTTGGTTTGATCGTGTTCAAGATCCATTATATAATCATGGATTGGACTGTCCACCAATCCTCAAGATCAGATGCACCTTGTTCTGGTTACGTAAGAGTTCCATCGATGAATTCCCATTTTCTCCGAATTCAAAGTGATATTTTCACAACTCTAGCCCAATCCTCATAATTTTCTCCATGCAGCTGCACTTGAGTCGCGAGGTCATATGGCGAGTAAGTTTTTTTAGTTTCTTTTTCTGAAGTCTCTGTTACATTTATAGAGTTCTTTCCTGATTTTGCTGGCATGGTTATGTAGCCTAGGTTTCCTTTGTATTTGTCGGTATTAGAGTGTGCTCTGATAGCATGTAGAAAATTCAACCTATTTTTTTATTAGTCATGAACAAATATATATATATATATATATAACTTTTGATATGAAACTATATCAAATATTTCCTATCTTAAAAAGCATAATTTACAATCCTAACAAATTAGAATGCATAATTTTCTATCCTAATAAAGATATACATGAGAGTACTTTTAGAATACTGTATTTATACTTAAATAATAATATTTCTATGTATATCTAAATTATCCATTAATATTATTAATAATATTTTTATATATATCTAAATTATTTATTAATATATATTTCTTTTTTTTATTCTCGTGTTAGTTTGCTTTTTTTATGTGTATTTCAGTTCACATGTGTTTGTTTTGTGGGTATTTTATATTAGTTGTTCATGCATCTTAACCATCTTGTATCATGATATATTTGGAGTGTTTATGTTGTTTGTGCGGTGTGTTAAGTTGATCATGATAGTTATGTTATATATTAGTTGTGTTGTATGACTTGTACTATATATGTTTTGACTTCCTATTATATACAACACAACTGATATATAACATAACCATCATGATCAACTTAACATACCGCACAAACAATATGAACACCCCAAATATATCATGATACAAGATTGTTAAGATGTATGAACAATTATTATAAAAAATTATAAAACAAACACATGTGAACTGAAATACACATGAAAAGCAAACTAACACGAGAATAAAAAAATATATTAATGGATAATTTTTATAATTTAAGTATAAATATGGTACTTCAAAAGTACTCTCATGTATATCTTTATTAGGATAGAAAATTATGCAGTCTAATTTATTAGAATTGTAAATTATGCTTTTTAAGATAGAAAATATTTGATATAATTTTATATCAAAAGTTATAATTATGCTTTTTAAAATAGAAAATATTTGATATAATTTTATATCAAAAGTTTTAAAATTAGTCAAAAATTGTTTACAACCATTAATAAATGTTATATAGGTTAAAAATCATATGTACATAATAGGTTAAAAATTGGCATAGGCATTGTAAGAAACAAATTCACTAGATTTAGTAGAATTGTTAATAGTAGATAATATTTTTATCATAATGGTCCATAAAACAATTTTAATATTATTAACATATTTTTTTATTATTATTAATGCAGTTAATGTATATCTTATTCAATTATTATTACTTGCCTGGTAAAAAAAATGAAGAGAGTGAAAAGAAGAACAATAAATATGTGTATTGTAATTAAAGAAGTTAATAAAAAAATTTAGATTGTTTTTTTACTAATATTTTTTTATCAAATTTTTTGTTTTAATTTAATTTGCTAGCTATCTTTTAAAATTAATTTTTATAAACTATTTTTAAAAATAAAAACTTTATCAAACCTAATCATAAATTTCTAACTATAAAGTTGCTTTATTGTTTAAAGTTCTTCTCTTTTTTTTTCTTTTAGGTATTATTTTTTTATTCAAAAGGAGTTTTTTTTTTACTAAAGATAAAGAGATTCGAATACATGACCTCTTAAATGAGTATGAAGAGATTATGTCATTTGAGTTATAATTCACTAACATTCAAAAAAGTTGTTACTTGTTACATATAAAGATATAAAATTAAATATATTAATATTTACCAATATTACGACTTAAAGTATTATCTATTTCAAAATTGTCTC
>NC_029777.3:101280924-101281822 GCF_000817695.3 Arachis duranensis | reverse complement strand
AAAATTTTCTGTTATGTATTTTTTGGTGTCAATTTCACATTATGTATATATCTTCTTTTATAATTCCAATAATTCTTAAATTTCAGTTGTTTTCTATCGTATGGTGTTTATTTAATATCTTTAATTTATTTATTTTTGTGAAAAAGTTTTATTTTCATTTTTATATGAAAGTTAATGAGTATAGTTAAAAAAAATTCTAGGTAAGATTTTTCTTATGTTGATCTCGTTCATTTTGTCCTTTTTTTTTTGTTTGGTTTAGTAGAACTAAACTGTTTAGCGTCACAAATTTATTATTGTTGGAAAAAACTCTACAAAAAGTTTAAACAAAAATCTGTTTAACAGCGCAAGTACAAAAATAATTTTCTCACAACCTATGCGATTAAATAGATAATACAAAAGATACTTCAAGCAGCAAATATAATGGCAGAAATTAAATAATCACACACTAGCATTTTAACGTAGGAAAACCCTCCAAAAGAGGGACAAAAAATTCATGGGATCTATTCTAGTAAAATCTTCCACTATCAAAATAATGGGTATACAATCAGTCTTTCTAGTGATACTAGGGTATCTCAACAATCAACAAAATACATAATCAAAACTAATGGAATCAACATAAACCTTCCACAAGGTGGGTATTTCAAATCAGCCAAAAAAGAAGGCAATACAACTAGCAAGTTATATCATAATGTTCATCTCTACACTAGAAATAACATACTAAAATTTCATAAGAAATAGAGCAAGTTTACTAGTTTATTTGGACAAAAAATGACTTGCCTTTTTCCCCCAATTTTCTTCTCTTCTTCCACATCGAAGCCCCCTCTACATGGTTCGTTTGCTTTCTTTTCAAAAATTGAAAAAATCTCTCTCTCTCTCTCTCTCTCTCTCTCTCTCTCTC
>NC_029777.3:101275806-101280913 GCF_000817695.3 Arachis duranensis | reverse complement strand
TCTCGGCTTTTAGCCACTTCCATTTATTTTATTTATTTATTTGTTTGTTTTTGTTTTAACTTGTGGGCCCCACTTAGTTGGGGACCTACTAACAAATCTCCCCCTCACCAACTCAAGTGGGGATAGACTGCTCCACCAAGCCCACCTTTTCTTTGCAGGAATTAAACTTCACTATAGATAAACTCTTAGTCATCATATCTGAACCATTATCATCAGTATAGATCTTCTCAAGTACATATGACTTCATCTCAAGCGCTTGATGTATCTAATGATATCTCACCTCTATGTGCTTCGATTGGGAATGAAACGTCGGATTCTTGCTGAGATTGATAGCATTCTGACTATCACAAAATAACACAAACTTCTCTTGATTGATGTCTTACTCTTGTAGAAATTTCTTCATCCACAAGAGTTTCTTTGAAGCTTCAATAACAGCAATGCATTATGCCTTTGTAGTAGACAAAGCAACACATTTCTGAAGTCAATATTGCCACGACACAGCTCCCTCTGCAAAAGTCATCATATAACTAGAAGTAGACTTTCTTGAATCAAGATCCCTAGCCATATTTGCATTTGTGTAACCATCCAACACAGTAGGTTGGCCACTTCCAAAGCATATACAAACTCTAGAAGTACCATTAAGGTATCTGAGAATCCACTTCACTGCTTGCCAGTATTCCTTGCCAAGATTAGAGAGAAACCGACTAACAACTCCAACGGCATGAGTAATATCCGGCCTGGTGCAAACCATAGCATACATCAAACTGCCAACTGCAGATGCATATGGAATCTTCTTCATTTTTGATTTCTCTTTCTCACTTGTAGGATATTGTCGCGAACTTAAATTGAAATGACTAGCAAGTGGAGTACAAATAGGTTTGAAATTACTCATGCTAAACCTCTCTAAAACCTTCTCAATATACTTCTACTGTGACAACCACAGTTTTCCATTCTTCCTGTCACGAGTAATACTCATGCTAAGGATTTTCTTTGCAAGACCCAAATTCTTCATAGCAAAGGATCTGTTCAAGTCTTTCTTAAGACTTTCAATCTTCTTAGTGTCATGACCAACAATCAACATGTCATTAACATAAAGCAAGAGAATTATAAAATCACCATCAGAGAATTTCTTAACATACACACAATCATCAGAAGAAGTCTTACTATACCCATGACCTTCCATGAAGGAATCAAACTTCGTGTACCACTGCCTTGGCGCTTGCTTCAACCCATATAAGCTCTTCTTCAACTTGCATACAAGATGCTCCTTTCCTTTAACTTCGAAACCCTCTGGTTACTCCATATAAATTTCTTTATCTATGTCACCATGAAGGAATGCAGTCTTCACATCAAACTGCTCAACCTCTAAATTCAAGCTAGCTGCCAATCTAAGCACAACTCGAATAGAGGACATCTTCACAACTGGAGAGAAAATCTCCTCAAAAATCAATACATTTCTTTTGCTCAAAGCTTTTTACAACCAATCGAGTTTTGTATCTTGGTCGGGAGACATTTTATACGCTTTTAATTTGAACACCCATTTATTCTTGAATGCTCTCTTACCCTTCGGTAACTTCACCAATTCAAACGTATGATTTTTATGCAAGAATTTCATTTCTTCTTGCATGGCCTTCAACCAATCTTCTTTATGCTCATTAGACATAACTTCCTGATAGCTCTCTGGCTCTCCAGTCTCAGTGTTCATCACATGTTCATGAGGAGAGTATTTCTGAGAAGGATGCTCTCTCTAGTAGATCTTCTCAATTCAGGCTCAACTGGTGGTTCAGGTGGAACTTCAACATCTGGTGAAACTTCTGCATCTGGCACCTTAGGTTGAGGTGTAAGTTCATCATGTAAATAAATCATCACCATCATTATCAAATTGTACATCTCCCCCATCAACAGGAGGTCTAGTGGAAGGACTAAGTTAATCATCAGCAGAACGTCTAACAGTTATTGGCTTATCTGTCTTCTCAAGATCTTCAATAGTTTGGTCTTCAAGAAAAATCACATCTCAGCTTCTAATTATCTTCTTTCTCACCGGATCCCATAATCTGTAACCAAAGTCTTCATGACCATAACCCATGAAGATACACTGCTTTGACTTTCCATCAAATTTAGACCTTTCATCTCTTGGAATGTGAAAAAAGCCCTGCAGTCAAACACTCGTAAGTGACTATATGAGCCATCTTTCCCTCTCCAATTTCTCTGGAACATCACCATTAAGTGGAACTGAAGGAGAAAGGTTGATCAGATCTATTGCAGTCCTCATCGCTTCACCCCAAAAGGATTTAGGCAACTTTACATGAGAGAGCATACAACATACTCTATCATTGATAGTGCGATTCATTATCTCTGCAACTCCATTATGTTGAGGAGTCTTAGGAACCATCTTCTCAAACTTGATCCCATGTCCTTTACAATATTCTTCAAACAGACCCCTGTATTCACCACCATTATCTACTCGAACACATTTCAATTTTCTTTCAATACTTGCATGAAAGTGTTTGAAGATACCGAGCACCTGGTCTTTATATTTCAAAACAAAAGCCCATACTTTTTGAGAATAATCATCAATAAAAGTAATAAAATATGATGCACCACCTAGGGTCTTAGCATCCTAGTACAAACATCAATGTGAACTAAATCTAGAACATGTGATCTCCTATGAGGTCCAGAACTATGAAATAATACTCTAGCATGCTTTCCAACAAAGCAATGAGTACAAGTATTTAAAGTTGTACCTTTCACGGGAAGTGAGTGCTTCTTGGTTAAGATGCTTAGTCCTTTTTCGCTCAAGTGACCAAGACGTATATGCCACAAATCAGAAGAGGAATCATCAGCTACATTCATCTCTTCTTTAGCAACAATGAGAGCCCCTTTGGTAATCTTGAATTTTTCACTACCAAAGGAAGTGCAATACCCCTCTTGATCCAATGCCTTCTCTGAAATAAGATTGAACCACATATCTCGTGCATGCCTAACATTCTTCAATTCCAACTTGCATTCTATGTTGGTTTCAAGCCACATATCATAACCCATACCAATGATATCACACACTCCTTTGGCTCCCAATTCGATCTTGCCAAAATTTCCAGCAGTATAGAAAGTGAAAAATTCACGCCTTGGAGTGACATGACATGAGGCACTAGAGTCCATAATCCAAGTGGAATAATCACAGACAAGATTCACATAATTTTCATCATATGTGATAAGAACATCTTCGTAAATAATAGCAGCAGTTTCTTTATCACTATCTTTACCTTTGTCTTCGTTTCTTTACCTTGATTGTTCTCTTTTCAAGAACCTACAATACGTCTTGATATGCCCCGGCTTGCCACAATGGTGACAAATAAACTTCTTTCTTGGCTTGTACTTTCCTTTTGACTTGCTTCGACTCTCTGACTTGATAGAACTTTAAGGTTTTCTACTTTGACTTCTCATCCGTGACTCTAAAACAAGTGCTTCTGATTGGGAGGAGGCATTAGTCAAACATCGCTCTCTTCTTCTGACTTCTTCATTTAATATGCTCTATTTAACCATTGCTAACGTCAACTTTTCATTTGGAGTTGAGTTAGTCAGTGTCACAACCAGAACTTCCCAACTATCAGGAAAAGAGCTCAACAACAACAAAGCTTGTAACTCATCATTTAAAGTAATTTTATTATTTGTCAGTTGGTTCACTGTTTCTTGAAAAATACTCAAGTGCTCCGGCATTGATTTACCTTCAATATACGTCATATTGACAAGCTTCCTAATCAAGAATGCTTTGTTTTGCACATTCTTCCTCTCATATAACTTTCGTTTCGGTTTCAACATGTGGATACACGTTAAGATCAAGTCATTGCCTAATCAAAGCAACTGCCTTCCGATTCAGGTTCTTCCATTCAGCATCGGATTTGGTACCTTTGAATTTATCTCCCTCTATAAGATCATACAAGTCCTTGCTATACAACATATCTTCTATGAGGATCTTCCAAATTGAATAATTTTGGAAATTTAATTTGACCATATTTGGTTTATGAGTATTTTTCTCCGTTTAATCATTACAGAGATAAACAACCAAATCTCTAGATACCACTTTGTTGAAAAAAACTCAACAAAAGTTCAATAGATGGATTATTCTTCTTCTCTGAGCTTCTCATCAAGCTTCGATGGCCTGGGCATGGTCCCCAAAGCTCCTCGGATCAATCTTCCCCATTGAGCTCGTGGTTGTGGCACCGGCTTGAGTCATTCGGATTAATGGATGGATTTTTCTGTGGGTAGCCATAGGTTTGAAAGAATAAGGAACTGACTTGGTGTGCAAGTTACTATATGCGTTTGTGTTTGAGAGTTTTGAAGAAAAAATTCATGCAGTATTGGCATGAAACTCGGTAACAATGATTATAGTGAGTAGTGATAGACCAAAATTAATCCACTAATGAGCCACTAGTACGAAAATTCAAATATATTCTACAATATCCAAAAACTTGAAAATAACTAAATCGAAAAGTAAAACACGCTTTTAATTACACACGCCCAAAACGAGAAGTTTTGTACTAGTGAAACTCCAAATGAAAAATAAAAAAAATGTTACTATTTATATTTATTTGATTTAAAAGATTCAAAATACGAATGTGCATGCCAATTAGGTTCAAGTCTCTTGGTCACAATCACTCACAAATTCAGAGAAATTGTTGGTCCTTCGTGGGAGCTCTCGACCATTAGAAAGATTTCGGAAAGGAATTAAGTGAGAAAACATAAGATAAAAAGACATCACATCCAACTTAAAACTTTAAGGTAATAACCCCCTCAAATGTGAGCCTCCACATCAAGTATCAAACCCCCTCAAGTATGAGCCTCCACATCAAGTATCAACTTCCCCTCTTTCTAACTTAAAACCTTAACGTAGTAAGTTATGGCTTTTATAAATTCCTCACTCTTCCTTGCTTTCACCAATTAATCATCAGCTCTAATACCACTTGTTGGGCCACCGTGGGGAACTATTGACCACCGAAAAAATTTCGGTGAGAAATCAAATAAGAGAATATAAGATGAGAAGACACCACATCAAACTCAAAACCTAGTAAGTTAATAAATTTCTTATCTTATAAACTCTTCACTCTTT
>NC_029777.3:101275299-101275790 GCF_000817695.3 Arachis duranensis | reverse complement strand
CCTGCTCTTTTTGACGTGAGACTAACTTTATACATTATTCACATTTACAACATTAACAATGATAAGTGCTTTAATAAGTTAATGATAAGTGCTTTAATAAATAGAATGCACATCTCTTTCAATATCATCGAATTGGTGCACTAAGATAAGTTCATGGTCATATGACCCAAAGATGTCCATTGTTAAATGTCAAAATTAATTGTTCATATAGCATCCCATAGAGCCATTGGGTGTAAACTCTGTCCGCTCTCGTATTGATGATGCGTATTATATGGCGAAAGATAGTGTATTCGAGGTAAAGTAGAGAGTGCAGTATTTTTTAAAAGTTAATCTACTATCAAAAGTTATTAGGTAAATTAAATTTATTATTATTATTATTATTATTATTATTATTATTATTATTATTTGTCATAACTCCGCCTATGTTACACTTGCGGTACATAGCCGGTCCCAAGCCCGGATAAAGGAGGAGGGTTGTGTTAGGTCTTCGG
>NC_029777.3:101273528-101274485 GCF_000817695.3 Arachis duranensis | reverse complement strand
ACAACATAGGGTGCTCGTCATAGATTTTCGCGTTGAGCAAAAGTTGAGGAAAAGACATCATACGAAGAACCCAAGGACGAGGTGGTGGCGGATGAAAGGTGAGGAACAAAGAAGCTTCCTAAGACGGGTAGGAAAAGAGGCAAGGTGGGATGGGAATGGAAGCGCGGAAGAGATGTGGAGGGAGATGGCAGAAGTTATTAGAAGAACAGCAAAAGAAAGTTTTGGTGAATCTAAAGGAATAGGACCAAGAGACAAGGAGTCCTGGTGGTGGAATGTGAGTATACAAGAAAAGATAAAGATAAAAAGGGAATGCTTTAAAGAGTGGTCTTTATGCCGCAATGCAGATAACTGGGAAAAATATAAGGCGGCTAAGAAAGAGACAAAAGTGGCTGTAAGTGAAGCAAGAACAAGAGCATATGAGGGTCTCTACCAGTCTTTGGACACGAAAGAAGGAGAAAAATGTATATATAGAATTGCAAAGAGCCGGGAAAGAAGAACGAGAGATTTGGATCAGGTTAAGTGCATAAAGGATAAGGATGGAGAGGTGTTGGCTCAAGAGGAAAAGATTAATGAAAGGTGGAAGAGCTACTTCTACGAGTTATTTAATGAGGGACAGAAGACTCTTCCGAGCCTTGGGCGATTATGCACAAGGGAAGAAGATCAAAACTTTGACTACTATCGAAGGATTCGAGACTTCGAGGTAAAAGAGGCTCTAAAGCAGTTGAAAAATGGCAGGGCTGTAGGAGCTGATAATATCTTGATTGAGGTTTGGAAGGGCCTTGGTGGAAAAGGCATAACTGGTTAACCAATATTTTTAATGAGATTTTAATGTCAAAGAAGATGCCTGATGAGTGGAGAAAGAGCACCTTGGTACCCATCTACAAGAATAAGGGAGATATACAAAGCTGCGGAAACTATAGAGGGATTAAGCTTATGAGTCATACTATGAAGTTATGG
>NC_029777.3:101259061-101273384 GCF_000817695.3 Arachis duranensis | reverse complement strand
CTAAATAAGAAGTTGGAGTTATGGAGAGAAGCTCTAGAAGTGTATGGTCTATGCATAAGCCGTAGTAAGACGGAATATATGGAATGTAAGTTCAGTCTTAGAAGGAAAAATTCCAATATAGAGGTGAAAATTGGAGAGAACATCCTATACGAAAAGTTAAAAGTTTTAAGTATCTTGGGTGCATCATACAGGATAATGGAGAGATTGAACATGATGTAAATCATAGGATCCAAGCAGGTTGGTCAAAATGGCTGAGTGCATCTGGTTTTATATGCGACAAAAAAGTGCCTTTAAAACTTAAAGGTAAATTCTATCGCACCGCTATAAGACCGGCTATGCTTTATGGTACGGAGTGTTGGGCGGCTAAAGGAGAGCACGAACATAAGCTGAGTGTGGCAGAGATGAAGATGTTGAGATGGATGAGTGGTCATACGCGATTGGATAAAATAAGGAATGAAGATATAAGGGAGAGAGTTGGAGTAGCACCCATTGTGGAAAAGATGGTTGAATCGCGTCTCAGGTGGTTTGGACATGTGAGAAGAAGACCGATAGAACATCCAGTCAGGAGGGTGGATGAGATGGAAGATGGACAAAGGGCGAAAGGCAGAGGAAGACCTAAGAAGACCATCCATGAGGTGGTCAAACGAGATCTACATGTAAACGGTCTCTCTATAGACATGATACATGACAGAGCACAATGGCGTCGTTTGATTCATGTAGCCGACCCCACTTAGTGGGACAAGGCTTTGTTGTTGTTGTTGTTGTATTATTATTTGTCATGGGCTGAATAAACAAATTGACATTGATAAAAAAAACTAATTTCCTCGTTTAACATTGGACTTTTGCACCACAAAAATACTCAAAAAAACTTGATCGAATTCTTCCATTACTTTGTTAATGTCTTCAAGCATCTTCACTGTTTTGTTTGCTGGCGGTGCTTTCACTATAGTTCTGGCTAGCCACAAATTTTGACGCTCTTGAACTCACTCCCTTCCACCTCTGCCATGAATGACTTTCAAAGCCTGAAAATCGTTGCTATGGAAGAGGAAGAAGCCTGTCTATCGCCACTGGTTGTCTAACTCCAAATTCTGTAAAAGAACCCCAGTCTCCATGAAGGCGCCATAATTCTGGCAGTTACAACAAGTCTATTATCTTTTAATTCAAATTATCCTCAACGTGCAGTCACAAAAAAAATTATCCTCAATACGTAATAGAATGAAAAATTAAAATACAATTATATTTAAACAATTATTTGTATTACTTTTTTATTAATTTATTCAAAAAATAATTAAATTTTAAAGTTAATTGATATAAAATATTACAAATATAAAATTAAGAGAAATTTTTATTTGTATAAGAATGAGCCTAATAAATAATTATTCTATTTAATATATAATTAAAAGTATTTTTTTCTTTGCCAACCAACTAGCTATACGCAAATTTTTTTTGTTATAGTATTTAAACCAAAAAAAAATATTATTTTAAAAAAAATTATTAATATATTTTTAATACAAAATAATAAATTTTAAATATTCTTTTAAATATAGTAAGGTAACATATTTTAATATTATATGTAATATGTCTTTTAAATTAAATTTATATAATACAAAATTTTTTATTATTCACTTCATATTTAATGTTATAATTTTATTTTTCACAAAATAAAATTGTATATATATATATATATGTATTAATTAAATTTATATAACACAAAATTTTTTATTATTATGTTTATATTTAATATTATAATTTTATTTTACAAAAAATAAAATGTATTTAAATTTTAATATTATACATAATATATATTTAATATTATTTTTTTAAGATTTTAATACATCTTTTCTTTTCTGAATTTAGCACGTGAATTTTTAACTTATTTTTCATATATTATTTATTTTAATTTTAAAGTCCAATAATTTTTTTTATTGTACAGATATATTGCTTTTAATATTTATATGCTATTTTTTTGTTTTGAACTTCAACCCCATATCTGAAACTTATAAAAAAATTTAAAATTTATATAAAAAATAGTTAACCTAATTAACAAGTTACTTTTTTAAATCTAGACCATTCAAATAAAATATAATAAATAAAGAGTTCAGATTTAACGAATTAACAAAATGTGCAGCACTCCATATTTAACAAAAAATATTTAAAGATGAGCCGTATTTATTCACTCTCCATTTTAGAATAGAATGCCATAAAAAGCATTGCTACCTATACCTGCACAATTACAAAGTCAAGGATCAATGTTAAATACTATACATAATCAAGTATGAGACAGGAGACCTTGAATCTCTTTATTAACCCAGATGTAGTGTGCTTTATGCAAAACATAGCTTCCATACATTATTATTACAAATTATTGGTGACCTAATAGCGTTATATCCATAAGAGATAATATTAATTTGTTGCAAGATTTCATAACCTCCATTTGAATCAGATTTTTTATTCGGTGCATATAAAAGGAGGACTTCTTCAACAATTTTTAATAAAGCATAAATGAAAAAAAAAGTTTTCGATATAGTCTGAGCATGTGATCTTTACTTAAAACCCTATATATCTAATTGACTTTCTTCTTCTTGTTTAAGTTTAAAAATTCACTTTTTCTTCTTGATTTGAACTCTAATTAAAACTTTTCCTTTTCTTGTTTTTCTTTTTATTTTCTTCACATGGATGAGAAAAAAAAGAGAGAAGAGAGAATTTAGTTTTATGACTTGTGTTTAATTAGTTCAAATGCAAATGGAATTGCATTTCTTAGTTAGTAACTAAGTTAAGTAAATGGACTTGAATTACCAGTTGGGTCTTATGCTTGTATTTGGTCCAATTCATTTTTTCGCACTAGCCATCTAGATTTCTTATCAGTATGAGCCAGCCATTATTCTTTTCTTTTTCTTAGTGTTTGGAGATCAATCCCACATTCTTTGAATGATAGATTATGGGTCTGAATTATTGTTGGACTTCGTTAGCTTGCTTATTGGACCTGTTTATTTTTTTGGATTATTGCACCATTAACAAACTAAATCCACACATGATTAAATTGTTAAACCAACAATAATAATATTTTTTCATTGTCAATAAATTGTAATTAGTTCTTTAAACTCAACTATCTATAAAAGATATTAAAATATTGAATATAATTATTATAGTTTAGTGATAAAACTTAATAATTCATCAGATGAAAACAAATTTTTGCATTATTCTTTTGTTATTTTTTATAGTAACTTAAGATATAACTGTAAATAATAATTTTTTTTATTTATTAAGTATATAATTTAATATATTAAAAAACACCCTTTAAAAATATTATTACACATTGGTACAATTTTATTTTTAATTTTTTTGGTTAACAAATTATAAATAACTCTTGTTAATGTAAGAGATATTCGATTGCTGATTTTATAATAGAATTGTACAATATGAAAAGCTTTTAAACCTTTTGAATAATAAAATGTTAGTTCAAGGCAGGGGAAACACTGGCGAAGGTCTTGGGAGATGTAAATGGTGATTGACAAGGTAAGAAAATGAAGATCAAGTAGTACAAGAGACTGCCACAGAGGTGAATATGCACGAAGATTCTGCGTCGCATAGAGGCAACCAAATTCAGAGTTAAGAGGAAATGGCAGAGAATAGAGAGGCTTGGAAACTGACGGTAGAATCAGGTGCAATTCCATGCAGTGATGAGGAGGACATCATGGTAATTTTCCAAGAGCAAAATGAAGCCATAGCCATGAAACGAAAGCAATCAAAGCAAAAAGAGAAAATCAGAAAAAGCCACTTAAAAAATCGAAAGCATGTGTGTAATAAAATTTTTGAATGATTTTAAGCTCTTGGAATGTTAGGGGGTTGAGAGGAGTTGCAAAGTTGAATATGATAAAAAAAATTTAAAAATAAGTTTAGATTAGATATGATGGGATTGATAGAAACAAAAAAAAAAGAGGTGCTAAATAAGTTTGATGTTGCAAGAATCTGGGGTAATAATAGAGCTAGTTGGGAGTGTGTTAATTCTACTGGAGCATCCGGAGGCCTACTGTTAATATGGGATGAATAAATTTTTAAGTTGATAAATTGTTATAAAGGAGATAGGTAGTTATGTGTAGAAGGAGTGATGACCAAAGATAATTTTTATTGCGCGATTTGTCTAGTATATGGTCCGCATGTGAGAGATGAAAAACTCTCAATGTAGGAGGAGTTAAGCTATATTACAGGGTTGTGCCAAATTTCTTTTGTCACATGGGAGATTTCAATAAAATTGTGCATATAGAAGAAAGAAAAGGGGTGACTAGCTTGTCAACATCTGCTTAAGACTTCAAAGCATGGGTAAACGATATAGAATTGGTTGACCTGGAGCTAAATGATCAGAAGTATACATGGTTTAAAAGTCAGTCTTGCAGTCATATCGATAGAAGCCTGGTGAGCTTGGGATGGTTAGATGCGTATCCAGATGCTCGACTAAGAGGGGGCCAAGAGGTTTATCAGATCATTGTCCTTTGATAGTGGAAGATAGAAGAATAGTTCAAGGTCCAAGACTGCTTTGCAGCTTAGACTCGTGGTTCACACATAAAGGCTTCTGAAAGATTATAAAGGAGAAATATAGGGAATTGGGAGATACATAATTTTTGGATAAGCTGAAAGCGTTGTTAAAATCGCTGGGTAGATGGCATAAGAAACACTTTGGGAATATACCTGAGAAGATAAAAAAGTTTGAGGAGAAAATCAAGAAAGTGGATGATATGGTTAGCAACAGGGTATATGATGGTACAATAGAAGCAAGAAGGAAGGCGCTAGTAAGATGTTGTGAGATATAGTATACGAGACAAGATATACACTGGAAGCAAATGTCTAGATCTCGACATGTCAAGGAGATGGACAGAAACATAAGATATTTCCACAATATTACATTAGCAAGAAGAAGGAATTACCAGAATGAGTCTTTGGTGATCAATGGGAGGTTGGTAAGAAATCATGCAAGAATCAAAGTTGCCACTAGAGATTTATATAGACACTTGTACCATCATGAAGCTTCACCAAATATTAGCTTTCGAGATGGTCTAGTCAATCGGTTAGAGATAGAGGAAGCTCAAGCATTGGAGGTGCTACTAACGAAAGAGGAAGTAAAGGAGGCAGTGTGGGATTGCAAATCATCTAAGGTTCCAGGCAGTGATGGTTACAACATGAACTTTATAAAAAAATGTTGGGAGGAGATTAGAGTGGAATTTACTAAAGCAGTGATGAGCTTCTTTGAGACGGCAAGGTTACCAGCAGACTCCAATGTTACTTGGGTACGCTGGCCCCGAAATTTTTAGGCGCAAATGAGATAAAGGATCTTAGACCAATCAGTATGGTGGGATTCGTTTATAAGGTGATATCCAAAGTGTTGACAAGAAGAATGAGGAGTGTAATACCAGGCTTAGTTGGGGAATCACAGAGTGCATTTATCAAGGGTAGGAGGATATATGATGGAGTGTTAATAGCATGTGAAACTGTACAATGGCTAAAACTAAAGAAGAAGGCATCAACAATTATCAAATTGGACTTTCAGAAAGCCTATGACAGAGTCAAATAGAACTTTATTGAGATTGTGCTAGAAAAGATAGCATTCGGTATCAGATGGAGGACATGGATTACAAAGTGCATTAGGTGTGCATCTATTTCCATTTTGGTAATGGGTCACCTTCAAAACTGTTCAAGATGAAAAGGGGACTTCGATAAGGAAACCCATTATCACCATTTCTATTTGTTCTTGTTGTAGACGTGTTGAACAAGATGATTGGGCATGCATTAAGAAATAGGAGAATATCTCTTCTTTTAGTTTGTAGGGATAATATAGAGTTATCACATCTTCAATTTGCTAATGACACTATATTATTCGGTCCACCAGAGGAGGAGACAGTGAGAAATTACAAGAGGCTTCTGAAGTGTTTTGAAATGATGTCCGGATTGAGTATTAACTTCGAGAAGTCCAGCTTGATACCAGTGAACTGCAGACAGGAGTGGGTTGGTCGGATGTGCCGATTATTGGGTTGTCAGCAGGCAACTCTACTGGTGAAGTATCTGGGTATTAATCTAGGAGCAAACCCGAGACTGGTAAAAACATGAAAGCCAGTAATAGATAAGGTAGAGGAGAAACTCAACTTGTGGAAAGCAAAAGTTCTCAGCAAAGCAGGAAAGTTGGTCCTCATCAAGTCAGTCATTAATAGTCTATCTATTTACTATTTGAGCCTGTATAAAATGGCAATTGCGGTGGTGAAAAAAAATTTTTATTATAGAGGAGGTTCTTTTGGGGGAAGGACGATGGATGACCTGGACTGGCTCTGGTAAAGTGGGAAATGATACAGGCACCAAAGAAATTAGGAGAGTTAAGAGTGGGAGACGCGATGGTTCGTAATTTTGCCTTATTGTTTAAGTGGTGGTAGAAATTTTCTAAGATTATCCACTGTGGAAGAAGGTTGTGTGCTCATGCAATAATTTAAATCCTGAACAGTTATTGTCCACTCAATCATTACCAGCAAAAGAGGGTCCGTGGAGAGATATATGTCACTTGCAAATAAAAGAGCAACATGTCAGACAAAAGATGATTGACGGAATTGCTATGAAAGTAGGAGATGGTAGATCAACCAGATTTTGGGAGGATACATGGCTACGGTCGGAAAAGCTGAAAGACTCCTTTTCGAGACGCTTCTTGATTTCAAATAATAAAGGATTTGTTATTGGGGACTATAGATTTTGGATGGGATAAAGTGGGTGTGGAACTTCCAATGGAGGAGAGAACTCAGCCGATGGGAGATTGACAACTTGAATCGACTGCTTGATATTTTGCAAGCTGTGAGATTGATAGCAGGTGTACAAGATAGAATGGTCTGGAGATTTGACAATGAAAGCATTTATACTACTAACTCATTTGTGCAGGCTTTGCAGGTAGAGACTTTAACAAAAGACATCCTTAGCTACAAGTTCACAAATGGAATATGAAAAGGACTAGTGCCTCCTCGAGTTAAGCTGTTTACTTGGTTTGTGCTAGTAGGTCGAGTTAATACAAAGGATCGTCTGAGTAGATTGTGCATCATTGACTAGAGTGACAATATTTGTGTTATGTGTAACAAGGAAGTTGAATCAGTTCAACATCTATTTGTTACGTGTGAGTTTACTTGGCAGGTGTGGTGCGCATGGCTTAATCATGTGGATTTGGTTTGGAGCATCCCAGGCTCCATAAAAGAGCACTTTGAGAGTCGGAGGACGATGTCTTTGAGAAAAGACATGCAAAAAATTGGCTAGTAGGCTTTTTCTCAGTTATATGGAATATTTGGCGGTGTAAAAATGATTTCAATTTTTGGAACAAGACAACGGATGTGGAAGAGTGTGTTGCTAGATCGTTTTATTGCTCTAGGGAGTAGTATGAAAGCTGACTCATGTTATGTTGTTGATGGTTATGTCGGAGATGACGTAAGAGTTGCTTGGCTATAATTCTGTCCTTGTACACTTCACCGAGTATGTTGAGCTTGTTTTCTCTTTTAAAAATAAAATAAAATGTTAGTTAATAATAACAATTATTGTAGTACCTATGATTTGATTTAAAAATATAATTTCTTAAAATAAATAATAACTATAAGTGGTTGTTGTTAAGTTTATTTAATTGATCATTATAAAAATTTAATTTTGATTTAAATTATTTTAAAAATTTGTATAAAAAATATTAAAATATAAAATATGATATATAACTATATTTACTCATGAATAATTATAGTTACTTTATCAATCTTAGTTTACACATTGATTTTAAGTTTTTATACACTGGTGTTAAAAAGTTACGCATTAATTTCCACTAATTTAATTTAAAGAGTTATGCATTAATAGGAAATGCAATTTCTATTTCGTCTCT
The DNA here is from genome assembly GCF_000817695.3 of Arachis duranensis. Lineage (NCBI taxonomy): Eukaryota > Viridiplantae > Streptophyta > Magnoliopsida > Fabales > Fabaceae > Arachis > Arachis duranensis. The sequence goes on along the minus strand of NC_029777.3, from coordinate 101,265,505 downwards.
CATCTTTAATTTGATATAAGACTTTTTCTTTCATCTTTTAATTCATTTACTTTAGATTTAAAATTGTATTAAATCAACGAATTAGATTTGAGTAATAGGTTAGACTAATTTTTACTATACGTAACTTAAAGGCATGCATCTTCTTAAATTTTTCTGTTATAAAAAACAAAATGATTACTCTATTAAAATGGGTCTGTTTAAAATCAGTCTAAATCTTTTGACCTAATCTAATATATCATTCAATTTAAAGCATTGCATTAAATTGATAATAAATCTAATGATTTATATTTAATCTATAAATAATTTATTAAAATTTATAAATAACTTATTAAAATTTATACTAAATGATAAAAGTTTTTTAATATTCAATTTCAGCTCCCAGAAGAACTCCTCAACAAAAATAACCATCAACACCTTCATGGAAGACCACCGACCACCCTGCCTCTTCTTCCTCTTCCATCTTCGGCACCAAGTACCTCCATGTCTCTATTCAATTTCTCGATTTTATCCAAATTCTTGCGATTCTCGTCGTTTTTTTCTCATTCCACCGAAGTCTTGTGAATTCGTTTCATCCGCACCAGGTTCAACTTCACTGCTACGTTATACCTGCCACGCGGCGGCACGAGGCGGCGGGGGAGGCAGACGCAACTGCGTTCAGGTAGAGGTGCACCGTGGCGGTAGAGGTCGTTGAGGTAGACGCCTCAGTAGCCGTTGAACTCAAGTATCTCAACGTATGCGTAAGGAGATAGCAGATCTTGCGCTGATTCGTATAGAGAGTGAAGCAGAGAGAGAATCTGAGATGGAAGCACATTTTGCAGAACGGTGAGTAACCCAAACAGTGTCCACAATGGTGATAATATTTCCATTTTTGCAATGATGATAAGCTGATGTTTGTGTTTGCTGGTTTGAGATTTGTTCTTGAGGAATGGTGGAGTGGAAAATGGAGTGAGAATTTGTTTGTTTCTTTTCACATGTTTTTATCTTCCTTTTTTTTTTCTTTGGATTGTAACTTTGGGGGTTCTCATACATTGCATAAAGTGGGAACAGGGTCTGCTAAAGGTTGGTGTTTTGAATTTGGGATGAAAATAAAAGCAGCATTGAGCATATTGCAGAGATAGAATAGGGTAAAGTTAAAGGTTAAAGATGATGAAGCCAAACAATTTGCTTTAATATTTCGCTTTTGCTTTGTTCGTTTGTAGATGCGATTGATTTTGCTCAAATAAATAAACTCGTCTCTTCATTATCATTTATCTTCAAATCAATTTATTCTCACAAATTGCCATTAGTTAATTGACTTTTGAGTACCTTGGAGGAGACAACCCCCTTGGAACCATACTTTACCTGATTATTTACTTGATGTTTCTGTCCTTTATCCTTCTGTTTTAATTGGCTTGTTCTTCTTGTGAAACTGATCCTGATATTGCACATGCTATTAACGTGGCAGCAGGTATTGTAAATTGGTTGCAAAGAAACCCTCTTATCTATGAAAATTATTCATATATTATAACTGAGTTACATGTAAATACAAAATTTCTTCTGTAAATAATGATTTCCTTTGGTACTTTCATTTTCTTTTAACCCGTTTTAAATGCTCTCCTTTTTTTTAAAACTAATTTTGCTGCCATGATTTCTACTTTTCTGATTTGTTGTCATAGAAGGTAAGCAAATAGTCAAATACAATTGTTACTCAATGCTGGGGACCTTATAGGTTATTGCATGTTCAAATGGCTGAGGCTGCTGCGCAGTTTAAAGGCTATGGCACCTCAAAAATCAAATCAGTGTCTGCCTCATCGGTATGTAATCTGCTTCATTTTATCACAATTTTCTGATGTAATTAGTAATTGTTTATTGACATTATCTGTGTATGTGAGAAAATATTAACCTCCTTAATGCTAACTGATAATAAAATTTTATACCAATATATTCTGATTCTGTTTCATGAACCGAGCATACTTGTTTTTCAGGTTAATAGAGGCGTGAAGTCCCCATTTGACACAGCAATGAAATCAGTAGATTAGTTCAAACACTAAAAATTCATCCTGTTTTATTCAAAGATGGTGTCAGATTAACACTTGAAGCTGAAGCCAAAAATTGAAGCAACAAAGATGTCCAATGATCCTTTGTTAGCATTTTGAGTATGGCTGCCATAAAAGTGAAAACTATGCTCTCTCAGTGCTCTGCTTTTCTTACTGCATTCTGAATGTTGTAAACTAAACAAACCTAAATTCTTGATGAAGTTAAACCAAGCCAATTTGCTATTGGGCATCTTTAATTTGTTTGTCAATGTATCATTTTCATTTTTCAAAAATAAGTTGTATTGAAATTCGTTCATGTGTTTTTGCATGTTTATGTATACAAAAGAAATATTGGACCTGAGTTGCTATATATATGTCAAGTGAAGACAAATGTTTTTATAGCTCAATTGTTAAATTAGAAAGACTATGCTTTCCCATAAATTTAAGTAAGACTGCTCAATGCTCATTATGCACGAAAACAATAAAATAAATAAATAAATAAATAAATAAAAGGGATTAAAGGAGGGGGATTACCACTTATTTCACCGAGGCAAAGATAACCAAGATGTTGATATTGTTGGTTTTCAAGATCAAGATGGCTATTTAGCCCCTTATTGGTTTAACACTTAAATGGATTATCAATTCCCAGTTCCCTTAGGACAGCTTCTACCTCAGTAATTACTAAAAAGAAACAACAACCTCTTAGTCTTAATTCTTATGCACGTTACAATGTGCATAATTTCTTTTTTCGTTATATTATTAAAAAAGCATGCATGTCATTTGAGAGTTTTCACTTTTCTGTAGTTTTATCTTTCTATAAAATTAACTAAACAAAGATTCCGGCAATATGCTAATACACTAATACCATATCGGCTTGTAAGCAAGTCATTTATGATTATTGTGAACAATGCATAAACTTCTTGAATAGACAATCAATGGAGTGTGTATATTTCATTTTCTGAGAAGTAATAACAAACAGCATCAAAATACAAACGAAATTCATATATATTAGAAAAGATATGATGGGTACATCAAATTCTAGACGTTAGTAGTAAAAAAAACTAGTGACTGCTATTAACAATTGGCCTGAATTGATGATATTCCTAACCGCCTTGTTAGATTTCCATCTACCAGATCATATTATCAACACTGCAATTATGAGATTTCTCCAATGCTTAACTGACAGAACCTGTCCTCAAATCTACTGGGGGAATGAAGCAATCTACTGAGAGACCTGGGACATTGAATGCAATCTCTTCAATTGTCCACGCCTCTTCCATTTTTTGTTTTGGTATGGCTCATAGCCATCTCCCCAAACCTGAAAAGAGTTACCACAGAATGCCCATTTTTGTTTCATCTGCAAGAGCACAAATCCACCGAACTCCACGCACCTAGAGGCATTCCAGTTTTTCACTACTCTAGTTGCAGTTTCAAACTCAGAAGCTACCATCCTCACCTTTCACATTGCATATGCATTTCTTATTGAGTTCTGCAACTTCTGCCCTCCAGAGGCAGCAGTATACTGCTGCAATATATAATAAGCAGATGAAGTTTCCTGCAAGCATAGCCAGGAAGAAACACAAGACATCAAAATCACTAGTTTGGCATCCATAACAGTAGAGAGGTACATCTAATATACTTTACAGGAAGTGAAATGAATTTTAACTTCTACACCAGGACTTGATCTGCTTGACAAGTAAACTAATCTCAAGCAATAAGTTAAGTTTTGTTACAGCACAAAGAACCCTTATAGAAAACATCTAAAATACCATATCCTCTGCTGTTTTTTTTTTTTTTTCCAAGCGTAAAACTGAAGCAATAGAGAAAAGGTGCTATTGATTCTTACTTTCAACTGTTATCCGTTTCAGTAGTAACAAATAAAAAATAGACCAAAAATAGAACTAGAACATCATGAACAGAACCATACACCAGAAATTGAAATCATTATCATAAAAACAAATTTCAAATTTTTTTAACCCTCATAAACAAACCCCAAAAAAAAATTCAAACAACCAAATAAACAGAAAAAAAAATAATTGAAATGAAACAAATTCATATAACAAACCTTAACAAAAAATACGTAGAACAGAAAAGTTTTTGAATGAGTTCAATGAAGCAGATTCATACAACAAGAACATAAAGGGAACAAAAAATAATGAAATCAATGAAGCAAATTTATACCTGAGGCTGAGACTGCATTGGAACTCTGGAAGTGGAGGATGAAAGGGGAGAGGGAGCACCACGGTGCTGACGACGACGCTCAACTCGCTGAGATCCACGCCATCTCTCGTTGCCTGCTAAGGACGACGCCGCTGAGGAGTGAGAACAACGACGCCCGCGGGTGTCACGACGACGGCGCACTGAGGCTGATAACGAAAGACTCGAAGAGAGAAGAGGGATACTGCGAATGAACGACGGGGACAGAGGGGCTAAGAACGAGGGAGATGGGCAGAGATCGGCAGCGAGTGCTGGGCTGGACGGCAACGGCGACGACGAAGATCAGAGAAGAGTGGAGTAGGTGGTGGTGGCTCTTTGGATAGAGAGGGGAATGTAGTAAGTTTACACGGAAATAAATTAGGGTTTTATTGGATGAATTTTAAAAATATGTGTGGTAAAGATAAAAAAATGATAATTAATATTAAACCCTCTCATATTTATAAATTATTTATTGTGTATATATGAAAAATTCAAAAGAATTAAGTTTATTAAAGATAGATCCCATTATATCTTATTGTTTTATTATTTTATCATGTTAATATATATATTCCATTTTTTTCTCTTAAATTATCTTTTTGTGTTATCTATATGTATTGCTTTTTCTTTTTTCCAAAATATTGTTTTCTCCCTCAACTAATCGTTACAAATATAATTTGATATCTTTAATTAACACAAAATTTTGGAAGAATCACTTTTTTATTTTGTATAATATTGTAAAAAATCTTTTTTAATTTATCAAATCTATCTAAATCTTTTTAATTTTTAAAATCATTCTATCTTTAAATAAATTATTATCTTAATTTCGAAGAATAATAATCACACCATCTATTATAAATAGAACACAATACAAACTTCAAAACACACAACTTCAAAACAATGAGAAGCATAAACAAGAACATGCAAAGACCAATGTTTAAGAAGAAGAGTAGATCATCCTCTTCTTCAACCATAAAATCACTCCCGAAAGAATTATTGGTGGAGATAGTTGCAAGTGTAGCCTCTCATTCATTCGTTGACCTCCACAAGGTGAAGAAGAGTTGCAAGGATCTTCTTGAAGCTGCGGAAGACAACTATGTTTATCGACGAGTCTCTCTGGATAAACTCTCCTTCATTCCAAGGTCTTCCAACGATAAAGAATTGTTATTCTTAAAGCGTTGCAAAGAGAATCAAAACACAGAGAGCTTGTATAGAGAAGGGTTGCGAGAATGCTTAGGGAATGAGAACGCAGAAGGTCTTAGACTTTTGGATATGGCGGCTAAAGAGGGTCATAAAGAAGCAAAATATGTGTACGGCATGATCTTGTTGTGTTCATCAAGACAAGATGAAAAGTTGATCGAATTAGGATTACGGCATTTGCGTTTCTTGAGAGAGTCTAAGTGTGTTGTAAAAACAAGGAAAAAGGTAGAAGAATTCGTTAGAATAATAATATGGAAAAACAAGGGAATGGTTATTAGTAGGATAAATAGAAAATTACTTTTGTGTCCCTTCAAGAACACATGCAAAGGATGGAGAGTGAAAAAAGGACGATGGACACTACATGATGATGACGACGATGATATTGTTATTGACTCGTGTGAATATTGTAGATGGGATTACGAGTTAAAATTTTTTTATAGGTTGATGAACATCAATTAGTTCTAACTATATAATTCATCATGGGGTTCTTTATTTTTTTTTGTATTAATTATCTTATATTACAAGATTTTGGAAGTTATATTATTCTTACGACAATAGATACTTCTGTTTATTGTTTGTATTATTTTTCTTTTTTTTTTGTTTTCTAAGATAAATGAGTTAAACAAAATATTTAAAGATTATGAAAGTTGAACTATGAATCAAATATAACCACAATTTATAGGATTTGTTTGGGTGAGTTTTTAAAATTTTTTTTGTTTAAGTTATTTTTTATTTTAAAAACTTTATAAAAAAATTAAAAATAATTTTATTTTTAAATATCTAATATATTTTTTATTTATTAATTATATTTGAATATAATAATATAAAAATATCTCAAATTAAAATTAGTCATTATTACATACTTCTATTGTCACTAAAAAAAATTGAATAGAAATTACCAAAAAATATCATATTTCAAAAAATCATAAAATAAATTGTTTATGGGCCAACCAATAGATAAAAGGTACACATGTGATGTACATAAAGTGTATCACATCTATTGGGTTAATTAACTAGTTTTTTGCGGACACGTCCA
>NC_029777.3:101224453-101259038 GCF_000817695.3 Arachis duranensis | reverse complement strand
TGGAAATCTTTCCTTTTTCGCTGTTTTTCTTTTATTTCCTTACAAAAAAAAAAAGCATGAAACACGTGTCTCTTTTTTCTGGTTAGCTAGGTGTTTATGTAAGAGAAAAAAAAAGCTTCTCTTTCAAATGGTTTAGTTTGATCATCCTCTAAACTGTTTTCATGATTGAATTAATTAAGATAGGCGAAGTACAAATCAAGAATTGAATCTCTTAATCAAATTTTTAATTGTAAATCACAAATTTTACCGAATTATATAATTCATAAAACATAATATAATATAATATTATACTATTAATAAAATAACATTTTAGATTAATAATTCACAAAACCATCAGCATAATTCATTATCAGTCATGTATAATATTAAAAAAAACAAATAATTACTGGTATAGGTGTAACAAAAGACTTAAAATCTCAAATACCATCAAAATAGCAAATAGTATCTCATAGGTAAGCTAACATTGGAAAAATATATATCTATCTAATCCCCAAGAATCCAAGATCAAAGTCATCACTCTGAGTTTTTCACTATCATCATTGTCATCAAGCATTATTATTGCCTCGTCATCTTCGTTTTCACTCTTATATCATTATCTCCCAAATTTTTTCTTCATAGTCTTCAATCATAATCCCTTTTCCTTTATTTCTCCTGTATCATGATGCTTTTCTTCTTATCATTCTTTTTAGCATTGACATTTGCATTGGTATTCTCTTCTTGTATCATAATGTCTTTCCTTTTGTTACTCTTGTTGACATTGGCATTCTCTTGTATCACAATGCCTTTTTTGGTAAGGTTACCAGAATTGGACCCATCAATAAAGATTACTGGTTTACTAATTTATTAATTCGATCAGAATTTAATCGAAGTTTAAGTGTGTGTTTGGATTTCAGTTTGTAAACATGAGTTTGTATAAATTTGATTTTACAAAATTAATTTTGATGAAAAGTAAGTTTGGGTTAACATGGTTTATGTTTGGAAATATTTGTATCAAAATTGATTATAACATAATCAATATTGTTTGGATTATACTACTCAAAATCACTTTTAGATAAAAAATTACTAAAAGAGACATCAATTTAAATTATTTTTTATATACATGCAAAAACAGAACCTAACAAAAATAATATAAAAAATATTTATTATATAAATAAATAAATACAATAAAAAAATATGAAAGAGTATTATAAATTTTATAATGTTAAACAAAAAAAATATTCTATAATTTTTATAATATTACCCGTATTCTTTAATTTAGTATTATTTTAGACTATAAATTTTTATTATTTATAGCTCTATTGTTACTTATAATTAATTTTTTATTTATTTTGCCATTTTTTATAGGATTATAGTTTATATTATACAAAATTTTGATAATAAACGTAATATATAATAATTACAATTATAAATTTTACAAAGTCAAAATAAAAAATAAAAAAATTAATATAAAATAAAGTATAACACTACAAAAAATAAAAAAAATCAACAATATTTGTCATATGAATAAAATAAATACAATAAAATAAATAAAAAATTATATAAACAAAGTCAAACAAAAATAAAAAAAATCATAAAAAATATACATATAAAAAATAGTATAGAAAATGATAAAAAAAACTCATATAAAAATATAATATCAGAAATCGTAACACTAAAAATTAAAATATGAAAATGAGTACTAAAAATAATAAAAAAATTAAAATATTTAATTTACTAGTGATTGAAACAAATCTGAACGATTTTGATGAAAAAAAATGGAAGGAAGAACTATGAAAAAATAGAAAGAACTACAGAGAAACTACTGTGAAACTTATAATTATTGGTATCCTTTTTATAGAAGAAAATGAAGGGTAAGGTTGGTAAAAAAGAAAAATTTTTTTCACCTAATTTTCTAAAAGTAATCAGCAATCATAAACGGGTGAAACGCAGAAGCTACAAATTTTAGCTTCTTCTCAACGTGGGTTTAGAGGCAGAATCGTTTCTGCGTTTAGAAAGAAAAAAATTGCCAAATATAAAAGTAAAACTTTCAAGAAGTTCAAACGCACTTCTTTCTTCACCAACGCATTTGCCAAATACATCCTAACTGATTTAATTAAATATTAAATAAAATTATTAAAAAATTAATTAAAAATTTAATATATAATTTCAATAATTTCTAACTTAATAAATTTCAAAGTATATAACTTCAATAGTAATTTATATTGCAATTGATGAAATTACAAACAATAATAAAAAAGGCCATTTATACTGTTACAGCGATAAATTTGTAATAATTATAAAGATATCTAAAATCACTAAAGATCTCAACTACAAATGTATAATGCAATTTAAAATCCTAAACTCAAAAGGTATTATCAGTTTAATCTTTCGTATACAAAGATTTGCTGCCAAGCTTTGTTATACAATAAAAACTATGTTTGTGCTTCTCGTTGGCATTTCACTCATAGTTGATTCAAGAAAATTGGTGTTTTACTATGTTGCAGCATTTTCTCATCCTCCTATCTTTTATGTATTTTTATTCTTAAATTTTATCTCCAATTAAATAGCCTTTTCAGTTTTCACCTATCTTAAATTTTATCCCCAATTAAATAGCCTTTTCAGTTTTCACCTATCTTAAATTTTATCCCCAATTAAATAGCCTTTTCAGTTTTCACCTATTAATTTATGACAGCTCATTTTTTACTTAATCTTTTAAGTATGTCCTAAAATTACTATAAATCAGGTATTTAAAAATTGATTTAATTGGATTTCTATTATTAGAGAGAGCAAACAATAACTATTATCACATTGTCATTACAAGCCTCAATCAGAACCATTCATATGAAGAAATTTTGCAATAATTTTATCTACAATTTTAGTACTAACTAGAAACGTCCCAGATGATCAGAATAATGAACCAACAATTATCCTATTTTTTTCTCTCACCTCTCTTCAGAGCAACTAAGATAAACACCGCACATGATCAAATTCATAGGCATAAAAAGATTCAAAATTTACAGTAATTTCAATAACATTCAGAATTACAACAATTTAGAATCTAAAATTATATCAAAATTCTATTCAATATTACAAAATTAACAAAATAAAAAAATGAAGAACTGAAGAACTCTACAAAAATTCATATAATTAACAAAATAAAAAAAATAAGAACTCACTACAGCAATTCATATATAATTAACAAAATAAAAAAATAATTGAAAAATTGAAGTGACAGAGAGAAGAAAGAAGGTTTAGAGTCCACGGCGGTAGAACATATGCTTGGTAGGACAGAAATGGTCGACAACAAAAGCTTCGAAGTTTGAACTAATCAACCGCCGACGACGATAGAATTTTTAAATCGTACTTCCGACACAGATGCTTTAGAGACAACTGGACGAGTTCAAATTAGGGTTGAGGGAGGAATGGGAGACGTGGTGAGTGACTTTCTTGAATTAAGTAGGTGAGTGTTTTTTTATTCAACGTTCTGGTTAATTATCTATTCGGTCGATTTTTTATTAATTTTTTACAAACGATTCTAAAAATTAATCGAACTGACTAAATGATCGATTTCTGATTAATTCAGTCGAACCGATTGAACTGATTCAATTTTTAGAACTTTTATTTTCCTTATCTTTATTATGTACATTGATATTTTTTAGATCTAAAGTAACAAATAGTAAAGTAAATACAAGATACTAACGTACTATAAAAGGAGATTAAAGCAAACGAGCTAGCGGAAAAATGGGATTCGTTAGTTGTGGTAGTTGTTATCTCTCTTTCTCTTTTTGGGTAAACCTTCTGCAATTTTAAAACACATCTTTATTCATTCAATTGGCGAGAATCTCGTTCAATGATCCATTCATCATTGGATTCAAGATCCAATAAACAAATAGGATCATATATGTCTCCTTTTATTTTCCTTTTTTTTTGTCTGGCTTCAAGTTAAAAGTTGTAGTTATAAAAATAAAAGCAATTTTAATTTTTGGAGATAATTTACATAAATAAATAGTTTGAGATTGAAAATTATGTAAATATTTTAAATAAATTTTTGTTACATATATATCTGTCCTGAATACCTTTATATAAGTGGAATCAATTTAATTCGATTTATTACTCAACATACTAAATCAATTGATTTGATTTACATTATTAAAATAGGCATATAACAAAAACTGATTTGACATCCATCATTTTCAATCAGAAACTATTTATTCATATAAATTATCTGACTTTTGTTTTTGCAAATGATTTCTCCTTTTTGAATAAATTTGGTTAAAGACACTCTAATTTCTTTCCCATCCCGTAACACTATACAAGTGACACTTAAGACATGAAAGACTAATGATTAGAACTCTTTGCACCTTTAATCATTCTTCCTCAGCGTTCGTTTCTCCTCTCTCCTTTACTAATTATAAGATTTGTAGACAATTTACTATATATAAATTTCGATTATTAATTTCATTCTTCTATTTATCAATAATTTTCTATTTTTTTAGCGAATTCGGCGGGTCGACCCGACAGACTCGACCCGTTTTGCCACCCATAATATATATTAAGAAGATTATCACATATTTTATTATATAAAGGTAGAAACTTTTTGTTCTAAAAAAATATAAATTAAATAAATACAAAAAATATAAATTTTTTATTCATTAAAATTAATTATTATGCAAATTTTTTTTTATAATATTAAAAAATTATATTAAAATAATATTTTAAACTATAACATACAAATATAATATAATAATCTAATTATTTGTGAAGTAATATAAAATAAAATTTTAATTATTTTATATTTTTATGTTAGTTATAGTTTAAAATATTATTTTAATATAATTTTTAATATTATAAAATTTTTTTGCAATAATTAATTTTAATAAATAAAAAATACTCATATATTTTATATTTAATTATTTAAAAATAAAAAATTTTGTTGCCGTTTAAAGTATTGTGTATTAAAGTATTGCCATTTAAAGTATTTATTTATGTACTAGGATATTCTATATTTATTAGAGTCCATCAATGCTCTTGTTTTATATTAGCCTTTGATTTTCATCTAATAAAATCTAATGGCCTATATAAATGTAGCTCATTCAATAAGCACATAATGGTTGAGCTCGTTTTAGACATACCCCTCTACAAATAATATACCTTTAATCATGACGGTTTGTTTAATTTGTAAATAATAATATCATCTTTAATATATACAATATCCAATCTTATTACATAAACCAAAATATCCTCCGGAGAGACATTGTGGGTCTGCTCCTGGTTTATATAATGATTATTATTATTTGAAGCACTTTTAGGATACAGTGAGAAAATAAATGAGAAAATAAACTGCCTTTATATTACAGATCAGAATTACTAAAAAGAGCATGAAGCAAAACAATATGTGATTTTCTTTTCTTTTCAATTTATAAAGCCATAATCATTCCTAAATTATCATCATCTAATTATATGCTTATATCATGAAAGGTGTTCATAATAAAGTGGTTACTTTTTGTTAAGATATTTTTATATGAAAATAATATTGTAAATAATTAAATGGATTAATTTAGTTAAATAGATTAATATGTTTGACTAAATTATCTAACAATTTGTAATATATATTATCTCCACATGAAGATAACTTTATAGAAATAGTTATTTTATAATAATATACTTGAAAAAATGACTTCAAATAAAAACTTAGTTATAATGTTTTTCTCCCCTCTTACCATACCCCATGTTAATTACCTGAAAACTGCTTTCTATTTTTTTAAAAAAATAAAACACAACTTTTTAAGATTAAAAAATAAAAGAAAAAAGAAAAAAACTATTCCTAAGACTAAGAGGTCAAACATCCTAATATTGGATAAGAAATCCTCCTTAACGTAATTACGAAACGAAAATAACAGCCATCAAACTAATGGTACAAAGTTGTGCTATCATATAACCTCCACTAGAACCTATTGTCAAGGCATTTGCTTTGCAAGGCAGAAAACAAATTCTGTATCACCACCGGAACTAAAAATAAACAATGAAAGTGAAACTTGTATAAAAAAGCATCATTGGAATTGAATATCAAACAGAAATTTCATAGATGTAAGTAAACAATGAATCTGATGGAGTTACCACCACAAAGACAGAATAGGCACCAAAACATCATACCAAAACTTCTGATTTAATCATTTTGCTTGTAGAAATGACTATCATTGACCTTTTAGCATATCTATACCTATATGGAAAACAAAGTAGTAAAGCACTATAGGCTGTTCACACTGTGCAGAGTTCATCTATCATTCTTTTTCCATCTACCATCCTTTCTAATCTACTCGGTTCTGAAGCATATTTCTCAGGTAACTAACTTGTCTCTTCCTTTGATTTTTCAACATTGGCTTCATTCTTTGTCTGAAGGAGGTCTAAAGAGGTGGCTGCTGGATCCAACTCTTGACAACCCTTTGGAGCATTAGGAGCTTCTTGTCCTGTAAGCAAGTAATTAGGAACCTGATGAGAGAATCGAAACATCTCCACTTTGGGAATCTTCCTTACCAGATCATGACCTTCAATCCTCTGAAACACTGCCACAAAACCATCAACCTTGATAAGTGGTGTAACTAGTACACCTTGCTTGTCATTGAAATCATCAAGTACTTCCACCATATCATACTTGTGCTTCACTTCATCGGGAGTATCTTTATTCCAATCAGGAGACCAGTTTCTATAAAGGGCCCAGATATCCCCCTTCCTCGGAAAGATTCGAACGATTCCTCTGTTGCCTTTTGTCCATCTAACCTTGTGGGAAAAGGAATTTAACGATCCAGTTATTTCACGTTTGCCGATCGTGAAATCCCCACAAGTTTTATAAAAACCAGAACCTATCCAATCCATCGGCCCCAATTCTTTGTTGCTTCGAGAGTTAAGCCAACTGACACTCATTTTAAATGGCTTCGTTGACATCACCTTTTGAACTTTAACATAAAATCTAGGCATTTTATCATCATCATCGTAAGCTGCCCAGACCTGGTCCTCTGCAAAGGAATTTTCAGCTCTTTCCAAGTCAAAATTGTGAAAATCAGAATCAGCAACGGGAATCACATAGCAGTCTTGGTTCTCCTTTCCAGTATCATCAGATGTGACGGGAACAGGATCACTTTCCAGATGTCCATTATCATTAATGGTGGAATCTTCATGCTTCTCCGAACCAGTTGTTTTGTCATTTAACAAGCCTTTTTGTCTCACATTTCCTTCGTCCTTGTTCATAACCTTATCTTCCTGCTTCTCTGAACAAGTTTTGTCCTTTAACGTGCCTTTTTGTGTCTCGGTTCCTTTGTCCTTGTTTGTAACCTTATCTTCAGCTGTTGATTTCCATTCTTGGAGTTTCTCGCGAATCTCATTCTGTGCTTTATTGATCAACATGTTTCGCAATTCATACGTTGACAACTCTTTCATGCTGCGATGCTTGTTAGTAAAACGTGAAAAACCATGTGTCGTTTCTATACCCATGTGAATGTCATCTGATCTCATTTTCTTTACAGTTCTTTGGACATTATTGAAAGAACCATCAGATCTCTTGTACTTGTGACTGCTCTCCCTTGCAGAAATTGAAGGAGCACCCTCACATTTGCTTCTTGATTTCACAGTTGCCTGCTGCTTAGTAGATGCAGCTGGAGTAGATGCTGAACTATCTTTGCTAGCAAAACCATGCATTCTTGAGTGAGGAGCGTACTGGGAGTTTGTGTTACTAAAAGAAGACCCGCCTCGCATACTGCTTGATTCTATGTTTTGAGAAACTGAATGAGTTCTTCCTGGATTAGTAGTGGGGTGATCCCAACCACCAGCACGAGGCTGAGAATTTTGTTGATGTTGCTGAGCGGACCAATTAAAAGACTTAACACCATCAGCAGGTGGAACCTTCTCTACAGCCACAAACGCCTGATTACAGTTTGGACATCGTAGCGCAACATTCAAATAAATCCTGAGATATTGAAGTAGTGTACTACAACGACTACAGATAGTCCAAAAGGTATCAACCATTCTATATGGAGGAGGAACGGATGTTGGAGGAGCCTGAGCATTATTACTTCCAGTTCTTGCATTTGGAGTTGCCATCCTATTTGGATTGGGTGCTTTTGGTTGCGACACAACGTGGTTGGGAGCATTATGCTGAAACCCTGTTGAACTCCTCTTCTGATTATATGCTAGTCTTCTCGCCTTATCTGATAGCAAAGTCCATGCCTCAGAAACAAGCTTAAACGCACCGTCTGCACCTGGAGACTTGTTTTTGTCAGGATGAAGAGCGAGAATCAGCTTTCTGTACTGCTTTTTAACTGTCTCATCATCAGCAGAAGGAGTCACTCCAAGTACACCATACCAATCTGTTACTCCACTTATTTTTTTCTCGGCGGAGATATAAACATCCAAGGTTGTCACAAACTGGGTAAGACCCTCCAGTGCAGGATACAAATTAAGAGCCTTGAGAGCAAACCTTTTTGCACCAACGTAGTCCTTTTCAGATAATTTCCTCTCTGCCACTTCTTTGGCCCTAACTGCCTCATCTTTATTGCACTCCATACTTTTCTCTTGTCTCAACTCTTTACGTGTGGCTTCCTCACATAGTTAGAAGACAGAGAAGAGCATAACCATGAACACTGGATTTAATAATAACACACATAAACCTTCAATCTGCACATGAAACAGACAAGAGGGTGAAAAATGAGATATGCCACTAAAATTCTTAATTGTTGAGATTAAAGTGATGAAACATAAGTTATGTTTAAGCAACATTTCAGTTATGTGTTATACATATTCAAAAGTAGTAATAACAAAAGCTATGGTTTAAGCAATTCAACATATTTTAACCATTGGTTGCCTATAGTCAGGTGTTTCTCTATAGGCTTTCCAAAACCAAAAGATCAATACGGCATAATTTGCGAAGGCTACTAATTATTTAGCAAGTATGGACCAGTAAAACTTTTCAATATAAAGTGTATCTCCTTCTGGAACATAAATGCATTTGCTCTTGTGCAAAAAATACACTCTAAACAACTTGGATCTTTTGTGAGCTTTCTTGAAAGAATACACGTTGCTTATGCAGATGATCAGAATACACCATTTTGAAAAGCCAATGGAAAAAACAATGTCACTTGTCGATACTTGAACTCTTACAATAACTGGTAACCTTTAGCCAATACAAACAAAAGTTCATGTTTCTATACAAGGGTACAAAAACAGGGCAAAGCTGTCTTCTCTGTTTCCTTCGTAAAAGTTTGAAAACAAGGTGACATGTTCATTATTATTATTATTATTGTTAGTAAAAACATATAAAATGAGAAAACCGTTAAAAGAAATCAAACAAACACTGTAAAAGTATCCATCCTCTCCATGCTCAGTTGAATAGACTTCTGAGCATCCATTACAAATTATCGTGACTTTGGAATGGAGAAGATGCATTTACATTAAAATGAACTTCAAAAAAGGTAAAGAACTCGCAACTAACAGCCCCTTCTCAACTACTAGTAGTAAAAAAAATGGTCAAATAATACCTTTTATAATCATTTGTAAACTCAACTTAAACTCAATAAAATAATCCTTTTTTTTTCTTCTTCTTTAGGGATAGCAATAACATAACACTTCATCTTGCCTATAGGTAGCATGCATCAATCGATCACAAAATCGAGAGTACCAACTCTGAATGTTCAACAAATAATATAAAGACGCAATAAGTAAAATTGTCTCCAAAAAAAAAAAAATCCACACAAATCCAATTTAAAATATCATGACCACCCACATAACGTTAAACCCTGAACCACGTACCACAGAACAACAAACCCTAGCAAAAGAAGCTTAGCATAAAGAAAATGGAGAAAACAAAGTAAAGGAACAAAAGGATCACGTTGAAAACCGAGCCATGAGTGTGCGAATGTTTGAAAAATCAACCTCGCTTATTTGGAAGGAAAATGAATAGCTCGCCATGGATCTAGTTACATGCAGCTTTTCAATTATTTATTTATTTATTAAAACAACATGTAAGCATGTAACAGTGGAAATTCACAATGTGGAGCCATGCAAATACAATGCATACAGAAACCGAAACCCTAAACTCTAACGATGAATACAGGAATCTAATAACGAAACAAGATTAATAGTAAAGAACACACAAGATTTTCTACGTGCTTTGGAATTCGCAGAAGTGACGAAGGAGTGAAATTACCAAAAATGGAGGGAGAAGAAGACAAAGAGTATTGTTTGCGTGTGACGTTACGAAATTTGAATCTCAGAAGACGCATTGACCCATCTGTCAAGCCAGCCGGGAATTCATTTTCTTTCTTTTGTTTTGTTTTTTTTTTTTTTAGTTATTGAGTATTTTAATAATTTTATTGTAATTTTTTAATATTCTCTAAGTTTTATGTTTTCAATTCTTTTTCTTCAAAATTCACATTATGCAAATTCTATTTATTAAAAAATTATACTTTGTAAAATCAAATATTTTTATTAAGTAAAGGGTATTATATTTTTTTATTAATTATATAAATTTTAATTATTTATTTATTATATAATTTAAAATAATGATTTGTTAATCTAGTTAATAATTTATTTTTTTAAAAAAGATAAAAAATAGAAACCCAAAATTGCTAATTTAATTATTACCCTAACATTAATATTCGCCGTTTTAAACCCACGGCCTCAAGTTAACCAGGGTTAAGTTTTAACTTTTAATAACATGATATTTATAAATTCTGAGTAATTTTTTATTTTTTATTTCATTAAAAATAAGAAGATTCGAACTCGCAACTTTTAAATAAGTAGGAGGAGATTATATCATTCTAAATAATTAATTAATTTATTAATTATTATTTAAAAAATTAAAAAATTAAATTATATTTTAAAAAATAAAAATAATTAAAATACGAATTTTAATATCAATTTTAAAAAATTTAACCTAAAATGAAGCTAACGAACTAAATTAGAAGAACCGGGTTCAAATGAGCCCAAACTCACTATATAATACTTCAAATTTAGTAAACATTCAACTTTATTCCCCATTTTTCATTGTGTTTCACCGATAGAGAGAGAGAGGAGAAGAAAAGAAGAGAAATCCTAAACCTATGCAAACTTCCACCGTCCATAACTTTTGATTTTGAACTTCGATTAACGGGCTGTTTGCAGCCATGTAATCTTTTCATTAAGCTTTTCGATTCTAATCCAACAAAGTGGTAAGAATATCTAAAATTCGTGTCCAGTTCTTTCTCCTCTATATTTTTACTTTTTTTTATTTTAAAAAGGTTGAATTATTGTGATTTTGATTGTTTAGAAGTATTCTATCGCAGATTATTAGTGAATTTTATCCCAATTTTGAGTGAGTAAGGTAAGAAAACTTTGAACCTTTGAACCTTTGTAAATTAGTGAATTAGTGAACTTTGTGTTAATTATTGTGAAATTGTGTGAGACTAGATTGTGTGCATATGAAATTGAAGTTAAATGGAAGGTGTTAAATGCTTGATTTGAAGCAATTGTGGCTGAACTAGATGAATTGGAGTTTGGAACATTTGGAAGCTTGTGCGGAGAAGAGGGTTTTGAGGTATTTTGGTTTAGAAAGAAATTGGTCAAAGTATGATTTTAGTTTCTCGAAGTTAATGTATAATATTACATAAAAATTTAGGTTAGTAGATTTTAAGATATTGTTGAATTGATATGGTTGATGATGGCTTAGCTTGATATGTGATTTTGGTATGTATTATGTGTGTTGACATGAGTATTGAAATTGGAGTTTGTATGTTGATTTAGATTTAAAGTATGTGAATTGAGATGTTTTGGTAGTGACTAATGTCGTTGTTGAATTTGGAATATTGGCATGACTTGTGTATGTCAGTATACTTTTATAAAAGTTTGAATTGGTATAAAGAATGAGATATGAATGATGTATGTGGATACATTCGTTGGAATTTAAATTTGGTATGTGGAGAAATGATTTATGATGAGTTGAGATTGAGGGTTAGAGAATCATAGTTTTAAATCGAGTGAGGATTTTAAAATAAGGATTGATGTTGTTTTCAAAAGAAAAGATTTGGGAAAAATATTGATTTTGGGTGTTGTAGAATTTTTAGGTAAAAATGAATTTTGACCAATTTTGGCGGGACATAATTTAGCTTTCATACTCTCAAATTTTGTGAAACTTGTGTGAATAAAAATTGGGTCCATAAAGTTTATGATGTTCAAATAACGAAATAAAAATTATTTTTAATGAAAAAATTATGCGTATTTGGAATTTAGGTTGTAAAACTGAATTCTGCAGCAAATTTTTGAAAACTAGAAACTCTGGTATGCGTGTGTACGCACACTATCGTGCGCACGCATAGACCAGAGCGTGTGGGAAGCTTGTGCATACGCACGAGGGGGTGTGCGTACGCACACCTTGGGGATTTTACAAATTGTGCGTACGTACACCAAAGAAAGCTCGTCTGGTGCGTGCGTACGCACAGTACCATGCGTACGCACGATGCCCTATTTTATACTAAAACTTTTTAACTGCTCAACCTTCCCGGAAAGCTTGTAAACCACTGTTTTGTTAAAAATTTGTGATTTTTGAACTATCAATCATTCTTCTAAGTTTTTCAAACTTCTGAAAACTCTGTTTAAGATCCGATAATTAGAATTAGGCTTAAGAAAGAGAGTGAACCTATTGACATAATTAAATTGACATTGAAGAAGAGTTGTGAAATGAATAATTTAATTTATGATGCATGGATAATGTTAAATGATTGAGATATTGAGAATGACGAGATTGATTTTAATAATGACTTCAAGGAATAGAAATGATATTAAAAATGAGATTGAATTTGATTGTCATATGTCACTGGCTAAGAGGCAATGGCGTGTCCACTTGCTTCCGGTATAATTGAAGATTTCGGGTAAGATGTAATGGCGTTGTCCACTTGCTCCAGGTACACGGGTAAGATGCGAGGGTTGCGATTTGGTCCCACTTGCTCCATATTTGGTGTTTTTGTCCAGGATTTGCTACTAGACATGTCGGGTTTGGCTATATAACCGATAGATGAGACTCATCGACCATAGGACAGGCATACATCATATGCATTTGTATGATTTGTTTGGGTATGCATTTGTCTTGGTTTGCCTAATTGCTTATTTGTAATTAATTGCTACTTGTCCTATCTGTTGTAACTGCTATCTATATCTGTGGTTTTTTGTCTATTTTGTTTGTACTTGTATCTAAGAGACCGCTCATATGGTGGAGGCGTGATGAAAATTGTTTCATCGGTGATTCGGAAGTTTGGAGAAGACAGAAGGTGCAAAGTTAGACTAGGGCTAGAATTTCTGAGTAAGATTACTTATATTATTGGTTTAGAATAAATTTTAAGATTAATCTAAGTGTCGGAATTTTAGAAATGCCTTTACCTTTTTCGGGACCTTATATATTATCTATGTTGGCACTTTCACCATACTGAGAACTTCCGGTTCTCATTCCATATATATATATATTATTGTTTTCAGATGCAGGATGCGAGGCACCTCACTAAATATTCTGGAGACTCTTTGGAACTAAAAACTCTTGTAGTCTCACTTTCTAATAAATAATCATTCTTTTATTATATATTATTTTTAAATTATTTTCAATCCCTATGGTCTTCTCCGAAAATGAAAATATCACCGTCATATAAGCCTTCTCTCTAAATTTGTTTTCCTCTCCAGCCACACCTATTCGTGCCAATCAAAATTTAATTATAATTTTTATTTTTTCAGCAGATTGAGAAAATATTTATATCTAAAAAAATGTTTTCAAAAATATATATAAAAATAACTTTAAGAGGAACTTGTAAGCAGTGACGGATCTAAAAATCTAAGAATGGAGGAGTCGAAAATTAAAATCTTGTATCGTCAAATATAATGTCATATATTTGATAATAAATATAATTATAATTAATTTTTTAATTATAAAATTAATAAATACTTATCAAATAAAAGAATTATTTTAGTCTTTATAATTTTTTCATAATTTTTTATGATTTTACATCTAATAAAATATAAATTTATATATTTTAAAATATTTTGTTAATTAATTTAAAATGTAAAAAAATTCTAAATCAAATAAAAAAATACAAATAATATAAATGTATGTAGAAAAATTCAAACCCTAATACATAAAGAATATTAATTCTTTTTACTATTATTATGCTATTATTTTTATTTTATACAATACATCTATTATAATAGTATATAAGTTTAAAATTGTTAAAGGTGAAGGCCACTGCTTACCCAGTTACCCCCTGAGTTCGTCCTGCTTGTAGGATAATCAATTAAAATCTTAAATGAATTAGTCCCTTTTTTTTTTTCACTTCTACTTTTCTACACTATTTTTATCCAAATAATTCTATTTTTTGGATAGAGATCTTTAAGGCTTTAATATTTTCTTTAAAGTAATAAGATAAGTATGTCTTGAAAAATTCTGCTATGATCAATCTATAGTCTCTTTGTTAAAGTAAAAAATTTAACTAAGCTTGAGAAATTTTGCAATAAATTTATAAATTCTTAAAAAATTATCAAATAAATTCTTGAAGAATTACAACGATAAATTTATCAATAAAAACAATATTTAGATTAATTAGCTATACCTAGTTTTAAATTATTCTCAACTAGATACTCGAAAAAATAATTTTTTTATTTACATGAGGAGAGACTCGAAAGCCAGACTTCTAGGCAGAGATACGACTAATACCACATGAACTGCATCAGCTAGAAAAGGTCTATTACAAGGAGTTCAAAGGAATTTGTCTTGAGGGGAAAAAATAAAAAGAATTTGGTCGTAAGCTTAAGGTTAGCCCCATGTCGATAAAAAAATTTAGCCCCATCTTCTAAAGGGGTTTTGTTACCTTCTCTGCTCTTTACTCCGTTTTCGCTGAGAACAACTGCGAAAATGTTAAAAAATATATATTCATTATTTTATTTGTATTTGTATTTTTTATTTTTATTTTAATATTTTTCATTTTCAAATTTTATAAAAAAAATAAAAACAATAAATTTTATATTTATATTTTTTTACCTTTTTTTTACAAAATTCTAAAAACAAAAGATAAAATGACAAACCAAACACACTCAAAAAATGGTAGAAACTCAGGTGTATCGACTTGATGTGAAGTTATAACGACTCTCAACTATCAACTTCACTTAACTTTACGTGAAATCAATTACACTTGAATTTTCACCCTCAAAAAATACCTTATTTTTTACTGTGCTTGTGTTTAAAATTCATATTCGCACACTGATTACCAAAATATAACATAACGCCTATATTTGTAATTTTCTTATTTCAGTTTAAAATAATAAAAAGAGCAATGCTAGAGAGCCAGCAATTTTTGTGATTGTTAGCCATCAACTAGCTATCAATAATAATTTGATAGTGTGAGATTGATGTGAAATTTCATCCAATGGCTCACCTTCCTCTGCTGGTTACATGCTAGCCAAAATTCAATAAAACTGCTCACCTCTTAGATTTTTCCTTATAAAAAATTACTTAACAAAAAATAATCCGCTATTTTTCACACGTTAATGAAAACAAATTAACTTGGGAATCTGGAGAGAAGATCGATCATACCTCTTCAAGTAAAATTGTAATAATAAGTATAATTTGTAGTAAGATTAATTTATCTCAATTTGAAAGTGACATCAATCTGGTAACAAAATTCACCCCTACTGAATCCAAGGTAGCAGGGAAAGAAATTTTTCGTGAAACCGATAACCATGCAATTTAGGGAACTCCAATCACCCATTAAAAGAGAAAAAATGCACACTGCATTTATTAGATCAAAACAAAATACCAAATTGATGCCTCTACAAACAATAAACTTAAATAGATATGGACAAATGCTGCAACCAGTTTTAAAGATCATAAAACCAAAATCAGAATACACGAGAGACTAAGATTACAAATACTAATGAATAAACAAATCGCTTGTTGTCATGCACAGTGAGCCACCATGCATATCCTCACCTCGGTGTTCATTCGACTTTACCCCCAAAAGATCTAAACAATGCATTTGCGCTTTTCAAGTAGATTCCCCCCCTTGCTTGACACTAGCTGATGCCGCTTCTGTTCTGTCAGGAACGGTGGCATCTGCTTTGTTCCTCTCTTGCTTGACACTAGCTGATGCCACTTCTGCTTTGTCAGGAACAGCGGTATCTACTTTGTCAGGAACAATAGCATCTACTTTGTCAGTACCAATGGGTTCTGTTCTGTCATGATGAAAGCGCACCACAATGCATGTAATGTTATCTGCACTGCCACGAGAAAATGCTGCTTCTGTTAACTTACGAGCAGCTGCCTCAGGCTCCTCTTCTGTGCAAGCAAGAGCAATGGCATCCTGCCAACAAACATTAGACAGGTGACTTCAGGAAGAACAATAATCACACATCGTTGAGAGAGAAAGGGTGGGGATGGGTCGGTTTAAATGAATAACCCAAAGATTTTGGTTCCATTCTACCGGACAAACAATAAATCTTAAATAAAGCAAACACTCTAACTCACAGTCTTTATAGCTTCAATAACCAGTCTGTATCTCGCATCACTCTCGCTACATTCCAGAGGGCATAGCATACAAGGGCAAGGACGAAGAGGTCACAACTCAACAGCTCAGTACAGAACATACTATTTGTTTAATCATTCCCCTCCGACCTTAGCTTCTAATTTTAGTATTTTATGATAGGTAATCCTTTATAGTCAATCAAACATTATTTCTCAAAAGTCAAAACATGGTATTTCATGTCAGGTTCAGTAATAGTTAACTGAAACAGGCAACTGTATACTCATTCTTTTAACCCCGATTCTTTTACCACCTATATAAACTATCAGGATGCTCCACACCTGCCTGATTAGAAAAGAATTTACAGCATAAAGTACGTGGAGACGAATGCAACAAAGAATTCAACCTATGAAGGAAAGAAGGAGGACAGCTTACATCATTTGGTACTACATCCCAAAGTCCATCACTTGCAAGAATCAGCAATTCAGTTTGTTCATCTATCTCCTGGTCCTGAAAATAAACCAGGCTATGAATTTAATTCTCAAAATCTTCAGACTAAGCAAATTATTAAAGTAGCCGAACAAATAAAAAACTTCACGATAAATCAAATTATCAAAAGCTGCACAACTGTCTTAACATAGAAACACCATGCTTAACATCTCAAATGGAAAATGTAACTAGGATTGAGGAGAACTGGAATAGTTACCAAAGGGGGAGAGGGATTGGGTACATTTTATCAATTCAGAATCAGAGATGATTGAGCAAATCTCTGTTTATAATTTTTTTTGGGTATCAAGCATCGATCAAAGAATGTAACAATTTTTTAAAGTGATGGTTATTATGGATCAGAAAGTATAATACTATTATTCCAACTGTATAATTTTGTAATTCTGAGTTTTCTTCTTCCTCCCTCACGTTTTGTTTTCAACACAGCCAGAAGTAAACAAATCATACACAACATACTAAGCTTGAAAGCTGGAACCAATTGAGGAAAATTTTCCCCTTTTACTGACGAGATACAGCTGGTCTATTGTCATCAAATTATACACACTGGATTTCAACTATGTACGAAGTATTTACTATAACCCTTCCCTTATTATAACCTTTTTTCTTTTCCTATTTCCTAAATCCTAGGATAAGATCCCTAGCACATGGCAATATTACCATGTTTCTAAGGGTTCTAATTAATCTAGTAGCAGGAAACCTCTCCACTCGCAGGGGGTAACACTCCAGGTCATCTGCATTAAGCTACCTCTCTATTTCCTAAATGTTGCCATCTTTTCCACAACTTGATGCATTTTTATTGTTACGAAAATTAATAAAAATAAGAAAAAAAAAAATCAGCTCCCTAAACATCAGTAAAATGTAGGGCATATTTAAATTATAACGTGAGCTAAACTTAAGGTCAAGACAACCCATCACTGGCTGCTTGATTGTCCAATGCTAAAAATTTAGGTTACCCCCTTGTAAAATTCAAAATTTAATTGTTTCTGCTAGAGGGCCTCATGAAACATAATATACATTTAATATTAGGATTTTGCATCCATGCTATTAAAATGATTATTAGAGTGAACGATCGCAGGAAATTACACAAGGTAAAGTAAGGATCACCTGGATCTCAGGTTCTGCAACAACAAACTGCTTCAACATACGATTGCCAAAGGCGCGAGACATTGCTAGGACACCTCCTACCCTCCAAGTACCTGACAAACAAAAACACCTGTAAATATCAGTTCCCCAAACTAAATCAATTGATTGATCAAATTCCATCCCTTGGATTGAAAATAAATACCATTCCAATCTAGTACAAGTTGTGAACATGGAATCGTGGATATTACTTGAATACATCAATGTGATTTCAATAATATGTTTACTTCATCTATAAATTTGTTTCATAAAAGATGGAACATGTAACATATTTTATTTATCCTAACTCCACAGAGCCCATAACATTGATCTCATTTAACACTTGAACGTCTTAAATTTTGTCCAAAACTTGCAAAAGAAAACTTAATTGATTAAGGGTTGAATCAGAGAACTTCTATAATGTTCTGTATTCTCGTGTAAGATTACAAGAGTTAAACACATTTTACAGGTAAAAGGCAATAAAATATTTGGCATGTCCACCACCCTAGCACAATCACACCATTTATATTTTACAGCAACTAAACCCTAACCCATTCAAAATTGTTTCAACACTGAGCCTATGCAAGCTTCCAATGTCAGCACTAATTGATTCAAAACCAGCACTGGTCAAGGACAATGATTATAATATGACCATCAAAGAGTGACCATCCCCATTCTAGAGTAAAGCAAATGGTGCCAGAAGCAGATTATTAAGAACAACTTAAAGAAGCTGTTTGTATTCTGATAATATCACATCTCACCTGCCCACATGACAACACCCCCAGCATTCTCAATTCTCTTCCGTTCATCACTTCTGTTTGGCTTATGATCCTCGGAGAGAGCAATTGCTGCCAAACACAGTAACAGTTGGTTTAATTAATCACACCATAACCAATCCCTAAAATGCATTCAAATGGAAACAAACATGAAACTGAAGCATAGGTCAAAGAATATCTTCCAAATGACCTCTATAGTTAAAGTACACTTTTCACCATCAGAATATGGAAACTTTTTTTCTTATTTAGAAGAAGAAAAGAAAAAATGCTGATATTAAACAAATATTATGAAAAGTTGCAACGCAACAGATATCAGAATTTATATCCCACCAAATCCAGTATTATGTTCAATACTGACTATAATCAAAAGAAATCATAAATAGGTCAAACTAATAGTACCTTTACCAGCCTTCGATATTATAGTCCTAGAATCTCCAACATTAGCAACATAGAGATGGTTATCAATCAAAACAGCGGTTGAAGCAGTAGAGCCATCATCCCGGAAAGTGTCTTTTTCAGAATCCAGAAATTGAGAATCAGTCCCTTGATACGTTTCACCTGCAGGGTTACATAAGTTAATAATAGCAAAACCAGATTATTGAAAACCAAAATCATTTTTAGCATGAAATTGGTTCCAGAACAATAAAAAAATCAACTTAGTGTGAACATACTTATAGCCAATTTGGCATCAGTAAAAAATTTTGGATGCTTCATGAGATTATCAAAGAGATGCTCTTTCAAATACTCTGCAGCACGAGAACCACCATGACCTGTAGGGTATTTGAATTTTTTTTGTTAAATTACAACAGTTACATAATTGATTATCAAGTATAATCATCGAGAGCAAAGATCTCCAAGCAAATAATGATGCTGGAAAATCATACCATCAAATATTCCAAATAAGCATACTGAATGACCACCAGTCTTCAATGTTTTAATATCATAAAAATCCTCCATCGTTACTCTCTTCCCTCTGAAGCTTGAATACCCACAGCTAAGCCTTCCATCCTCACTGCCAATTGAAAAGTGAAAACACAATGAAGTGAGAACTGTTTCAGCATAATACAATATAGATAGGAAAAGTCACAGACCAAGACATGAAATCCGGTCACTCAAGCAAATTTAAATTATTCATTAATGTTATCCCTTAAGCACAATTCAGAACAAAATTTAACATTCAATAAAGATGGATTAAATAACAGAATAACAAGGGCTATTGAGAAGAATTAGGAATTTAACAATTTCCATGATTGCTTGAGTAACTTGTCATTAAAATTCAAGATTCATCCATAATGTAAATTACCTTCCAAAATAAAAGGACAAGGCCTTTTCAAGGTGCTTTACCTAAAAGTATTGAGGGATAAGGAAACTTTTCCCATCTGGTGTTTTATTTACATGTGTGGTTTCGTGATTTTCCCTCCACTCCCCCACCAGGTAGGAATGAAGGCTTTGCAGCAATTTCGCATTTTGCTCTTAGGTTAAGGAGGATTATCCTCCAAGTCCTTTGCAACCTATTCTCTTCATTTAAATGACTTTCATTTTTCATCATATAAAAGGACATTCCAAAGAGATAATTTATCTCATGGCTCTTCTACTTTTCTTCTCTCCAACCTTTTCCGTATATTTCTCTCAATCAAATGTAGAAAAGATAAACCAACATATCAACATGATGACTTAATCAATTTGCAGGTCTCATTAAGGGACTGCACTCTCCAAATCTCTTCTCCTAGCATGAAATCACTCTGTTACTGCCTTTGATATGCTTATGTGTATAACATCCATTTGCAATTTTGCATATCTTGATTCAAACCTCCAAACTGCTCGCAATCTAAGAATACCACCAAAAGGTTAATTTTGGCAGTGATGTTACCTGAATACCCTCCCTGATATGCTTATGTGTATAACACTAAAAAAAAAAAAACTTAAAAAGCTGTTTTAGTGAACAAAGTTCATACTAAATCAGAAAGGTGATTTATTTTCAATCTAAAGATCAAACACACACAATTTAGAGAATTGGCAATCATATTTTGGTAATTTGACATCAGTAAAACGAAAGTTCTCTTTGAAATGACCAAGCAAAAGTAAATCTGATTAATTTTCACTTCCGAATAAACATCACTCTATTAGAACGTAAAACTGACTCTCCCAAAAAATCATAATTCTTTTAAATGTACAGTCATACAGGAATCCAAATCCAAGTTAGATGCTGCCATCCTAACTTGACCAAATGTTTCCCCAACATGGTTACCCCAGACTACAGGTCATATTCCATCTACAATTATCAAGAAATACATACTTTCTCAACATGTCAACACAAATCATTGAAAGCAAGTTTCTGTGTATCACAATCACCTTTTCCACCCTCCACTTGCAAACCGGCCATCATCATCTTTCTCTGGCATCATATCCACAAGGGAACCAGCACTTCTTGACACGGAACCCGTATCCACCATCATCACTGTGAATGTCTTAAATTGACGAGTAGGCGAATAAGAAATACTAGGGACAGCTTGCAAACTCCTCCTAGTGTTGTTTATTCTCACTCGTTTGGCAAAGGTTCCAGCTTGAACAACCAAAGACCTTACACAACTGCTGCATACCATCTAAACGACCAACCTGCCAATTCACACACAGAACTAACTAAATCAACCCAAAGATGATTTAAGCTAATGAAAACGTGGACAAAAAAAGAAATGGAAAACAACAGATTCATCGATTCGCAAATCCACAACTCAGATTCAATCCAGTAAGTCGCGCTAAAAATGGTACCAATCATTATCATCTGACAATAAGCATTTATACTATACGTTCTCGCTGGATCACATTCAATCTATACGTGTTTTAAACTGGTTTCTTCAGGAGGCGTAAAGGGATAATTAGAAGATAAATAAATAAATTTGTTTCATGGAAAGGAAATTCACCAATTCACAAATCCACGAAGACTAAAACCAAAACAATGTGATGACAATAATCACAGCCACTATTAATCGATAATAACATCCCATTAAAACATTATTTCTAGTGAACCCATCGAGTAAAATGTTCGAAAATAAATAAAACACAAAAGTTTTGGTTCCTTCGAAAGGGAAGAACGAGAATCAAAACCTGATCGAACGTTCAACTCTCTAAGTTAATGCAACATCGATTCTAAGAAAAAATTGAATGCGATACTGCAATAAAGGTGCGAAAACAGGTGCTGATGGTTCGGGTTTCCGGATCCGAGATGAAAAGGATCAGATCGAATTAAGCAGGAAAATGTGGCGGTCAGTGGGGGATCAAAGAATCAGTAACACGTAAAAGGTTGAGGAGAAGAATCGAGTGCAGATGGTATCTGCAGTTGGAATCTAGAAAGTGGAATCCTAAAAATGAAACCCTAAAAAGAGAAAGAGAGAAGAGTTTCAAGTTTTTAACAGAAGAGTGAATAGAGATTTGGCAAAAGCGACAGAGGAAAAAAAAGGAGGGGAGGAAAAGAGTAACAAGGATGGAGAAAAAGAGTGTGATATATATTGCAACGTGGAATTGTAGAACTTTGCCAAGTGTACATCTCATACTCTCCTTTTTCGGACTGCTACTACTATCCATTTAGCCATTGTTTGGGGTAATTAATAAATTATCATTTGCAAAGGATGAAATGGCATGTAATGGAAGCAGGTGGAATTTTTTAATGGATTTCATTATTTCAATATGAAAATTAAACATGGAATGAGAAAAGCATAGCAAATAATGGGACCAATTCCATCTAATCCCTCCAATTTGTTTAGTGGTGTTCCAACCCGAGAAACCGACGTGATCAAATGAACTTTTAAACCATTTGATTGATTGATTGTAGTAGGTTTTTTTTTTTTACAACTCATATCTAATTAACTTCACGTGAATTTGATAACCGAAAGTTATTAAATAATTTAAATAATTTGACCATATTTTTATTTAATAATTCTCAATTATTAACTTTACATTAAATTGATTTTACTTAAATTTTCATCTTTTTTATATAAAAAAATTACTTTTTAAAAATATGATAATACTATCAAAATTTATTATTTTTTATTATTAATTAATTATCAATATTTAAAAATATATGATAAAATATATTATTAAATTATTAGACTAAAAAATTTATACAAAATAATTAACTTAATAACTAAATAATAATTAAAAATAATAAATTTTTATTATCGTCTAATATTTCTCTTATTTTTCATTTATAAAAAACCAAACAGCAGATAACATAGAATAACAGTTTTACATTAAAAAAACATTCTATATATTGAACTAATAATAGAAAAGAAGTGTAATATATTAATATTCGATTACTAAAAATTTTAATAAGTAAATTTTTTTAAGTAAAGGAACTTAACACAAAAAGTTGAAATACCAAAAATACAAAAAAGGATTAAACAATAAGGAACAAAGAAAAAAAATTTAATTTATAGTCATTTTCGGTATTATCATCAACAATCATTGGAATTAACTATGTACTATTCTTTGTAGCACATAAGCAACCTATTGATAATTTTCGTTACTTCTGTTTCTTGACTCCTGAATATTTTATTATTTTTTTACAATGTATGTCAGATAATAGCAAAAAAATTAATTAACCACATTTTACGCTTTTTTTTTTCACATACATTCGTGTCCAGCTCTCAAAATATTGTTTCATTATCCTTGGAATAGCTCATAATCTATCACAAACAAATAATCACGCACACCACATCTGTCAAGTAAACTCACAATTAAAAAATAAATGGTAAAAATTCTCAACATCTTTTTTATATAATACATATATTATCATTCTGATAAATATCGCCTAACCTACATCATTTCTCTTTAGTATTGACCTTACTAACTAACACAAATAACGCGAATAACTTAATTCGTGGAAGTATTAGACCTCTATAAATAGTACTAGTAAAACTATAGTTTGTACTACTTTGACATAGTGTTTTCGCTTGCAAAACTTGCACAAATGAGTTAGTAGAATAAATGTCTGATTTATCAATTTTTTACACAAATCTGTCAGCTCTCTCAATTGTTAATTTGACTGATTATAAGACCTCGTGAAGTTGGTTAACTAGTTTCAACTTCCGTTGGAATAATTTCCTTCACCACTGAAGAATTCCATATCCACTCTAACCCATCCCAAAACCCACAATCTCCTATAACAAATTTGTTTTGGTTTGAGACTAAGAAAAATTTTGAAAAAATGTCCTTCAACACCTCACCTGGTAACCAATCCACAATCGGACACTTCCACCATTTCCTACCCCAAAGACAGTCCTCGAATCATCTTATTTCTTATTTTCTACTTCTTTATCTGTAATTGACATATATCCTTCCATGAATTCTCTCTTGTAAGTATTGTCTGATGAGAAAGCAAAATATTAAGATATAGTTTATTGGAAGAACACACAATCTTCTTTGATAATGGATAATCTTTTCTTAGAGAACCGCCACCACCACTTAAATAAGAGAGTAGTATTTCGAATCACTGCATTTTTCACTCCCAACCCTCCAACTTTTTTGGATCTTTTACTATTTTCCATTTCACTAAGGATATTTTATGTTTGCCATCTTCGTTACTCCACATGAATCTCCTCTGCAATGAAATTAACTTCTTTGCAACTGCTTTTGACATCTTATATAAGTTGAGATAGTACACTGGCAACTATTAAGCATTGATTTAATAAGAACTGACATACTAGTTTTATTAAGAATTTTTGTTTTTCACAAGTTGAACTTCCTTTTCACTTTGTCTATTATCAGTTTTCAGGTTTTGACAAATTTTGGGTTTGTTCCCAATAAAATTTCAAGATATTTAATGGGCAAATATGTTTTCTTACACCCTATTTTGTCGATTTTTTGCAAATCAAACGATTCGATTCTAATAGTTTGGGAGCGAAACCTACTCCTCTTTTGCAGGTACCAGTTTTCTATAAGTGCATCAAAGTGTCTTCGATTAGAGAGGTATCAAGATGAAAGATAAATTGAAATTTATAGAATAATAAAAGAACTGAAAATTTAAAGTTTTCAAAAAGAAACAATACTAAAATCGGAAAAGAATTTAAAGAAAGCAATAAAATGCCATCGACTGGGTCAAAGGGTTTTGACATAAAACTAAAAAATACTATAATGTAAAATTGGACATGAAAATTAAAGAATGCTTGAAAGATAAATTAACTTGAAAAATAAACTTACTTGAAAGATAAAGTTTACTGAAATTTTAAATGGAAAATAAAGACAAATGAAAGGAACCCTACAGATAATTGACTCGAGACAAACTCAGAAAGTCGTTGGGATGTGAGAGTGCGTGAGTAATTTCTAAAACGAAGTTCCAACCCTTATTTCCTAAAACTTCCTAATATTTATAGCTTTCTTTTTGTAACCGATCATTAATTACACAATGTTGTCTTGCGCATGCACTCCCTGGTAACCGTTCCCACTCTTTGGCTGATAAACGCTTACTTATAAATTTCTTACGTGGTAAAAGCCTTCAACTTCTCCATTTACGTAACTGCTCGATCAGCTATTCGAATAACTTATTCGATTACTTATCTCGAATATTTGTCCGACTAGACCTGTCCGATTCATTAAAGTGTTTTGAAATCGAATCCGTGTCGAGTACCCCCAACTAATGCATGCACGTGCCTCTTTTTGACCATTGCTTACACCTTAATTGACCTATTCACTACTTCGAACCAACTTACATTGATCGAAAAATATTTTTCGACTAACAAATTGCCCCCCTTGGATTAATGTGTTTGTCTTCGATAGCATAATTGGAAGATGAAACACTTAATCCAAATTCAAATTTCAATCTCTTAAATTAGTAATAATTACCATTTAACTTTCCATTAATACCGACCCGCACAACACGTTTCCCGTGACTTGCGCCTTCTCTCTCCACTACTTCGCCTTCTTCGCGAAGTTACTTCTTTTCTCTTTGAATTCCTTTTGCAATAATGGCTACAGTAAAATCTCTTTAAATTCGACACTTCCTGTCTTCGTTGAGCTTTCTCGAACCTTTATTCCCTTGATTCCTCTTGCATTTATCCTCTACGCAACCATTATTTCTCAGTCCTCAAACTTCAATATTCTCTGTTCTGCAATGGCCGCCTCATCATCTCATGCTACTACCCAAGATATGGATAAAGGTCATGTGGTAGCACCACCAGCTCCACCAGCCCTTCATGTACTGAACCAAGTCAATGATGAAGTCATTGACGACCCCAACTTCAAATTAATGGTACCAGAATCCTAATCCCTTTCACGGTAGGCGAAGATACCCATTGTTTCTTTGGGGCTATTGAATCCTTGGAGAGGGCGAACAAGAAATTATCTTTCTTTCCTAGTGCTCAAGAGGAGGAACTGTTGATCAATCAAACACTCGATATCTCTTTCTTCATCAATCAGAAATCCTTTAGAAATAATCCAAAGATTAACCCTCATGGGGTTGACTTCATAGCCTGACATCAACGCCTTGCCCTTACAAAGAACGCTAACTGGAGGGCTCTGGGGATTCAGGAACTACTGAGACTTTCCCACTTTTCACCTTCAACGCTCCCTTGGCATGTTTTCTGTTCTCGAAGCATTCAGATGTCAACATTTTTCCTTCCTCTAGTTGCTCTGCTTCATGAAAGAAATATTCTTAATTTGGCAAAACTTCTTTTATGGCATGTTTTCGAAGAGTTTGGTAAATTCGTACATTGTCTTCGAGACAATAGTATGATTAGTACATGTGGCCCTCTCTGGCTTCTTCAGTTATAGCTTAATACCATTTTCAAAAAGTTTATGACAAAGACTGGAGATGGCGCTACTTACAAACGGCACATCGAAGGCTTCCGATTGGCTGATTATAAGCCCAATTTCCCAAATACATAATCGGACAAAGATCGATTTTGGGCTGTTTTTCTCTCTTTCATTCCTGTAAAGATTTTTACAATGACAACCTCAATTTCGCTCCTTTTATGCGTCGAAATTGTGGTCTTGCATGGCTTGATTTTTTACTCTTCCCAAATGACATCGAGGAAAATGAACTTGCGAATCGGAATTGGGCAAACTTGCTAGCTGTCCAAATAATTCCTACAGTGCTGCCCCAACACAAAAAGGAAAAGTTTGAAGTGACCCTATATGCCCCTCATTTTACAGCCAGGCAACTGGGCTTTTCTCAAGCCATTCCAACTCTGCTGCCTTGAAATAATAACCCATTCTACCATATCACTCTGACTTCACAAGAAGAACTCGATGCTTGCCTCTTAAAGAATCAACAACACAGGGAGCGTTTCAATTTCCTTGTTTATGATCGCAGCTCATATATCACCAAGTCCTGTCTTGAATGGTGGACTGCTTATTACTCTAGGTACAATCATACTTTAGAGGAAATTCAGCAATCTATTATCTAAACAGCCCTAGCTGTTGAAGTTTCTCCGAAAAGAACTCAAAAAAGAAAAGCTGACACCACAGCCTCCTCACGACAACCACAACACAAGAGTTGAAGGACTCCTACCAGGACTTCTAGAAGGGTAACCATTTCTATACATGCTCATGCACTTTAAATCGAAATATTCTGAGAATCACATTTACTTAACAACTCTTGATTTTAATTTTTCATCAGTTACAGTTACAACCGTCAAGTGAGAGCTCTGATGGAAGTAAGCAAACCATCCGAAACATCCTTGCTGCTTCCTCTCAATCAGAGGATACAGCTGATTCAGATCCTGGTCCTCAATTAATTCGAAAACAAAGACTCATTCTGGTAATACTATCATTTCTACATGTGTTTCATTTAAGTTAAAATAAATCTTAACTTATAAATGTGTACCTTTCATATCAGCTCACCACTGCTGCTCACTACTGCATCTAATCAGCCACTTTTACGACAACATCATGATCAGGGACACTCCACATCTTATGATTCGATCCAAGTCATAGGGTCTATTGAACCACTGTAGGTTTTCCACCTCCCCCTGGGACACAAGTGATTGATCTAACAAAGGACCTTCTACCTCGTTATCCAACACAGACTCAAATTCTTGGTCCAACCTCACTAACCAACCAGGATACCCTTTCTGCTGAGAACTAAGTAGCCCCAGACTCTGACTCTGTCTCTCGAGTTGCTGAAACTACCAATTCAGATTCGCTTCAATCTAGACTCTTAAAAACTCCTCAAGGATTCTCCAGTCCCCCGCAACAAGCTGAATTTCAAACTCCCCCTGGACAAGGATCTGGAAACTTGGGTGCTTCTACTACACCTACAAGTGCTACATTGGCCAGCCTAATCTCTATCTTAAATTAAGTCATCCAAGAGGACGAAGTGCCTGTACCTGTCCCAATACTTCCAAGACCTTCTACAACTAGTCCTTCATTCGAGTTGATTGTTGATACTCGAGAACAACTTCGGTCACTTCTTAAACTCTTGGATCATCCACCTGCTGCATGGATCAATGATACAATTCTCAACTAGCTTTTATTTGATCTTTTAAATTCTGTCTTTGAACTCCCGGCTTCTACTCCACATTCTGCCATAGTCCAACAATTCAAACAATTTGCCAACAACAGCATAGCTTTCCAAAATAAACTCCAAGAGATCGAAAACAAAGAAGCTAAGATTAAAACTGAAATAGAAGGTTGTGTCGTAGCCTTCCAACCAATCAAAACTTCCCGTGAAGAATTCGATCTGAGAATCTCTCATGCTATTTCTATTTAGGCTTTTTATGACAAAGAAGAGGTAAAACTCGAAACAGAATTAGTCCAGATAAATGAAAAACTTACCAAAATACGCAAGAGAAGAGTTGATATAGCCATACCTCTGACTACTGTCCAGCAAGAACAACAACATCTCATCCAAGAAATTGTTTCGATTGAGACCAAGCAAGAAGAATATGAGAAACAACTTGAGAAGGTCCAATTCGACAAATTCAAGCATGTTGAGGCACTTTCAACTTTGGATAACAAAAGGGCAAAGCTACGCTTAGACTTGGCAAAACTTTTGGCGCCTTACACTTCTTAGATTTCAGTATTTGTAATACTTTCCTTTCCTTTTAGACTTATGCACTTTGACTTTAATTTGGCAAACAAAAATATTGCTTTAAGTATTTTCCATTAATTGAGTCAATTATATGTCCCGATTCGATATCTTTGATTCGATATGCATTTCCCGAATACGATCCTATCACTTGGAAAGATCCTTCCTAGGTATGGGACCATTTGCCAAGAAATATTGATTTCTTTTCTATTGGCAAAATAACCTTTAAAACTAACTCACCTATACTGAAATACTTTTCTCTTATTCGATGATTATAACTTCGAGCAACACTTTATTTTTGTCGAATCATACTCTCAAGTCCCAGGATTCGCTCTGAATATAATTCATTCAACTCATCAAACATTGTATTCCAGTAATCATCAACTGGAAAATCATTTTGTTTCAACACTCTTAAAGTATTTAAATTAATTTCTAGTGGTAACACTGCATCGTGGCCATAAACCAATTTATAGGGTGAAGTATTTGTTGACCCCCTTGGTGAATTTCGATAAACCCATAATACTTGGCTTAAAGTTTCATGCCACGTTCGGGGTTTATTCCTCGAAGTTTCAAAATTTTTAATTTGCTTACTAGTAAACATAGTTTCTTGATCAGTACTCAATGTTTGAGAAATTCCAAATCGATGAATAATATGTTCCTCAATAAATTCTATTATTTCATTTTGACCAACTTCTATTAGGGGAATTGCTTCAACCCACTTTGTGAAGTAATCAATTGCTACTAAGATAAATTTATGCTGTTTCGATGAAGGAGGGTGAATTAACCCAATCAGATCCAAAGCCTAACCTCTAAACGGCCATGATTTTATGATCGAGTGCAACTCAGATGCTGGGATCTATTGTATTGACCCATGCTTTTGACACTCCTGGCATGCCTTTGTATAATCAATAAAATCTTTTATCATGGATGGCCAATACACATGATTGCGATATAACACTCATTTCATTTTTTTTTCAGCTTGATGGGCACCACATATCCCATTATGGACTTTGCCCAAAGCAATATTTTGATCATCTTGACAAACTCCTATCGATCCCTTTCTTATACAACTCATCAGCGATCAAGATAAAATTTATTGCTCGCAATTTTATCTTTCTATCGAGTGGAATACTGAGATTCCTTAAATACTGAGCAATAGGCTTTCTCTAATCAGTATCTTCTCGTTCTTCTATACACAAAACCTCTCTTTCATTTGCAGGCACTAATATTTGATGGATACTAGCCAATTTTTTAAGAGTTTCTGGACCGATTCTATATCTCGAAGCTATTTGCCTAATTTATTAGCAATTTCATTATGAATCCTTGGGATGTGGACCAAATAACTTTTTGAAAGGAGGTTAACAACTCCCAAGAAGTTGTTAAATACTTTTACAACTTCTCATTATTGCATTTAAACTCTTTCAATAATTACTTTAGAACCAACTGAGAACCCCCCAGTATTTGAACTTCTAAAGCCCCTTTACTAATTAATATTTCTAAACCCAAAATCAAAGCTTCGTACTCTGCCACATTATTCGAGCAAGAATATTTTAATTCAAACAAGAATTCTAATGGAATCCCCTCTAGTGAGATGATAAGAATCCCAATCCCTGCACCATTTTTATGCTTCAATCCATCAAAATATAACTTCCAATAATCGACTTCAATATCAATTACATTCTGCAATGACCTGACTTTTCACAGCTTTGGCTGGGACGTATTGTAAATCAAACTCTGTCAAGGCTAGTATCCATTTTCCTAAATGTGCTCATAACATTGAAAAACTTAACATATATTTGATGAGATCAGTTTGTGCTATAACCTTCACCGATTTAGCCACCATATAACATTTTAGTTTCATACAGGCATAATATAAAGACAAACACAATTTCTCTATCAGGGAATATCTTGTTTTGATACCAGTTAGAACTTGACTAAGGTAATAAATTGCCCGTTCATGCCCATTCTCATAATCTTGGGCTAACATAGACCCAATTGTGTTTATAGATGCTGCAATGTATAATTTTAAGGGCTCATGCAGACAAACATTCGCCATAATCAGAGCCTTAGACAAATAAATTTTAATCGAATCGAATGCTAACTGATGCTCATCTGTCCATTCGAACTGTGATTCATTATTTAGTTTTACTAAAGGTGCAAACACTTGAGTTCGATCAGAAAAATTTGAGATGAACCTTCTGAGGTAATTCACTTTTCCCAGAAAAGACTGCACTTCTTTTTTCGATTTAGGCATAGACAATGCTAATATTGCATCTGCTTTATTTTTATCAACTGTAATTTCTTTTTTATGAACAACAAAATCTAGGAATTTTCCGGCTGACACACCAAAAGCACATTTTAAAGGATTTATCTTTAATCGCTTTTTTCTCATGGTAGCAAATGCCTTTCTTAAATACTCAATGTGTTTATTTACTGAAATCGATTTGACCATAACGTCGTCGATATATACCTCCATAAATTTTCCAATAAACTCATGGAATATAGCATTCATTGCTTGCTGGTATGTTGCACCAGCATTTTTTAAACCAAAAGGCATAACTACCCATTCATAAGTGCCCAATGCCCCAGGATAACGAAAGGCAGTTTTGGACACATCATCTTCTGCAATGAAGATTTAGTTATATCCTGAATAACCGTCCATGAAACTTAAGATTTTGTTTCCTGCTGCAGAATCGATCAACATATTTGCAATTCGCATAAAGTATTCATCTTTTGGAGTAGCATTATTCAAATCTCGAAAATCAATGCATACTCTTAGCTTCCCATTTTTCTTTATTACGGGAACAATAATCGAAACCCACTCCACATATCGTGCAGTTCGAATAAATTTCGCTTTAATTAAGCACTCTATTTCTTTTTTTAATCTTTTGATTGATTTCTGGAGCAAATCGTCGTGGCGTTTGCTTCACAGGTCTAGGATTTGGTTTTAATGCTAATCAATGTTTCACAAGTGAATGATCGAGACCGGGCATCTCATGATAATCCCAAGCAAAATAATCTTTAAACTCATATAAAAGATGAAAAAGTTCAATTCGAAAAGGATCAACCAGATCTTTACTGATATAAGTGATTCGAACGTCATCAGAAGTCCCCAAATTAATTTCTTCTAAGGGATCCTGAGATTCAAAACCTTTGTAAGGTTCATCATCTTTTACTGAATGCTTTTCAAAACCCAAAGGTTCTAAATCATAGATGCAATCAAAAGTGAAATCAACAATTTCCTTAGAAATAGGAGAAACTTGATCATTTATTAAATTAACATTTCTTCGATTTTCAACACAATGCGCCTCTGTTACTAAATCGGCAGTTTGGCTTGCAGCATCACTTTCATTACATAAAGAAGAAACATGTAAACTATAACTAAACTCGACCGAAGATATCGAGTTAATACAACTACTATTTAAAGAACTTCTAACCCTACGTGATTCTACTTCATCAGAAGAATCATCTTTATTTTCTACAGGAAGAAAATTACTTAAATAATTATGCAAAGTTACCAGGTAATCGGAAACTTCCTCAACCTAGTCCATAGGGCAATCTTTTAGGAGATCTTCAAGAAGGACCATCCCAGCCAGTTGGAGCGAAATTCAACTCTAGGTAACGTAATTTTACTGACAGACCTTCATAGGACAATTAACAACCTTCACAATTATAAGAGTTCAGTGTCCTATCGACATTCAAAGGCTTCAACTTAGGATTATACATCCTGAAATCAACATGCAGTTGTTTGACATAAAGGTTCAAATCCGCCTTAATGACTTCAGGCTTTGCATCCTTCGTCCAAAAAAGAACACTTTGATGCACGGTAGAAGGTATAGCCCCAACACTATGAATCCAATTTCGCCCCAACAAGGCATTATAACTCGCTTTTGATGGAACCACCAGAAACACTGTATTTCGCTCGGATGATCCAACCTTTACACTTAGAGTAACCAACCCTTTTTCTGGAGTCGAAGTCCCACTAAAGTCCATCACGACAATGTTTGTGGGGACCAAATCATCAGGATGCTTTCCCACCTTCATTAACATTCTCTCTGGCAAAAGACTGATTGCTGCCCCACCATCAATCAAGACTTTGTTTACTTTGATCCCTCTCAAAGTAGTGGTTATATGGAGCGGGCGAAGATGAGACATTTGTTTTTCAGTAGGCCGAAAAAAATACCTCGGCTCATCTTCAATTCGGATGAAGGAAAAAGCTTCCTCATCCTCCATATCATAATCTTCCTCTGGGTCGTCTTTGTATACCCCCGGATACTCAGTTGGAATGATCGAAATTGTTCCAATCATATCATCATCCCCTTCTTCAAAGTATTCCTCATCGACATCAACTTCTTTACCTTTGTCAACCCCTGAAGATTGGGCTATTTCTTTGCCCTTTCCCATCTTTACAGGAGATGGAATTCCCTTTGGACAAGTCTCTCCATCGGAAGGAAAGACAATTCGGGAATGCACAGAAGGCGTTGCCTCCTTGCTTACTTCTGCCTTAGGCTTCTTATTTTGATTGAAGTTTCTTCTTCCTCCTCTACTTCTTGGATACCCTCTGGCTTGACCACGATAGTAGGGATTTTGGTTTCGAGGAGGTCCCTGATGTCCCCAATGTGGGTTGCGTCAATAAAGAGCATCCCGCTTCTGGAACTCTTGGCAGTTCTGAATCCATTAAACACCTATAGTCTCAGGGTTACTTCCCCTTTTTGTACATCAATAAGAGTTCGTCCAGTTGTTAGGAAAGGTCTTCCTAGGATGAGAGTTGCACTCTTGTGCTCCTCCATTTCCAGCACTACAAAATCAGTTGGAAAGGCGAATGGCCCAACCTTGACAATCATGTCCTCAATTATGCCTGATGGATATTTAATGGAGCCATCAGCAAGTTGGAGACATATCCGGGTTGGTTTGACTTCTTTAGTCAACCCAAGCTTTCTGATAGTGGATGCAGGTATTAGATTGATACTTGCTCCAAGATCACATAGAGCTGTCTTGGTGCAAGCACCTTCTAATGTGCATGGTATCATAAAGCTTCCTGGATCTTGAAGCTTTTCTGGTAAGCTTTTCAGAATGACTGCACTACATTATTCAGTGAGAAACACTTTTTCAGTTTCTCTCCAATCCTTCTTATGACTTAAGATCTCTTTCATGAACTTAGCATAAGAAGGTATTTGCTCAAGTGCCTCTGCAAACGGAATCTTTATTTTAAGAGTCCTTAGATAGTCTGCAAAGCGGGCAAATTGCTTATCCTGTTCCGCTTGGCGGAGTTTTTGAGGATAAGGCATCTTGGCTTTATATTCTTCAACCTTAGTTGCTGCAGGTTTATTCCTTGCAGAGGTGGTTGGAGAAGCCTTTTTAGAGGGGTTACTATCAGCACTCTCAGGTGTCTGATTCCTCATTGGCATTTGAACGCCAGGATTGGGTGAGGAATGGGCGTTTAACGCCAACTTTTCTCCCTTTTCTGGCGTTTGAACGCCAGAACTGGGCAAGGAATGGGCGTTTAATGCCAGCTTTTCCCCCTTTTCTGGCGTTTGAACGCCAGGAGTATTCCTCTCTGGGCTCTTACTGTCCTTAGAGGGATTTTGGGCAGTGGTTTGGTTATCCTCTGTCAATTGTTCCTTTCTTGGCTTTTTGCTACTTTGAGCAGTGTTATTCAATGTCTT
>NC_029777.3:101216085-101224271 GCF_000817695.3 Arachis duranensis | reverse complement strand
CAACTGTTTTTTCATCAGGAGTAATTGCTGATTAAGCTCAACAATCTGTTCTTGAGGATTAGGATCAGTAGCTATTGCCATAGCTTCTTCTTTTGTAGAGGGCTCACTGCTAGAGTACAAATGTTGATTTCTAGCAACAGTATCTATGAGCTCTTCAGCCTCTTCAATCGTCTTCCTCATATGTATAGATCCACCAGCTGAGTGGTCTAAAGACATCTGAGCTTTTTCTGTAAGCCCATAATAGAAGATGTCTAACTGTACCCACTCTGAAAACATTTCAGAGGGGCATTTTCTTAGCATACCTCTGTACCTCTCCTAGGCAATATAAAGGGATTCATTATCCTCTTGTTTAAAGCCTTGGATGTCCAGCCTTAGCTGTGTCATCCTTTTTGGAGGGTAAAATTGATTCAGGAATTTGTCTGATAACTGTCTCCATGTCTTTATGCTTGCTGTAGGTTGGTTATTCGACCACCTCTTAGCTTGATCTTTTACAGCAAATGGAAACAATAATAGTCTGTAGACATCCTGATCCACCTCTTTATCACGTACTGTGTCAGCGATTTGTAAGAATTGTGCCAGAAACTCAGTATGTTCTTCCTGTGGAAGACCGGAATACTGGCAATTTTGCTGCACCATCATAATGAGTTGAGGATTTAGCTCAAAGCTGCTTGCTTTGATGGGAGGTATACAGATGCTACTCCCATATGCAGCTGTAATGGGGTTAGCATATGACCCCAGAGTTCTTCTGGACTGCTCAATTCCACTTAGGTCCATGATGGAGAAAGGGAGTATGATAATGATTCACAAGTAAAGTAAAAATTTTTCTTTTTTTTTCTATTTGACCGAAAATAATAAAATAAAACAAATAGAAAATAAAATCAAATTTCGAAAACTAAAAGAAAGTAAGATCAAAGCAAATTGAAAACTAATTCAATTAATCAATAAAAAAGATTTTGGAATTAGCAATTGAAAAGATACGATTGAAAATTATTTTGAAAAAGATTTGATTTTTTTGAAGTGAGAAAGAGAAAAACAACAAAATGACACCAAACTTAAAATTTTTAGAAAATCAAACACAAATTTTTGAAAAATTTAAAGGAAAACACAAAGAAGACACCAAACTTAGAATTTTTAAAGATCAAGAAAGGGCTAAGAACATGCAAATTCGAAAAATTAAAAGAAAATAAAGGCATGCAATTGACACCAAACTTAAAATATGAAACTAAACTCAAATAAAAGACTCTAAACGAACAAAAATAAAACAGTCCTAATCTAAGCAACAAGATAGACCGTCAGTTGTCTAAACTCGAACAATTCCCGGCAACGGCGCCAAAAACTTGGTGCACGAAATTGCAATCACACTTTTGCAATTCCGCACAACTAACCAGCAAGTGCACTGGGTCGTCCAAGTAATACCTTACGTGAGTAAGGGTCGATCCCACGGAGATTGTCGGCTTGAAGCAAGCTATGGTTATCCTGTAACTCTTAGTCAGGATATCCCAGCCTTCAGAAGTTTGAAGCTCGTCACAGTCATTCAATCCTTGAATCCTACTCAGAATACCACAGACAAGGTTTAGACCTTCCGGATTCTCT
Source organism: Arachis duranensis (assembly GCF_000817695.3). NCBI lineage: Eukaryota > Viridiplantae > Streptophyta > Magnoliopsida > Fabales > Fabaceae > Arachis > Arachis duranensis. The sequence continues at coordinate 101,222,678 of NC_029777.3, read as the reverse complement.
TGAATGCCGCCATCAATTCTAGCTTATACCACGAAGATTCTGATTAAGGAATCCAAGAGATATCTACTCAATCTAAGGTAGAACGGAGGTGGTTGTCAGGCACACGTTCATAGGTGAGAATGATGATGAGTGTCACGGATCATCACATTCATCAAGTTTAGGAACAAGTGATATCTTAGAATAGAAGCAAGTGTGATTGAATGAAAAACAGTAGTAATTGCATTAATCCATCAAGACACAGCAGAGCTCCTCACCCCAACCATGGGGTTTAGAGACTCATGCCATAGAAGATACAGTATGAAACGTGTAAAGTGTCATCAAGTGAAGATACAATGTCAAAAGGTCCTATTAATAGTGAACTAATAACCTAGGGTGTACAGAAATGAGTAAATGACGTAAAAATCCACTTCCGGGGTCCACTTGGTGTATGCTTGGGCTGAGCATTAAAGCTTTCATGTGTAGAGACTTTTTCTGGAGTTAAACGCCAGCTTTTGTGCCAGTTTGGGCGTTTAACTCCATTTTTTCTGCCAGTTCCGGCGTTAAACGCCGGGAATTCTGAAGCTGATTTACAACGCCAGTTTGGGCCATCAAATCTCGAGCAAAGTATAGACTATTATACATTGATGGAAAGCCCAGGATGTCTATTTTCCAACGCAATTGAGAGCGTGCCAATTGGGCTTCTGTAGCTCCAGAAAATCCACTTCGAGTGTAGGGAGGTCAGAATCCAACAGCATCTGCAGTCCTTTTCAGCCTCTGAATCAGATTTTTGCTCAGGTCCCTCAATTTCAGTCAGAAAATATCTAAAATCATAGAAAAACACACAAACTCATAGTAAAGCCCAGAAAAGTGAATTTTAACTAAAAAATAATAAAAATATAATAAAAACTAACTAAAACATACTAAAAACATACTAAAAATAATGCCAAAAGCGTATAAATTATCCGCTCATCAGACTCATAGCTCCAAGTACAAAACTAAAATAAAAAATTGGAAATTAAACTAAGTACCAAAAATGAAAAGAAAATGAAAGATACAAGTTAGATGAAAGTAAAAGTGATGTAAAGTATATGCCCCCCAAAAGGTGGAGTAAAAGTCCCCTCAAGTACAAAACTCTTTCCTGTTTATACTAGTCCTTTGGCTCTTTGAAAGGTCTTCAATCATGCTTTCCGGATTAGGAAGTGGGCTTTGTTGGAGTTGAGACTTAAATTTGGACGTCTTCACTTGTGCGTGCACATGTCTGCTTGTGCGTACGCATGCCAGCAACAATTCCCCTTGTGCGTGCGCGTCCATCATCTTTCGCGTGCGCATAGTAGCAAAAATCCTCCTTGTGCGTACGCACACTAGGTCGTGTGTACGCACATTTACAAAATTTTCCAAGCTACTTATCGGGCACGTTATTGGCAAGCACACCTTCATACTTCCAAGTTGGCAACGTGTTTGTATTATCCCAGGGCTGAAATTTTGTAAAGGCGTTGCTAACTTGGTTCGTGTTCCTCTACTCCCAGGAGCCAAAATTTGCAAAGGCGTTGTTAACTTAGAACTGGGGCCAAAATTTCAAAGGCGTTGCTAACTTGGTTTTCCAAGTTAGCAATGTGTTCAATGCCCAAATTTGAATGATACATTGGCAACTTGCAAGCATAAGTTAGTGACTCCTTCATTGTATTTCCATGAGTTAGAATCATTGGCGTTGCTAACTTGAATCCTAAGTTGCTAACGCTTTCATAAACTTTGCTCTCCAAGTTCCATATTAAATTAAGGAAGGCGTTTCTAACTTGAGAAATCAAGTTGCCAATGCCTTCACATTTTTTATCACCATACTCCCATGTTGCATTAAGGAAGGAGTTGCTAACTTGGGAAATCAAGTTGCCAACGCCTTCACACTTTGATCACCATCCTCCCATGTTTGAAAATAGAAGGTGTTGCTAACTTAGAAATCCAAGTTAGCAACGTGTTCATAGTTGAAATGGAGGAAGTAGTGATGCTACATTGGGAAGGCATTGCTAACTTGGTGTGTATAGTTGGAGTAGTGAAGGCGTTGCTAACTTGAGTTCTTAAGTTGGTAACGTCTTCAATCTTTAAGCAAGGAAGGCGTTGGCAATGCCCAAACTTGAGTTGGCAACGCCTTCAATGGTCTTCTTTTTGCTCCAGGGCTCTCTGCTCCACCTATCATTAACCAAAGAACTTGCATCAAAGTTTTGCCATTCTATGCAACCAATTTCAAGAGATTCATTCATACGAATTCATTTATAAGTTCTTTGAATTACTTGCATGAATTTGGCCAAAGTTTACCTAGTTCTTGGTACTTTAATGCATGGGGATAAAACTCATCAAAGTGCTTGTTTATTTCAAAGAAAATGAATAAAATTAAGCTAAAACTAACTAAACTAACTAGCTAATTTATCCAAAATGCGAATGCATCACAAGACCAAACTTAAACCTTACTTGTCTTTTAGCAAGAAAAGCATTATGCACAGAGGTTTCTTTTAATTGGAATGGGTTGAAGAATATCTCATAATGCCTTGGTGAGTGAAGTGATTAAGTGATAGTGGGGTGAACTCTGAGTTATATGCTCATGCAAGGATTTCAGTGCTCATTAGTCCTTATATGTTGGAAGTCTTAGGTCTTAGGACTTTCATTCAAATGATATTGTGGAAAATCTCTTTATAGATAGTCACTTTGAAGCAACTTTTATTTTTTTCTTTTTTTATATTTTTCTTTTCTTTTTGTATCTTGGCCTCGACTCTAGGTATCATGTCTCAAAGCGACTTTTTAAGATAAGCTTTCAATCAATACTCCCAGACCAGTTGGTCTAAGGTATTAGGTGTTGAAGCACCCCTTAGGATTTACTTACTCAAGCCTCTCTCTTTGACACATATCTACCACAAGCATTTAACTAGGATAGTAACTCTTTGAGTTATTGTTTCTTTCCTTTTTCCTCCTAGTAATTGATGCTCAGAACATTGGGCCTTGTTCTTTAATTTGTTTTTTTTATTTCTTTTGTTTTCTTTTGTTGCTGCTTCTTGGATCAATAGATTTTTGAGAATTTTCACAATACTCCTTTGAACTTTATTTCCTGCCTATGAGCTCTCATGCAAGTTTTCACAAACATGTAACCTTAATACACAATTATACAATTAGAACCACCACTTCTCTTAATCTTTTGCTTGCCTCAACATTTTTAAGATTCCTCAATCCTTCTTTTCAAAGAAATGGTCTATGTTCGCATTCTTAGAGATATTGAGTGCAAGCAATTTTTCAAGAGTATAGTGCTATGAGCTATCTAGCATCATGGTTATTGAACCACAAAGAAACTATGCTAAGCAGACAAACAGGGGCATAATATCAATTTCAATTATAGCAATTTTGAATACAGGACAATCACTTAACAATACAACCTGTTGGTGTTCATTTGCTTTACTCCTTATCATCATCATTGTTGGTATCTGTGTTCCTCTTTGTCTCTTTGGTTGATGATGCTTAGTTCTTCCAAAAACTGAAGTGATTGCCTGCAATGAACTTTGAAATTTGCTTGTCCCCAAGCACTTGAAAAATAGTTATCACGCATGTATGTTGATGAATCCTTGAACTACAAGTGGTGTCTGAACACCAAACTTAGTTCCTTTGCTTACTTCTATATGCCAACACAGAATGCATCTTTCATGCATGTATACTACATTATGTGCTTGAAATCCATGAGGAAATGATATGCAGACTAAAAGGTAAACAAATGAAATGCAAGCTTAGTCAATTTCTATGATTGTTTGGAACTTGTGATTGTTCATGATTGTCTCAAGGATTACTTTGTGCTCAATAGATGTTAATGGTGGAACACCAAACTTAGTATCATACATTCACCCTTAATTTTGTTTCTCTGTTAATTCAATCACATTGGTGTGGAACACCAAATTTAATTCCTCATAATACACGAAAATCGAACTAGCTATTTATTCTAAGAAACGTAAAGAAAATAGGTTATCTAAGGTTGGATTGCCTCCTAACAAGCACTCTTTTATCGTCACTAGCTTGACGGTTGTCCCTCATTAGGGAGGGTGATGATCATAGTGCCTTAGTCCTTCCCCTCTTATAGTGAGCTTTCTCCCAGTATCCTTCTTGATGATTTTCACACGTTTGAGTGAGAGAATTTTATTCACTGTGTATATCCAAAAAAATGTAGAGGTGTTTCCATTGGTTGGTAGGTCAGCATCACTTTATCTCCTGGTAAAAAGTCTTCAGTGGGAGTTTTTTTGTTTTTCCACCCTCTTGGCACTTTCTTCTTAGGATTCTTCTCTTTTTTAGAGGGTGGTTCATGTTTAGGGGCCTCAATTTTTGGAAGATTCTTGCTGAGGATCTTGTATGGAGGCTTTGATTCCTTCTCTATTTATTGAGCTTGTTGCACCACTTCTACCTCTTCCTTTCCTTTCCAACATGAGCTTAAGTGCATTGGGAGTGTCTCATCAGGTGCCTCTTCCAAGTTTAGATCTATGGAGTCAATCTTCATACACTCTTCTTCTTGAGTGGAATCTTGCAAATTCTTGAAGACATGGAATATTAGATGTTCCTCGTGCACTCTTAACATCAATTCTCCTTTTTCAACATTTATTAATGCTCTACCCGTGGCAAAGAAGGGTCTCCCAAGAATGATGGGAGTATTGTCATCTTCCTCCATGTCTAGAATAACAAATTCAGCTGGGAGAAAAAATTTTCCCACCTTTACTAATACATTCTCCACTATCCCAAATGCTTGCTGAATGGATTTGTCTGCCATTTGGAGGGATATCTGTGCGGGTTTCAATTCAAGAATTTGAAGCTTTGGTGCACAAAATTGTGATTCATTCTTTTCACAACTCAAACAGTCCCCGGTAATGGCTCCAAATACTTGGTGCTCAATACCATGGTCTAAACATAATTTCACAACTTCGCACAACTAACCAGCAAGTGCACTGGGTCGTCCAAGTAATAAACCTTACGCGAGTAAGGGTCGATCCCACGGAGATTGTTGGTATGAAGCAAGCTATGGTCACCTTGTAAATCTTAGTCAGGCAGATTCAAATGGTTATAGATGATTTATGAATAACGCATAGAATAAAGATAGAGATACTTATGTAATTCATTGGTGAGAATTTCAGATAAGCGTATGGAGATGCTTTGTCCCTTCCGTCTCTCTGCTTTCCTAATGTCTTCATCCAATCCTTCTTGCTCCTTTCCATGGCAAGCTGTATGTTGGGCATCCCCGTTGTTAGTGGCTACAGTCCCATCCTCTCAGTGAAAATGTTCAACGCACCCTGTCACGGCACGGCTAATCAACTGTCAGTTCTCAATCAGGTTGGAATAGAATCCATTGATTCTTTTGCGTCTGTCACTAACGCCCAGCCTTCAGGAGTTTGAAGCTCGTCATAGTCATTCAATTATTGAATCCTACTCAGAATACCACAGATAAGGTTTAGACCTTCCGGATTCTCTTGAATGCCGCCATCAATTCTAGCTTATACCACGAAGATTCCGATTAAGGGATTCAAGAGATATCCACTCAATCTAAGGTGGAACAGAGGTGGTTGTCAGGCACACGTTCATAGGTGAGAATGATGATGAGTGTCACGGATCATCACATTCATCAAGTTGAGGAACAAGTGATATCTTAGAACAAGAACAAGCTGAATTGAATAGAAGAACAATAGTAATTGCATTAATACTCGAGGTACAGCAGAGCTCCACACCTTAATCTATGGTGTGTAGAAACTCCACCGTTGAAAATACATAAGAACAAGGTCTAGGCATGGCCGTGAGGCCAGCCTCCCAATGATCTAAGATAGCATAAGAACAAGGATAGCTACCCAGATGAGAATACAATAGTAAAAGGTCCTATATGTAGAGAACTAGTAGCTTAGGGCTTACAAAGATGAGTAAATGACATAAAAATCCACTTCCGAGCCCACTTGGTGTGTGCTTGGGCTGAGCATTGAACCATTTTCGTGTAGAGACTTTTTTTGGAGTTAAACGCCAGCTTTTATGCCAGTTTGGGCGTTTAACTCCCATTCTTGTGCCAGTTCCGGTGTTTAACGCTGGGCATTCTTGAGCTGATTTGGAACGCCGGTTTGGGCCATCAAATCTCGGGCAAAGTATGGACTATTATACATTGCTGGAAAGCCCAGAATGTCTACTTTCCAACGCCGTTAAGAGCGCGCCAATTGGGCTTCTGTAACTCCAGAAAATCCACTTCGAGTGCATGGAGGTCAGAATCCAACAGCATCTGCAGTCCTTTTCAGTCTCTGAATCAGATTTTTGCTCAGGTCCCTTAATTTCAGCCAGAAAATACCTGAAATCACAGAAAAACACACAAACTCATAGTAAAGTCCAGAAAAGTGAATTTTAACTAAAAACTAATAAAAATATACTAAAAACTAACTAAACATACTAAAAACAATGCCAAAAAGCGTACAAATTATCCGCTCATCACAACACCAAACTTAAATTGTTGCTTGTCCTCAAGCAACTGAAAATCAAATAAGATAAAAAGAAGAGAATATGCAATGAACTCCAAAAACATCTATGAAGATCAGTATTAATTAGATGAGCGGGACTTTTAGCTTTTTGCC
>NC_029777.3:101214127-101216060 GCF_000817695.3 Arachis duranensis | reverse complement strand
AGATTGTGACTCAGCTTTGCTAGAGTCCCCAATTAGAGGTGTCCAGGGTTCTTAAACACACTCTTTTTGCCTTGGATCACAATTTTATTATTTTTTTTCTTTTTCTTTTTCTTTTTCCCTTTTTTTTCGTTTTTTTTTAGAATATTCACTGCTTTTTCTTGCTTCAAAAATCATTTTTATGATTTTTCAGATCCTCAGTAACATGTCTCTTTTTTCATCATTCTTTCAAGAGCCAACATTCATGAACAACAAATTCAAAAGACATATGCACTGTTTAAGCATACATTCAGAAAACAAAAATATTGCCACCACATCAAAATAATTAATCTGTTATAAAATTCAAAATTCATGCAATTCTTCTCTTTTTTAATTAAGAACATTTTTCATTCAAGAAAGGTGATGGATTCATAGGACATTCATAACTTTAAGGCATAGACACTAAGACACTAATGATCATAAGATACAAACATAGATAAACATAAGCATTAAAATTCGAAAAACAGGAAAATAAAGAACAAGGAGATTAAAGAACGGGTCCACCTTAGTGATGGCAGCTTGTTCTTCCTCTTGAAGATCTTATGGAGTGCTTGAGCTCCTCAATGTCTCTTCCTTGCCTTTGTTGCTCCTCTCTCATGATTCTTTGATCTTCTCTAATTTCATGGAGGAGGATGGAATGTTCTTGGTGCTCCACCCTTAGTTGTCCCATGTTGGACTCAATTCTCCTAGGGAGGTGTTAATTTGCTCCCAATAGTTTTGTGGAGGAAAGTGCATCCCTTGAGGTATCTCAGGAATTTCATGATGAGTGGGATATCTTGTTTGCATTGAGCTCCTTCCACACAGATATCCATGAGGACTTGGTCCAACCTTTTATTAAAGTTGACTTTTTTTGAGTTTGAAAGGGACCTTGGGGATCACCTTCTTCATGGCCACAACTTCATAGAAGTGGTCTTGATGCACCCTTGAGATGAATCTTTCCATCTCCCATGACTCGGAGGTGGAAGCTTTTGCCTTCCCTTTCCTCTTTCTAGAGGCTTCTCCGGCCTTAGATGCCATAAATGGTTATGGAAAAACAAAAAGCAATGCTTTTACCACACCAAACTTAGAAGGTTTGCTCGTCCTCGAGCAAAAGAAGTAAGAAGAGAGTAAAAGAAGAAGAAATAGAGGAGATGGAGATGGCTTTGTGGTTCGGCCAAAGGGGGAGAAGTAGTGTTTAGGTTGTGGAAAAATGAGGGGGTGAAGATGGGCTTATAGAGGGGTGGAGAGAGGGGTATGGTTCGGTTATGAATGGGTGGGTTTGGGAGGGAAAGTGGTTTGAATTTGAATGGTGAGGTAGGTGAGGTTTTATGAAGGATGGATGTGAGTGGTGAAGAGAATAGTGGGATTTAATAGGTGAGAGGTTTTTGGGGGAGAGTGGTTGAGGTGATTGGTGAATGGGTGAAGAAGAAGAGAGAGGGTGGTGAGGTAGGTGGGGATCCTGTGGGGTCCACAGATCCTGAGGTGTCAAGGAAAAGTCATCCCTGCACCAAGTGGCGAGCAAAAATGCTCTCTGTGCCAATTCTGGCGTTAAACGCCGGGCTGGTGCCCATTTCTGGTGTTTAACGCCAGCTTCTTGCCCTTTCCTGGCGTTTAACGCCAGTCTGGTGCCCCTTTCTGGCATTAAACGCCCAGAATGGTGCCAGACTGGGCGTTAAACGCCCATTTGCTGCCCTTACTGGCGTTTAAACGCTAGCAAGATCTTCCTCCAGGGTGTGCTGTTTTTCTTTCTGTTTTTCATTCTGTTTTTGCTTTTTCAATTAATTTTGTGAGTTCCCATGATCATCAACCTACAGAAAACATAAAATAACAAAGGGAAATAGATTAAATATAACATTAGGTTGCCTCCCAACAAGCGCTTCTTTAATGTCAGTAGCTTGACAGAGGGCTCTCATGGAGC
>NC_029777.3:101212484-101213634 GCF_000817695.3 Arachis duranensis | reverse complement strand
GTTCTCCCAAGTCTCATTACCAAATAACTTGTCATTTAGCTTCATGATTGCTCCAAGGTACTTAGCAACTTGATCTTCAGTGACATATTCATCCTCTTCAGAGGAAGAATACTCATCAGAGCTCATGAATGGCAGAAGTAAATCCAATGGAATCTCTATGGTCTCAGTGTGAGCCCTAGATTCCCATGGTTCCTTTTTAGGGAACTCATTGGAGGCCAGTGGACGTCCATTGAGGTCTTCCTCAGTGGCGTTCACTGCCTCTTCCTCCTCTCCTAGTTCGGCCATGTGGATCATGTTAATGGCCTTGCATTCTCCTTTTGGATTCTCTTCTGTATTGCTTGGAAGAGTACTAGGAGGGAGTTCAGTAATTTTCTTGCTCAGCTGACCCACTTGTGCCTCCAAATTCCTAACGGAGGACCTTGTTTCAGTCATGAAACTTTGAGTGGTTTTGATTAGATCAGAGACCATGGTTGCTAAGTCAGAGTGGTTCTGCTTAGAATTCTCTGTCTGTTGCTGAGAAGATGATGGAAAAGGCTTGCCATTGCTAAACCTATTTCTTCCACCATTATTGTTGTTGAGGCCTTGTTGAGGTCTCTGTTGATCCTTCCATGAGAGATTTGGATGATTTCTCCATAAAGAATTATAGGTGTTTCCATAGGGTTCTCCCATGTAATTCACCTCTTCCATTGAAGGATTCTCAGGATCATAAGCTTCTTCTTCAGATGAAGCATCCTTAGTACTGCCTGGTGCAGCTTGCATTCCAGACAGACTTTGAGAAATCATATTAACTTACTGAGTCAATATTTTGTTCTGAGCCAATATGGCATTCAGAGTATCAATCTCAAGAACTCTTTTCTTCTGATTTGTCCCATTATTCACAGGATTCCTTTCAGAAGTGTACATGAATTGGTTATTTGCAACCATTTCAACTAGTTCTTGAGCTTCTGTGGGTGCCTTCTTCAGATGAAGAGATCCTCCAGTAGAGCTATCCAATGACATCTTGGACAGTTGAGACAGACCATCATAGAAAATACCTATGATGCTCCATTCAGAAAGCATGTCAGAGGGACACTTTCTGATCAATTGTTTGTATCTTTCCCAAGCTTCATAGAGGGATTCTCCTTCCTTCTGTCTGAAGGTTTGGACTTCC
>NC_029777.3:101211415-101212343 GCF_000817695.3 Arachis duranensis | reverse complement strand
CCTAGCTCTGTCTCTTATAGCAAAAGGGAATAGCATAAGTCTGTAGACCTCAGGGTCAACCCCATTAGTCTTGACAGTGTCACAGATTTGCAAGAACTCAACTATAAATTGATGAGGATCTTCCAATGGAAGTCCATGGAACTTGCAATTCTGTTGCATTAGAGAAACTAATTGAGGCTTAAGCTCAAAGTTGTTTGCTCCAATGGCAGGGATAGGGATGATTCTCCCATAGAAGTCAGGAGTAAGTGCAGTAAAGTCACCCAGCACCTTCCTTTCATTGTTGGCATTGTTGTTGTTTTCGGCTGCCATAGGTTCTTCTTCTTTGAAGATTTCTGTTAGGTCCTCTACAGAGAGTTGTGCCTTAGCTTCTCTTAGCTTTCGCTTCAAGGTCCTTTTAGGTTCAAGGTCAGCCTCAACAAGAATGCTTTTGTCTTTGCTCCTGCTCATATGAAAGAGAAAAGAACAAGAAAATGTGGAATCCTCTATGTCACAATATAGAGATTCCTTGAGGTGTCAGAGGAAAAGAAAATTAGAAGGAGGAGGTAGAAAATTCGAACTTATCAATGAAAGATGGAGTTCGAATTGTGCATTGAAGAGTAGTGTTAGTCCATAAATAGAAGGATGTGAGAAGAAGGGAAGAAATTTTTGAAAATAAATTAAAAAGATTTTAAAAACATTTTGAAAAACACTAATTGATTTTCGAAAACCAAGAGTGGAAAAGAAATCAAGTGAGTTTTGAAAAAGATTTTGAAATTAGAAATAAAAAAGATATGGTTGAAAACTATTTTGAAAAAGATGTGATAAAAAAAGATATGATTTGAAAAACAATTTAAAAAGATTTGATTTTAAAAATTAATGACTTAGCTAACAAGAAAAGATATGATTCAAACATTAAACCTTTCTCAACAGAAAAGGCAACATACTTGAA
>NC_029777.3:101210442-101211315 GCF_000817695.3 Arachis duranensis | reverse complement strand
TTTGAAAAAGATTTGATTGAAAAGATTTGATTTGAAAAAGATTTGATTGTGAAAAGATTTTGAAAACTAAAAAAAATTTGAATTGAAAACAGAATCTTCCTTCTTGTGCCATCCTGGCGTTAAACGCCCAGAATGGTGCACATTCTGGCGTTTAACGCCCAAAACACTACCCTTTTGGGCGTTAAACGCCCAGCCTGGCGTTTAAATGCCAGTTTGCCTTCCTCACTAGGCGTTTTGAACGCCCAGCTTTTTCTGTGTAATTCCTCTGCTGTATGTTCTGAATCTTCAATTCTCTGTATTATTGACTTGAAAAGACACAAATTAAAAATATTTTTGGATTTTTAATAATTAGGAATAATCAAAATACAACTAAAATCAAATAACAATGCATGCAAGACACCAAACTTAGCAGTTTGTATACTACTGACACTAACAAAATGAGAATGCACATGAGAAACACAAAACACTCAAGTCAAGAGAATTTAAAGATTAGAGCAATGAAATCATCAAGAACATCTTGAAGATCACTTAAGACACATGAATGAATGCAAGAAGAACAGAAACATACCTAATCTAAGCAACAAGATGAACCGTCAGTTGTCCAAACTTAACAATCCCCAGCAACGGCGCCAAAAACTTAGTGCACGAAATTGTGATTCATTCTTTTCACAACTCAAACAGTCCCCGGTAATGGCTCCAAATACTTGGTGCTCAATACCATGGTCTAAACATAATTTCACAACTTCGTACAACTAACCAGCAAGTGCACTGGGTCGTCCAAGTAATAAACCTTACGCGAGTAAGGGTCGATCCCACGGAGATTGTTGATATGAAGCAAGCTATGGTCACCTTGTAAATCTCAGTCAGGCAAAC
>NC_029777.3:101175519-101210287 GCF_000817695.3 Arachis duranensis | reverse complement strand
TGTCTTCATCCAATCCTTCTTACTCCTTTCCAAGGCAAGCTGTATAATGGGCATCACCGTTGTCAGTGGCTACAGTCCCGTCCTCTCAGTGAAAATGTTCAACGCACCCTGTCACGGCACGGCTAATCAACTGTCGGTTCTCAATCAGGTTGGAATAGAATCCATTGATTCTTTTGCGTCTGTCACTAACGCCCAGCCTTCAGGAGTTTGAAGCTCGTCACAGTCATTCAATCATTGAATCCTACTCAGAATACCACAGACAAGGTTTAGACCTTCCGGATTCTCTTGATTGCCGCCATCAATTCTAGCTTATACCACGAAGATTCCGATTAAGGGATTCAAGAGATATCCACTCAATCTAAGGTGGAACAGAGGTGGTTGTCAGGCACACGTTCATAGGTGAGAATGATGATGAGTGTCACGGATCATCACATTCATCAAGTTAAGGAACAAGTGATATCTTAGAACAAGAACAAGCTGAATTGAATAGAAGAACAATAGTAATTGTATTAATACTCGAGGTACAGCAGAGCTCCACACCTTAATCTATGGTGTGTAGAAACTCCACCGTTGAAAATACATAAGAACAAGGTCTAGACATGGCCGAATGGCCAGCCTCCCAATGATCTAAGATAGCATAAGACTACTCAAAGGTAGCTACCCAGATGAGAATACAATAGTAAAAGGTCCTATATGTAGAGAACTAGTAGCTTAGGGTTTACAAAGATGAGTAAATGACATAAAAATCCACTTCCGGGCCCACTTGATGTGTGCTTGGGCTGAGCATTGAAGCATTTTCGTGTAGAGACTTTTCTTGGAGTTAAACGCCAGCTTTGATGCCAGTTTGGGCGTTTAACTCCCATTCTTGTGCCAGTTCCGGTGTTTAACGCCGAGCATTCTTGAGCTGATTTGGAATGCCGGTTTGGGCCATCAAATCTCGGGCAAAGTATAAACTATTATACATTGCTGGAAAGCCCAGGATGTCTACTTTCCAACGCCGTTGAGAGCGCGCCAATTGGGCTTCTGTAGTTCTAGAAAATCCACTTCAAGTGCAGGGAGGTCAGAATCCAACAGCATCTGGAGTCCTTTTCAGTCTCTGAATCAGATTTTTGCTCAGGTCCCTTAATTTCAGCCAGAAAATACCTGAAATCATAGAAAAACACACAAACTCATAGTAAAGTCCAGAAAAGTGAATTTTAACTAAAAAATAATAAAAATATACTAAAAACTAACTAAAACATACTAAAAACATACTAAAAATAATGCCAAAAAGCGTACAAATTATCCGCTCATCAAGCTTCTTCATCAAGGATAGAGGCATCAGATTTATGCTTGCACCAAGGTCACAAAATGCTTTTTCAATCATCATGTTGCCTATGGTGCATGGTATATGAAAGCTCCCTGGGTCCTTCCTCTTCCTTGGCAATCCTTTTTGGATGATGGCACTACACTCCCTGGTCATCACAACCAGTTGTTCTTCTTTTAGAGATCTTTTCTTTGTCAATAATTCCTTCATGAACTTAGCATATAATGGCATATGTTCAAGTGCTTCTATGAAAGGGATGTTGATGTGCAGAGTCTTGAATATCTCCAAGAATTTAGAGTATTGTTTCTCTTTGTTTTCTCCCTTGAACCTTTGAGGATATGGTAACATTGGTTGGTATGCTTTCACTGCCTCCTTCTTAGTTGACTTGTCACTCTGTGTAGAGGTTTCTTGCTCCTGCTTTTGCTCCTTCACCTCTTCTTTTAAGCTTTCTTTGTTATGCTCTTCCTAAGTGATGACTTCTTTCTCCACCTTCTTTTCACTTCTTGAAATGATTGCTTTACACTCCTCCCATTTTATGGCTTTTTCTGTGTCCCTTGGGTTGTCTTTAGTGGTACTAGGGAAAGCATTTGCTCGTTTCTCACCTATCTCTGTGATTTGTTTAGCCATTTGTCCCATCTGCCTCTCAAGATTTCTCATTGAGGCCTCTTGGTTTTTGAGTGTCAGGGCTTGATCTTGTCTTGCCATTTCTTGAGTTTTGATGAGTTTCTCCATCAATATCTCTAAGTTAGAGATTTTCTAAAAGTTTGGATGTGGTTGCATGGGATGTGATGGTTGTTAGTGAAAGTTGTTTGGGGCACTAAGGTGAGTGTTTTGTGAGTTGAATGGAGGTTTGGAGAAGTTATTCTGGTGAGTTTGTGAGTTATTGTGGGGTTGATGATATGTGTTTTGTGGGTTTTTCTATTGGTTAGTGTTATTAGATGAATGATTTTGGTTATTTGTGTTGTGGAAATTGTTGATATTATGGTTTCTCTGCTATTGAATTTGATTATCATCCCATCTCAAGTTAGGATGATTCCTCCATGATGAATTGTATGTATCACCGTGAAAGTTATTTTGAGAGGAACTTGAGCTGTTGTGCATGTACTGAACTCGCTCTGGTTGTTGCTCAGTGTTGCCTTCTTCATATTGGCCCCATTCAGTTGGAGGTTGACTTGCCATACTCACTGCAACTAGCTGAAGGCCATCTATTCTTTTCACCATCATCTCCATTTGCTGTTGGATTTGCTGGTGCATTATTTTGTTCTATGCCAATATAGTGTCTACACCCTCAAGCTCCAATACACCCTTCTTTGGAGTTGGTTGGCGTTGCCTTTAATGAGTATAAAAATATTGATTGTTGGCAATAGTGTCTATGAGATTCTGGGCCTCTTCAGCTATTTTCATGAGTTGGAGTGAGCCTCCTGTAGAGTAATCCAAAGCCTCTTGAGCTTTCAGAGTTAAGCCCTCATAGAAGTTCTAGAGTCTGACCCACTCACTGAACATGTCAGGTGGGCATTTTCTTATCAAGGCTTTGTATCTCTCCCATGCCTCAAAGTGATTCTCCATCCATTTGAGTGAAAGTTTGTACTTCTGTCTTCAACCTAATAATCCTCTAAGGTGGGTAAAATTTGGCTAGAAACTTGCTCACTAAATCATCCCAGTTGTTGATGCTCTCCTTGGAAAATGTCTCCAGCCATTGAGATGCCTTATCCCTCAAAGAGAATGGAAATAACAGCAACTTGTAGATATCTGGGTGCACACCTTTTATCTTGACAGTTTCACATATCCTCAGGAAGACAGATAGGTGTTGATTTGGGTCTTCAAAAGGACCCCTCCATAGGAGCAATTGTTCTATACCAAAGTAATAAGTTGAGACTTCAATTCAAAGTTATTGGCATGGACATTTGGAGTGAGTATGCTGCTTCCATAATTCCTTGCATTAGGAATGGTATATGAAGCCAGCACTCTTCTAGGTGCCCCATTGTTATTAGCAACATCCTCAAGAGGGTTATGCAGATTGTCCTCCATGACTTGATATCCTTCTTTTGAGTCCTCTTCACCAATTACCCCCTTCCCTCTTGCTTCTCTCCTAAGTCTCAAGAAGGTTCTCTCGGGTTCAAAGTCAAAAGAAGTGGATGCTTCTCTCCTTCCTCCTGGCATACGCAATCACACACAAACCAAATGAAAAATACACACTTTGATGATAGAGTGTTGTTAGAGGGTTAGATGACACAAAGTGTCGAACAATTAACGTGCTTTAAACAAAATAAAAGAAAAGTGCCTAATCTAGACTACCACTCACTTAATCATTGTTAATCTTTACCAATCCCCTGCAACGGTGCCAAAAACTTAATATCGTGAAAATTAGATTTCACGTATAACAACCGGCAAGTATACCGGGTCACATCAAGTAATAAAACTCACTTAGAATGAGGTGATCCCACGAGGATTAGTGGATTAAGCAATTTTTAGTTAAATGGTGATCTAGTTAAGCAAACAATTTGTGGTTTCTTAATATATTCAACATGAAAGCAAAATGCAGAAATATAAATGACAGTAGATTAAAGTGACTGAAAGTAAAAGGCAATTAATTAAATGACTGGAAGTGTAAATAGCAGAAACTTAAAGTGCAAGAAAGTAAGAACTAAATTGTAAATGACTGAAGCTTAAATTGCAAGTAATTAAAGAATAAATGTAAATGGCAGAAATGGTAAAGTGCAGGAATGTAAACTAGGGAATTGGGTACTGGGTAATAAGAAATTCAAAAGAACAGAAGTAAAGATTGATGATGGATGAGATCACTAGGGATCAGAGATGTTAGTTCCTCATGAATTAATGATGATCAATTCCTTCTCAATCATGTGAGTAGATCTATGGCGGATTGTGAATAATTGAATCCTAATCTCTTAGTGATTCAATTTCTCTTATTACAAACAATTGCCAATCTCTTGATCTAATTGCTCATGAGAAAAGGTGAAGATCAATTGCTAATCCAAATGCCACACAATTCCCGGGATTTCAATTCAAGGTGGTTACATCTCACATACTAAACCAAGAATATATCAATCAAAAGAATCATGAGAGGATAAACCCCAAACTGATTCTTTCTCAAGTTCATCACACAATTCAAGTAGATTCAATCCTTCTCTCAATAGTAATTGAATCTATGAAGCCCAAGAGTTTCCCCTTAGATAAACAAATTTGAATTGAGAAGAAAAGAAGATATATTAATTCATTCAAACAAACAGAGCTCCTCCCCCTAGTGAAAATGGGGTTTAGTGACTCATAGCTCCAAGTACAAAACTAAAATTCAAAACTGAAAATTAAACTAAGTACCAAAAATGAAAAGAAAAGGAAAGATACAAGCTAGATGAAAGTAAAAGTGATGTAAAGTATATGCCTCCAAAAAGGTGGAGTAAAAGTCCCCTCAAGTACAAAACTCTTTCCTATTTATACTAGTCCTTTGGCTCTTTGAAAGGTCTCCAATCATGCTTTCCGGATTAAGAAGTGGCTTTGTTGGACTTGAGACTTAAATTTGGACATCTTCACTTGTGCGTGCACATGTCTGCTTGTGTGTACGCATGCCAGCAACAATTCCCCTTGTGCGTGCGCTTCCATCATCCTTCGCGTGCGCATGGTAGCAAAAATCCTCCTTGTGCGTACGCATACTAGGTCCTGTGTACGCACATTTACAAAATTTTCCAAGCTACTTATCGGGCACGTTATTGGCAAGCACGCCTTCATACTTCCAAGTTGGGAACGTGTTTGTATTATCCCAGGGCTGAAATTTTGTAAAGGCGTTGCTAACTTGGTTTTCCAAGTTAGCAAAGTGTTCCTCTACTCCCAGGAGCCAAAATTTGCAAAGGCGTTGCTTACTTGGATTTCCAAGTTAGCAACGTGTTCATATGCTTCCTGGGGCCAAAATTTCAAAGGCGTTGCTAACTTGGTTTTCCAAGTTAGCAACGTGTTCAATGCCCAAATTTGAAAGATACATTGGCAACTTTCAGGCATGAGTTAGTGACTCCTTCATTGTATTTCCATGAGTTAGAATCATTGGCGTTGCTAACTTGAATCCTCAGTTGCTAACGCCTTCATAAACTTTGCTCTCCAACTTCCATATTGAAGTAAGGAAGGCGTTGTTAACTTGGGAAATCAAGTTGCCAATGTCTTCACATTTTTTATCACCATCCTCCTATGTCGCATTAAGGAAGGCGTTGCTAACATGAGAAATCAAGTTGCCAACGCCTTCACACTTTGATCACCATCCTCCCATGTTTGAAAATAGAAGGCGTTGCTAACTTAGAAATCCAAGTTAGCAACGTGTTCATAGTTGATGAAATAGAGGAAGTAGTGATGCTACATTGGGAAGGCGTTGCTAACTTGGAAAACTAAGTTAGCAACGTGTTTATAGTTGGAGTAGTGAAGGTGTTGCTAACTTGAGTTCTCAAGTTGGCAACATCTTCAATCTTTAAGCAAGGAAGGCGTTGGCAACGCCCAAACTTGAGTTGGCAATGCCTTCAATGGTCTTCTCTTTATTCCAGGGCTCTCTGCTCCACCTATCATTAACCAAAGAACTTGCATAAAAGTTTTGCCATTCTATGCAACCAATTTCAAGAGATTCATTCATACCAATTCATTTATAAGTTCTTTGAATTACTTGCATGAATTTGGCCAAAGTTTACCTAGTTCTTGGTACTTTAACGCATGGGGATAAAACTCATTAAAGTGCTTGTTTATTTCAAAAAAATAAATAAAATTAAGTTAAAACTAACAAAACTAACTAGCTAGTTTAAGAAGTGGTATAATTGTTACCATGTCTAAAGAAGTTTCAAATGGCAATGCAAAAATAAGTAATAATGTCCCAATAACTGATACACAAATTTTTGTAAATTTGATTCCACATGCAGAGTATAATTCTGGGGAGAATGTTGTAGTTATTGGTGCAAGTGCTGGTGGTAGTGGGCAAAATCCACGCCCTAAGATCACCCCAGTATAGAATCAACCGCAAGTAACCGCAGGTTGGCCTCCATTTGTTATTCCTCCTGGTTGTACGTCTGCTGTGAGCAGTTACACATTTTCAGTCATATTTGAAAATGCACCAAGTACGGTTTCTAACCAACCTTCTTTTTCATATATGGACGTTAGTCAAGATTACCAAGTGGGCTCTTCGTCGAATAATTTAGGATCGATGACTGAGTTTCGACAATATATTGATAAAAGCTATCATGATTTAGTCAACCTGTTAACTCACCAGATGACTAATATTCTGAATCCTATAATGGCTAACAATGAGTCAAAATATGATCGACGGGTTAAACAAGTTGAAAGAATTGCCCGAATTGTCGATTATGATGAGGGACAGCCTATTCCCCAAGATTTAGTAGTAAACCAGGAAAACGAGGAGAATGTAGTTAATAATCCCGAAAGGGAAGAAAATATCTCTTATCTCGTTCGACGAGATCAAAATGCTGATGAAGTTTTGAATAGACTTCACACACAGCGTGGATAACATTAACATGTGAAAAGGATTGTCGAGGATGCCCTCAATAGAATGGGTATCAATGTGGGTCTCATGTATCGATCATATTTTGTTTTTTCTTTCCCTGCTGCAGTACAAATGACAGAAGTACCAATGGGTGTAATAAATTTTAAAATAATTACAAAATTTATAGGAGAGGCTGGAGAGTCAACTGTCGAGCATATAACTTGCTATATGGTCGAATTAAAAAATTTGGCAAATAATGAAAACTTGAGAATGAAGTTTTTTCCTGCTTCATTAACAAAAAATGCTTTCACTTCGTTTTCAAATTTAAGACCCAATTCGGTTTTGACGTGAGCACAATTGAAAAATGCTTTTCATGCTCAATTCTATAGGACAAAGTTGAATGTCTCGTTGACAGATTTGCTTGCAATAAAACGAGACGATGGAGAATCGATAAATGACTATATAATTCGATTAAAAAATGCTCGCAATCGATGTTATGTATCGATCCCTAAAAACGAGATCATCAAAATAGCCATCAAAGGTCTTGACTTTTATATGCGTCGAAAATTACTTTATGTGCATATTCCTGATTTAGCCCATTTGGCTGAGAGAGTTTGACAAGTTGAAAAAATAAAAGAAGAAAAGAAGAAAGAAAGAGAAATGGTTGAGTATGAGTTTGTCAAAAATAATATTTAATTATGATAAGTATTTTTGCTTGTACATATTGGAACCTATTGGAAGGAGTTACGTACTCTATTAAATTATGTACAAGTATGTATATAAAAAAAGTTTTCGTAAAGCGGTTCTTAGCAGTTGTTAGATATAACTGTGAAAAAGATAAAAAAAATCTTTATTCAATTTTGAAATTCTGTAAAGTTGATCAGTTTTAGAAAAAAAAAAGCTTCTCTGTTTAATTTTGAAATTGTGAAGGTGGAAATTTAAAAAAAAATCATAGATCATATCATGATATTTTTGAATCATCAAATATGACAAACTCTCTGGCCACAATGATCCGAGAAGGAAAAAAGAAATTACCATGATTTGAGTAATATGTTGTCATAAAAAATTCAATGAAGTATCGAAAATGAGTACGACTAAAAATATTCAACAAAATGTAAAAAATCCAATAGTTTGACAAACAGCCACTTTACCTCAAGATGTCGAAAACAAATACTTGGGGCATTTCTTATATCGAAGATAATTTTTCTTTGATAAATTAAAAAAAATTATTATCCTTGACTCTTCAAGAATGGCATGATGCTTCGCTAATATTTTGTCATGCACTACGTGAAAATATTTGTGAAAATTTGCACAATATATGAGATTGATCAAGCCATTGAAGATCAATTTCGAAAAAGAAGAGCTATTGGGGTTAGATGAATCAAGAATTGGCAAGAGTTTGGTGATTGAGAAAATGAGAGAATATCAAACAGCAACAGGTTCGATGCAGTTATTTTGGTCGAGGCCGTTATTGAAATACCATTTTTCGAGATCGAATTGGTGGTAACCATGGACAATTGCGTCGAGTTAATGCTGGTATTCCTTTTACTTCCCGATGAGGGGCAAAATCTTCTCCTTTGAATCGAATTGTCTTTCTAGGAACAAAGCAGTTGAAATTCCATTCCTAAAAATGAATTCAACTATGTTGATGAGAAATATTTTGAGGAAGAAGATGAAAAAATGGTTGGTATCGTCGTAAAAAAAAATATTGAATAACTCTTCCTTCTAGTCAGAAAAATAAATACTTAGGGGGCATTTGTTATATCGAAAAATAATATTTTCGATAAAGATGTTATTGAATTTTTTGACAAGTGAATGTTTGACAAGTTTAGCCTTCGATCATTGCTAAGTGTCTAAATAATATTTCGATCAACCTCCAAATACATGTTACAATTAACTTTGGATTGGAGCCAATTAGATACTCCGTTAGGTACTCTCTATTAGTCGATTGACTCAAGTATGGAAATCGAAGAGACAGATTCGACGGAGGTCAACTATGTCGAAGAAGAGGTCAGCAAGTCTTGAGATATCGAGAACATAGATAAGTCTTATCGAAAAAGAGTGATAAGTGAATATAATTGATGGCAGTTGTTCATATTGTACAAAGAGTGGGAACAGATTGATGCACGTGGGAAATAGTATCAAAGATGGTGGTCAGAAAACTGAATCGAAGGCACAGTTTTAATCTCTAAAGTGTGCGCGAACAGTTATTTAGCAAAGCTAACTGCCAAAATGACGTATCAGCAAATAATTGGATGGATTGACCTATAAATTAACAAGACCAGATGAAGAAAGGTTGAAATCTTTTCAGAGAAAACACTCACTCAGTCACATTCCGAGCGATGTCGGTCAAGAGTTTTTTTACTTTTCATTTAAATTCCCTGCAACTTTCTTTCCATGCAATTTATTTTCTTTGCAATGTCCTTTCCTTTTCTTTAAATTCATCAACTTTTACCTTTTTCAGTCTTTGTCTTTTAATTTTTTCAACACTTTTCCTTTCTACAATTTAATTTCCTTTTTATTCAAGTTATTTAAGTTTTATTGTTCATTTTAAATTTCTGCAAAGTTTAGTTCCTTCTTTTTTGTTATTGTCAAAGGCATGAATTTTGATGCAAATAAAACTGGTACTCACAAAGAGAAGTAGGTTTCATTCCCAAACTATTAGATATCAAACCACCATCAATTTGCTAAAAATCGACAAAACAATTATAAAAATATTTTTTTAAAGTGTGATTAAATAAATAAATTACACTTTTAATACAAGAATCTTTATAAAAAGATATTTTTAATATCTTCATTTGAATAGGTAACTAAGTAAAATCCCGCATCCTATTCTTGCTTTTTTTCAAAATTTTAGAAGATTAAACAAGTGAAAGCACCCTTTGATTTTTTGTATTTTAGAAGCTAAAAATTAAAAAGGTGAAATCGCATCCTTCATGGTCTCTTTTCTTTCTTGACTATTTACTCAAAAATTAAATTTTTTTTATAATTCGAAAATTTATAATGAGTCCCAATAATTCAAGTAACTAATCTAAATAGTTTCTATAAACGATAATGGTCGATGACTCGATGTGTTAAGAGTCGCTTAATTCAATAATAGAGACTACTTAAACAAATTGTTTAAATGATTGAGAATTAATTAGAGATTTTAAAATGTGAAAAAGAACTCATTGTTTTTCGAACAGTTAGGATCGAAAAAGTTCATTTATTCTAAAAATTTTAAACCACAAACTTCCAATCTTTTGTCAATATACAACAAAAATGCAATAGAAGACTAGAAGTAGATTCCACTATTATCAATTTATCATTATCAAACTATTTAATGTGCGGGGCCGTTACCCACACATATGCTCTCTCTGACGTTCACACCCATTCATACGCATTACAGTATTACACACCATCCTACTCACTAGTCACTACTCACTACATACTATACACTCTCCTTTCTCTTTTTTTCACCCACCCCACCCGTCCCTTCTCTGATTCCCTCTCACAAACTTGAGAATCAGAAAATCCATCTCGTGACTATGTAAGAGAAAAAAAACCCCCAAAAAACCGAAACCACTGACTGTCTCTCATTTCCTTATTACTTTCCTGGAACCTTCCCCTCTTGCATTCTCTCCCTCTCCCCTTCATGCAAATACCACCACAACTTCCACCAATTTCCCTTTCCCTTTTTCTATTTTACTAATTACTCAGATATTTGGTTCGGTAAGTTATCTTTAGTTTCTTCTTCTTCTTCTTCTTCTTTTCATTCTCCATTTTCTTCCCTTCGTAACTAGTTTCAGAGTTCAGTCTTAATAACTGCTTTGTCCGTTTCCTTCATTTATTTCCCCTTCTTTCAGTTTGCTACTGCGCCGGGTACTTTAAACATGTCATTTTCTTCATGTTCTTCCTCTTTTGGTTATTCTTATCGATCAATTAATTTCTACAATGCTTATGTTAATGTTAAAGTTGTAAATTTTTTTTTTTCATTTTTTTTGAAGATCCGGTACCAGCATTGACGAGAAAACACTCATTATTTGGAATTTCATATGCATTCACTCGTACACTGTATTCGCCTACTAGAAAATGTGTTCTCCATAAGATCACATTTGCTTGATGCCATTGATCATTTTACGAGTTTTAATAAGTTTGATCAATTTGATTAATTTTTAATTATATATTTGCTCATAGGTTTTCTTGTGCCTTATTTTGGTGGAATGATCTAATTGTGGTGGTTTCTGTGGTGCTTGAAGGAACTATTCAGTGAAATTTTCATCTTGATCTGCATTGTCTTTGAATTAGGCTGCAGAGATGAGAACTCAGCCAGACAAGTTTGTTAGGTTAGTTTGATGAAAACGTGTATTTTTTATGTTATGATGAGGATGATTCTGTATATGCTAATCTTAGAAGTATTATAGTTGCTATTGTAAGCATTCTTTACACTCATACTGTCTTAGTCACTGTTTCAGTCACCACTCACCATTCCTCATAAAAGTAATGTAAATTTTCCAATGTTTTATTTTCAATTCCGAAATTTTAGTGTAGTATCTGAATTTCTCTATGACATTTTCATTGTCCCTTTGTTGTACATATTCTTATGAGGAATATTGTCATTTTTATGATGTCCAGGTTTCAGGACTGGAATTCAGACAAGGGTTCTGAGAGCAATTATCCTGTGATCAACATTGCACCTTCGCAGAGATTCAAAACTACATTAAATTCTATATCTGCAAAGTTTCAAAGGGGATTGGAATATGGTTTTCAAAGGATAAAGAGATTCAGTTTATCATTCAAGTCCTTTCTGTTCAGCCGTGCTTTTTCTAGTAACTTTAGTTCTAGAAAGAAAATCCTTGATCCACAGGGTCCGTTCCTTCAAAAATGGAACAAGATATTTGTATTGCTATGTGTTATTGCAGTATCACTGGATCCTTTGTTCTTTTATGTCCCTGTGATCGATGATGAGAAGAAATGTCTTTCACTGGACAACAAGATGGAGATTACAGCAACTGTTTTAAGAACTTTCTCCGATATCTTTTATATAGTCCACATGATTTTCCAGTTTCGTACTGGATTCATTGCTCCATCTTCTCGAGTGTTTGGAAGAGGTGTTTTGGTTGAGGATTCTTGGGCAATAGCAAAGCGATATCTAACATCTTATTTCTTAGTTGACATTCTTTCTGTTCTTCCCCTTCCACAGGTATGGAGGGTTCTCTTTAATTTATTGTACTTTGGATGCATTCCTTGATTTTCATCATCTGTATGCTGCTTTAGATCTCAGGGGATCTATGGGAATAGAATCAAAGTTTCATTGTGCTTACCATTGTCATCATGTATTTAAAGGTTATTGACTCAACTTGCTCAATATTTCTAGGTGGTGATTCTAATAGTCATTCCAGGGATGAGTGGCTACAAATCGCTGAATACAAAGAACTTGCTGAAATTTATTGTTTTCTTCCAATATATACCTCGAGTTTTTCGAATAATTCCATTATATAAAGAAGTTACAAGAACCTCTGGCATTCTCACTGAAACAGCTTGGGCTGGTGCTGTATTTAATCTCTTTCTTTACATGCTTGCAAGTCATGTGAGTTAATGATGCAGTTTTCTTTTTTCCTTTCTCGTATAGAAAATTACACTTGGTAATTTTAATTCCTAATATACGCAGTTTCTTGTTATCAGCATTCCCTTTTATGGATTTGCTATTTTCTCTTTTTCTTTTCTGTTTCTTTCTTAACTGTGAATATGCCATTTTGCATATGTGGTGATGGTTTATTTGGCCTAGAACAGTGTTGTTTTATTTTTTCAATGAAGAACCATTTTGTTGGTCACATATATCTGCACTTGTGGTGATGATGTGGCCTATACAAGCATGGGTTAGATGTAGATTACAAGATGCAGATATTAGACTATTGGGTATTGGCATGCGTTTTTCTTGAATTTGTAGTGTTGTAGGGTTGTGCAAATTTTTTTGAGGATTTAAAGTTAGGGCTTGTCTTAAATGTGGGCCAGCTATAAAGGTGTATGGGGGTATAGTATGATTTTTGTGCAACTCTTGTGCTGATTGGATTATAGTTAAAACCTTTTCTTTTCAATATATTTCTTTTATAGTTATTATGTATGAAGCATGTCGATGTTGGTATATTAAATTAATATACAACATGTTTAGATGTATTGATCTGACAATTTCTTTGTTAAATAGTGAGGCCAACTTTCTTATTTGTTTACCCCGCAAACTGTAGCCAAACCATGTTAGTTTTCTGGTATCAGGTCCTATGAGGTTGGTATCAAGAAAATTCACTTAGAGAAGGAGCCCTGCATTCTCTTGGAATCATTTCAGTAGTTAGTGTCTGTTAGGAACCAATGTATTCCATTCAGCAAGAAAAGAGGCAAATAGTGAAATGGACTTAGATATTGGGGAGAAGGGATATTTTTAACCAACTCTATTGAGTTTCATGGGAGTGAGGTGGTTAATATTAGGACTATATATGGGCTGTGGGAGAATTCCTTAGAGTAGTATTCAGATTTCAGAACCTTCAAAATTAGACTCAGACTAGGTTGGCATTGTTACTTTTTCTTTCATTCCTTCAATGCACTATATACACTAACTAGACAGAGGGCAAGACCACACTGGTTTCTTCTCCACGTTCTTCAGTTTATATTGTACTATCGCTCTTTATCTTTTGTCGGATACCAGTTCTTACAGTGTCATATGTGATACACATCTTCAAAATTCTTCTTCATAGTTTTGATATTGTGCCCTATTTGTTCATGCTTTTAAGGTCACTATGTATATTGTAGTTTAAAACTCTCAGGTCTGTGCCATTTAAGTTTGTTTCCTGATAATGCATTTTTAAATCTGGCAGATTATTGTCTCATTTTTTAATAAAATATATAATGTTCATGAAATCTCAGAATAATATTGCCTGCATATCTAGCTAATCCTGTTCTTATTCCTTCAGGTTGTTGGTGCCTTTTGGTACTTGTTTTCTATAGAACGGGAAACCACATGCTGGCAAAAAGCCTGCACCCGAAGTAATGCAACATGTAATAAGGAGGACATGTATTGCAACAATCATCAAGGAGGGTTAAGCACAATTTCAACGTTTCTCAATGCTTCTTGCCCAATAAAGGAGACAAACACGACACTTTTTGATTTTGGGATATTCCTTGATGCCCTTCAATCTGGTGTTGTGGAGTCAAGAGACTTTCCACAAAAGTTCTTTTATTGTTTTTGGTGGGGCCTAAAAAGTTTGAGGTGCGATTCGTTGATTCTTATTTCACTCTATATGGTAACTGTTCTGTGAAGTGTGATGTGAGATAAGATTTCCATACTGGTTGCGTCTTTAGGGATATAATTCTTCAGTTTAAATTTGCAATTCATGTACTTTGCAGATAAATGAGCATAACAAGCTATTTGACATTTCTGATTCTACCAACCCCCCGCGGGGGTTAAAAATGAATGGATGGAACTTTGAGAAAGATTATATCATCGAAAGCATTTTGTATCTTTTTAATGGCTTGATGAACGTAGAGGGTGTAGGGGGAGTGCTTGATATGACTATCTGATCACTTTTTCAAATTTTGGTGTGATGCACATCTTTCCAATGTTGTTGTTATCTGATCTTCTGTCATTTTTCCTCCATCCTTTTTTGGGGGAGATTGGTGCTTAAATTGCAGTTCTCTTGGTCAAAACCTGACGACAAGTACCTTTGTGTGGGAAATCTGCTTTGCAGTTTTCATTTCCATCGCTGGGTTGGTATTATTTTCATTCCTTATCGGGAATATGCAGGTTTGTAACTAATGTCTCTTGAGTTGTTTCTAATCATGCAAAGGTAGCACACACACTGTTTATTGATCTTGGATTTGGTAATAAATCGATATCCATAGGCACATGTAGCTACTGAAATCTGTTCCAAGTGTTTTTGGTAGTTACACTTTATTTTGTGTTTATGGCCAAGTAGTTTTCTTATAACTAGTAGAATTAAGATCTCCTGGTATTGGGAATTATTTGCAAAATAAGACATGCATTAACTTCCTTCCTAAATAATATCCATTTCTCCATTTATTACCCTATAATTTTGATTCCTTGGCCTTTTTATAGACATTTCTGCTGAGATGCTAAAAAACAAAACCAATAAAAATGTCTATTTATTTACTGAACTAACACATCATATCCATATACATGCAATAAAAATTTGACATTTAAGACATCTGTGTATTTGCAGTTTATTGTACAAGTAAACAATTGGTGCTTGTGTGTATCTTGACTAATATTATGCAATTATACTTATTTTCTAACAGACATATTTGCAATCAACAACAACAAGATTAGAGGAGATGAGGGTGAAAAGGAGAGATGCAGAACAGTGGATGTCTCATAGACTCCTCCCTGACAGCCTTAGGCAGCGAATCAGACGATATGAGCAGTACAAATGGCAAGAAACCAGAGGTGTTGATGAGGATAACTTGATTTGCAATCTTCCAAAGGATTTGAGAAGGGACATTAAGCGCCATCTTTGCTTGGCTTTGCTGATGAGAGTAAGTTTCTCCACCTACTTTGTCATGTAATCTCATATGCAACTACAAAGATCTCTTTAAGATTGGATGACTGCATTAATTGCATGAAAATATTCATTTTAAATGCTCTTATTTTATTCCTCATGGTGATTTAATGCACCGATATAATAAGTTTGGTGTGAATATTGCTCCAATTTTAGTTTGTGCAAGTGTTTCTTCCTTTCTGGAAAAGATCTATTGGTCATGACTGATTTTGGAATATCCCAAAACCTGATGGATTTATTGACAACTTAAAGTAAAAGGATAAACATCGCCTTTGGAGTATTCAATTAACAGTGTTCTGATAATATTGCTAGTACTAACTAGATATTTTATCTTGTATGATCTTTAAGGTGCCAATGTTTGAGAAAATGGATGAACAACTTTTGGATGCCATGTGTGATCGTCTTAAGCCAGTGCTTTACACGGAAGAAAGCTATATTGTCCGGGAAGGAGACCCTGTCGATGAGATGCTTTTCATAATGCGAGGCAGGTTATTGACAATGACAACCAACGGAGGAAGAACAGGCTTCTTTAATTCCGAGTATCTTAAAGCCGGTGACTTTTGCGGAGAAGAGCTTCTCACATGGGCTTTAGATCCTCATTCTTCATCCAACCTCCCCATCTCAACCAGGACTGTCCAAACACTTTCAGAAGTGGAAGCTTTCGCTCTAAAAGCCGATGACTTGAAGTTTGTGGCTTCTCAATTTAGGCGTCTTCACAGCAAGCAGCTACGCCACACTTTCCGGTTCTACTCGCAACAGTGGCGCACATGGGCCGCATGTTTCATTCAAGCGGCCTGGCGTCGCTATGCTAAAAAGAAGCTTGAAGAGTCTCTCGTTGAAGAAGAGAATAGGCTGAAAGATGCATTGGCAAAGGTAGGTGGTAGCTCACCAAGTCTAGGTGCCACCATATATGCCTCCAGGTTTGCTGCCAATGCACTTAGATTGTTGCGGCGTAACCGCACAAGGAAGACAAGGATGCCGGAGAGAATACCCCCCATGCTGCTTCAGAAGCCTGCGGAACCTGATTTTACTGATGAAGAGCAGTAAGCTTCTATATCTCTCGGTGATTTTTTCGTAAAGAAAATAACCAACGAGGCTGAATAGGAAACAAAAAATGAAAATGTAAGATAAATGTTTTTCAAGTTGTATATATAAATATTGGATTGGATTGTCAATAGAATTTTCATTTCCCTTGTAGCAGTTAATCCATCTTTTTTATTTATTAAATATGTAGAATAATATTAAATGAGATTAGTTTAGATGATAAATTACTTAAATTCAAACTAAGAAGTCATGAACCTAAAATGAATTTATGTTTCTGATTGATAGGTGCGAGTTCATAGTTTAAAATAAACTAAACAAATAACAGTCGTAAATTATAGTATAACCCGTCCGAAAAATGCTTGCTTATTATATGGTTTTATGAATTCACGTTCTTTATTACTAGTTGGAATTAAATTAAAGCTAAGTCATTAACTAGGTTAATCTAATTAGGAGGGTCATTGCACTTGAGCCATTAAGCTGTGATTGTAATTAAGATCATAATTACACTGGATATTAGAAAAGTAGAGATGAATAGTTATTACAGAATTTAAGAACTTGTTTGAATGCCATTAAGTTATTACAAAAAAAAATTATATTTTTTAACGTAATAATTTTTTTACGTATTTGGTAAACTTTTAATAATAAAAATAAAATTATTAAAAAAATAATTATTAAATAAAAAATATTTTTATTTGAAACATTTAAATATAAAATTATTTTTATTTTTTAAAAAAAAAATTACTCAAAAAAAGAGGTTTTCGCATAAATTCACATAAAACAAATCGTAAGACTTTCTTATACAATTTTCTACCTTTGTTATTTTTTACTTTTCAATTATTCATTTTATTGAATAAGTTCACTTGATAGTGATGGATTAATCAATATATTGTAAAAATAATATTTTAATAATAAACTTAAAAATTGGCATAATGATTTAAACAATTTTAAAAAGTTATGAATAAAATAATTCAATAAAATTGAGACCTATAATAAGTCAATAGATGTTTAGGATTCAAAGAAACTCATAATAATTTTCATTGAACTCTGAGTTCTTACAAAGATGGAGGTCTCTATATATAGAAATTTACAAATAAGTCGAAAATTTGTACAAATAATAAAAATTGGACATTTGGTAAATAAGAAAAAATCTTATCTCCTATCACATCATTACAAAAGGACAAACAACTTTAAACAAACTATTAGGATCTAGACACGGGAAGGATAAAGATAACAACTCCATTATTTACACAATTACTAGACACTCATAATTATTTGTTGACTACGGGCCAGAATTTTAGTGATGGGCTCATGTTTCGAAATATCATCTATATGTTCCATATGTAGAGCAAATATGATCGTATCTTCTTGATGAAAATAGTAATCACCAAGTCGTTCATAAGTAGTAATTAATGGCTCTTCAGTTCATCACTAATTCCTGCATCCATATGTAATAGGCTAGATAAAAATGGATAGACTCTTGCATTTGCTTCTTCCTCATAATTGTAAGTACTCTGAGAAAGTGGTGGATTATCCAATGGGTTTGAATCTTGAGCGAGTGATGGGGTTGGAAAAGAGATGGATCCAGTAAAAAAATCAGTCTGGAATTGCCTTAACTCTTTTTGCATTGTTCTGGTCGTTCTCCAGGAACTAGAACTATCTTCTTCTTGGTAGAGAAAAAGTCCTTCAATAATTTCTGAGAGTGTATAGATATCAGGGTTATTGCAAAAAGTAAGATGTTTGGCAAGATTGTTGAGACATCTTTTTTCATCTGTGGGCCACATCTTTGAGTACCCTACTATGTTGATGTTGCATCTTGTATAGAGGATTTTTTGTTTGTAATGGGACTATTTCCTTAGGACAAAAGAGCAATAGAATTTCTGCTTCTTTTTATGAGGGATATTCCATATTCCCTAAGTCTCCAGTGCATTGTAAAGTTTTCCTCTCCATGTTGGGATAGGGGCAAACATAGTCAGAAGTTGTTCAATGAGTGATCCCGATAATTTTCTATCACAAAGCAGGTGATACATGACAACATTGAAAACAATTATGGCATAGTCATATTGAGCAGAGAGTGCCCATATGAACTGTTGAGAATAAGCACACAAATTAGAAGCTAGTTGGTTAGAGAAGTTAGATTAGCTGTATCAGTTAGCCACAAAAGGTGGAAAGTTTGCTAATTCTGTTTTCTCCACCTTAGCAGCCTAACTAAACTCCTCTGCTTTAGTGAGTATATATATATACATCTACTCCATTGTAAGCGTGTGAATTCAATATCAATAAACAAAACTAGTTTTCTTCTTTACAGTGTGTGGTTAACAGCAAACTATTTTCTATTGATCTGAGCTCTTCCAGCTAGAGGTTCTGCTGCTGTGAAGCTCTAGTGTGTTCATACATTTCTCTTAACATGGTATCAAGAGTAAGGTTGTGAAAATCCATGGCGTTTCTTTTTCCGAATTCAACTTCCACTATCAAGAATATCTCGGTTCCAATTCAAGACAAACCTAAAGAAAATAATTTCTCCATATGGCAGCAAGCTGTTCTTCTCACCCTTGAAACTCTCGAACTTGAAGATCATCTGGATCCCTCAAAAATTCCTCCTGAATTTGATTCAGAAGAACCTGTTCAAGAAAAGGCAGCAGCCGATTCAACAAAACAAGTCACCCTTACAAAACCATCAGCTTCTCCTTCAAGCAAGAAAGAATCAAGCAAGTTCAAAGAATGGAGGCAGAATGACAAAGCCCCCATGAACTAAATTTTGACCTCTATGTCAGTCACTGTTCATACCCTGGGTCGAGCTATCCGACCCGAGTTGTTTGGCGAACAATTCGACCGACCTCTTCAGGCCAGAATCACCCGACCTCTTCTCAAAGAGTTCGGCTAGATCACCAGGAAAGCCCAAAAAGGGCCCAAACAGAGGAACACGACCCAAATTCCAGGGCAGCCCAAGCCTAGAAGGACAAGGGCGGTTTCCTTGAAGATAGGATAACTCCACTCAAAGATAAGATAAGATAACTATCTTATCTCCAGAAAAGATCACTCTACAGCATTATAAATACACTGGAACACCCAGGTATAACTCATACTCTGATTCTAATAAAAACCTGCTTAATACCCTTGCTAACTTAAGCATCGGAGTCCCTTGCAGGTACCACCACCCTCCAGTGACAAAGGATCAGCAGCATTGTCAGTCCAACAAGTTAGACACGACAGCTTCGGCCGCTACACACAAGCCGAACCCGTCATCTTTGATCAGTACAGAAGATCTCGTCCGAGATCGACCTAGAGTTTCAGGTAACCCTCAGAACAGTCGCATTCAAGCATAAGGTGGTAAACTACAAACAATTTTATCAGGTATGTAATGTAATTCATTCGTATTTCACTACATTCTCAAGAACCCAAATTCAAATCCTCAAGACACAACTTCGATTTGTCAAGAAAACCTCAAGTGTCACTGAATATTTGGCTTTCATTCGAAAACTTGTGGATTCTCTTCTAGCCATTAGATATCCTCTCACCGAGGATGATCACATTCAAGCTATCCTAGATGGTCTCACAGAGGAATACCATGGATATGTCACTTTGGTAATGTCACGAATGTCAAACTTTACGGTTCAAGAAGCTGAGTCCTTTTTACTTGGCTATGAAAATTTACTTGATAGATAAGAAACCTGATCAAGAAATTGCTTTGGCTAATCTAGCACAAACTCCTTCCACTCCTTGGTCTAATTTCAATAGAGGGACTGGTGGAAGAAGAGGGCGTGGAGGCAGGCTTGGCCGTGGTGGAAGATTTGGTGCTCAGCGACCACAGTGCCAATTATGTCGCAAAACTGGCCATATGGTGTAGAACTGCTTCTTTAGATATGATCCCCAATACCAGAATTCAAACAACTCTTCACCCGCTACTCCTCATTACCAGAATTCGACTACCTCAGCGCAGTCTATTACACCACCTCCACGACAAGTTCCTTACAGAAATTCGTTTCCACCACCACCCTCCTCATCCTTTCACCAACCAAGGGCTTATTTTTCTACAAATTCAGCTCTCCCAGATACTGCATTGTAGCCTGATTCAGGGGCTAGCCACCACCTAACTGCTGATTATGCTAACCTTCTCAATACATCAGAAACTACGAATTGTCTAGAACAAGTCTTCGTTGGTAATGGCCATGGGATTCCTATTTTACACCATGGCTCATCTCTTCTATATGATAAATGTCGCAATATATGTTTAAATTGAATACTCTTTTACATGTTCCTAATATCTCTCAAAATTTATTAAGTGTTTCTCAATTAGCAAAGGATAATCATGTCTTTTTTGAGTTTTGGCCTGATTTTTGTGTGATCCGTGATCAAGTTACTCGGGATAATCTCCGTCTAGGAATGGCTAAAGGAGAAATCTATTGTTTTTATCAATTAGTTGTTCCAAGAAATAGAATACTTAAATTCACTGTTGATAATTCTAAAGCCACAGCCCATTCAGAAGTTTCACAAAATTCTGTGCTTTCTTTCAATACTGTTGCTGCATGTAAAAATCAAAGTTGTAATGATCTTAATAAAGACATCATGATGAATAAAAATGATTCTAATATTTCTCTTAATTTTCCTCAATTTTCTAGCTTTACTTCTGATTCCCTGTCTGCTAAGCATGCTTCCTCTTCTACTGTTTTCAATCCTATTATTTCTAATGCTGCATTATGTACATATTTGCCTAAATCTGCATCCTCGACTATGAATTGTGCACTTAAAAATCACAATCCTAGTAATGACAGTCTCATTCACACAAAAGAGACCTCTAGATATCTGCAAACTACTAACAATTCTATTGCATTTACCACTCAAATTAGGCCTATTTTACCTACTAAACTTTGGCATAAGAGATTTGAACATAGCAATATAGGCACGGTTCAAAAAGTCATGTCCCAATGCAATCTTCCTTTCTCCAAGTCTGATTTACCATACCAAGTCTGTGAATTTTGCACTATGGCCAAAATGCATCAGTTACCCTTTAAAGATTCTGATTCTATTTATACTAGTCCTTTGGAGCTAGTTTACATTGATATTTGGGGGCCAGCTTCCTTTATCTCAAAGTCTGGTTTTAGATATTATATATGCTTTGTCGATGCATGTACAAAATTCTCATCTATTTCTCTTCTTGTTAACAAATCATAGGCCCTTTTTGCTTTTCAAAATTACAAAACACTCATAGAAAATCAAACCAACATGAAAATAAAAAGCATTCAAAGTGATCATGGCATGGAATTTTTGTCAAAATCCTTTACATCATTCCTTCAAGAGTATGGTATTTCACACCGTCTATCATGCCCCTACACTCACCAACAGCAAGGGAGTGTCGAGAGGAAGCATAGACATATAATTGAGACTAGTTTATTTCTTTTGTCTACTGCATCCATGCCCCTAGAATATTGGGATGCTGCCTTCACTATTGCATGTTTTCTTATCAATAGGTTACCTATAGCA
The DNA here is from genome assembly GCF_000817695.3 of Arachis duranensis. Taxonomy (NCBI): domain Eukaryota; kingdom Viridiplantae; phylum Streptophyta; class Magnoliopsida; order Fabales; family Fabaceae; genus Arachis; species Arachis duranensis. Next base: position 101,188,428 of record NC_029777.3, on the reverse strand, counting down.
AAGTTGAATTTTTGTAGTCCTTATGAAACACTCTTACATAAACCACCAAATTATATGTCCTTAAGAATTTTTTGATGTGCTTGCTATCCCTTGCTATGACCATACAATAATAGGAAGTTCAATTTTAAATCTGAAATGTGTGTGTTTTTAGGCTATGATTCACATTATAAAGGCTATAAATGTCTCAGTCAGGATGGCAAGACTTTTATTTCTCAAAATGTACTCTTTGATGAACTTATTTTTCCCTTTCAGCAATGGAAAACTTCACCTCCCTCTAAACTGTCCTCACCCTATTCTCCTCATAATGCACCAGCTGGAGTCATTCCTTTGATCAGTCACTCTGGCCTATCTGATTCTTCGTCTGCCTCTCTTAGCTAATCTCCTTCTTCACCTGCTATACACTCATCTCACACTGCCAGCCCTCCAACCATTTCTACTCATCTCTTATTTTTCTCTCCCTCAACTACTGCTAAATCTACATCAGCAGTTGAGACTTGTTCAGGTTCCTCCTTCTCTAGCCCACCTACTGTAACCAATACTCTCCCTATCTCTGGGATAGAGATTCATCCCCTCCTACTACAACTCCACCCCTTTCTACCAACACTCATCCCATGAACACTAGACTAAAATTAGGTGCTATACAGCCTAAAAATCTGGTAGCGATTGCTGAAACTTCTGATCTATTCACTCAAGTTCCAAAAAATGCTAAACAGTCTCTCACTTGTACTCATTGGAAGCAGGCTATGAACAATGAATTTGTAGTCCTGGCCAAATGTGGGACATGGTCCTTGGTTGATCCTCCACCCAATGCAACCATTGTTGGGTGCAAGTGGGTATATACTATTAAAAAGAATGCAGAGGGTAAGATTCTGAGGTATAAAACAAGATTAGTTGCCAAAGGTTTTCATCAAGTGGAGCAGATTGACTTTGAAGAAATTTTTAGCCCTGTAGCAAGGTCAGTGTTAGTGCGAATCATCATCACTATTGCCCTCACCAATAATTGGTGCTTCAGACAGTTTGACTTTGATAATGCGTTCTTAAATAGAGCATTATCTGAAAATGTATATATGCAACAGCTAGCTAGGTATAATGAGAGGAAGCCACTCAAAGTTTGCAAATTGCACAAGGCCATCCATGGTCTTAAGCAAGTCCCAAGGGCTTGGTATCATACTCTTGCTTCTACCTTACGAACCTTTGAATTTCAGAATACAACTTCTGATGTGGCATTATTTATAAGAAACACAAATTCTGATGTTACTTACATGTTGATATATGTCGATGATATAATTGTTACAGGGTCCAATTCTGCTGCAATTGATACTTTAATTAAACAGTTAAATTGTATTTTTCCTTTAAAAGATCTTGGTTTATTTCACTTTTTTTAGGCCTTGAAGCTCATTATTTTCCTGAGCAGAAATTGTTACTTACTCAAACAAAGTATGCAAAGGATCTGCTACATCATGCTCATAATTTCAATCCTATGCCTACACCTATGATGACATCTTCGAAGATGAGTAAGAATAACTCAGACCTTTATGAAGATCCTAAGGGTTACAGGTCCATCGTCGGAGCTCTGCAGTACCTCACAATTACAAGACCAGATCTAGCTTTTGCCGTGAACAAAGTCTCGCAGTTTATGCACTTACCAACCGTTCAACATTGGAAAGCAGTCAAGAGGATCCTTCGATACCTTTAAGGTACACTTCAAGAGGGCTTAATTTTTTCCAAATGCACTGATTATCGTATTCTCTCCTTTGCAAATTCGGACTGGGCCTCATACTTGGATGATCGAAGGTCAACTTCTGGTTACTGTATCTATCTCGGCACAAATTTAATAGCTTGGACGAGTGGCAAGCAGTCAAAAGTTAGCAGGTTTACCACAGAGGCAAAATATAGGGCGATAGCCTCAACTTAAACAGAGATCATGAGCATCCAGTAGCTATTGAAAGAGTTGGGAGTCCACCAACAAATACGTCCAACAATTTACTGTGATAATCATAGCACCTATATGCTTGCTGGCAACCCTGTTCTGCACAGCAGGTGCAAACATTTGGAGATGGATCTCCATTTTATCATGGACTTGGTTAATTCTAAAAAGCTTTATGTGGTTCATATCCCGGCTCTTGATCAAGTGGCAGACTTATTAACCAAACCACTCTCAATTACCCTCTTCACCAGGTTTAAAAGCAAACTTCGGATAGGGACTCATCCCTCCCTAAGTTTGAGAGGGGGGAGTGTTGAGAGTAAGCACACAAATTAAAAGCTAGTTGGTTAGAGTAGTTAGATTAGCTGTATCAATTAGTTAGCCACAAAAGGTGAAAAGTTTGTTAATTATGTTTTCTCCACCTTAGCAGCCTAACTAAACTCCTCTGCTTTAGTGAGTATATATATACATCTACTCCATTGTAAGCATGTGAATTCAATATCAATAAATAGAACTAGTTTTCTTCTTTACAGTGTGTGGTTAACAGCAAACTACTCCCTATTGATCTGAGCTCTTCCAGCTAGAGGTTCTGTTGTTGTGAAGCTCTAGTGTGTTCATACATTTCTCTTAACATAAACCATAACATTTCTTCTGGAATTGGTTCCTTGATGATGGGGATGATGCAGTAGTAAAAATCGACATCAAAATATCGAGAATTGGCTGTTATCCGTGTAACAAGGAGGAGTCTGTGTAACCAGTAAAACAAACATTGTCAGGCCAAGATTTTTACTTCAGTGGGATTTGTTGGCTTGGCTAAGAAAGAAAAGGTCTCTGCTGGTCTTTTATAAAAATGATGGTCTTGTGGACTGTCTGGAAGAGAAAATGTTAGTCGATTAATGGTGTTCATTGTTAAAGGATGGATGATTTTTTGTGGAGGTTCTTTATTAGGACGAGAGAGATAATCAGCTATTATGTTGTGGTTTCCCTTGATATGCTTAACTGTGAATTTATAAATTACACTTTGCCCTTTAACAATCCTTTATCTCTCTCGTCCTAATAAAGAACCCCCACAAAAAATCCTCCACTTTTTAACAATGAACACTATCAATCCACCAATATTTCCTCTTCGAGATTGTCCTCAAGACCATCATTTTTATAAAAGACCAGCAAAGTCCTTTCCTTTCTCATCCAAGCCAACAAATTTCACTGAAGTAAAAATCCTGGCACAACAATGTCTGTTTTACTGGTTACACAGACTCCTCCTTATTACGTAGATAACAGCCAACCCTTGATATTTTGATACCGATTTTCTCTATTGCATCATCCCCGTCATCAAGGGACCAATTCCAAAAAAAAAATATTATGGTTCATATGGGCACTCTCTGCTCAATATGATTGTGCCATAGTTGTTCCCGCTCTTGCCATGTATCACTTGCTTTGTGATAGGCAATTATCGGGGTCACTCCTTGAACAACTTCTGACTATGTTTGTCCCTATCCCAACATGGCGAGAAATACTTTACAATGCACTGGAGACTCAGAGAATATGGAATATCCCTCATAAAGAGAAGCAGAAATTCTATTGCTCTTTTATCCTAAGGAGACAATTCCATTACAAGCAAAAAACCCTCTATACAAGATGCAACATCAGCATAGTAGGGTACTTAAAGATGTGGCCCACAGATGAAAAAAGCAGTTCAACAATCTTTTCTTTTGCAATAACCCTGATATCTATACGCTCTCAGAAATTATTGAAGGACTTTCTCTCTGCCAGGAAGAAGATGGTTCTACTTCCTCGAGAACAACCAGAACAATGCAAGAAGAGTTAAGACAATTTCAGACTAATTTTCTTACTGGATCCATCTTTTTTCCAACCCCATCACTTGCTCAAGATTCAAATCTATAGGATAATTCACCACTTTCTCAGAGTACTTACAATTATGAGGAAGAAGCAGATGCAAGAGTTTATCCACTTTTATCTAACTCAACACATGTGAATGCAGAAATTGGTGATGACACTGAAGAACCAACTGATTAAGATATCAGAGAACAGGTGATAACACATGTCTCCTTTACAAAACATCCTTGTTTAGGGTTCTTTGTCCAAACAACAAAAAAAAAAAACTTTCATTCCATTTCTTTTCTTTTTATTCTTTCTTTTCCACAGTTAAAAATTTTTATTATGGAAGAGAAATATGTACAATTCAATTTTAATTTATTGATAGTGTATGTGTTTTTATTTGAGTATGAGAATCAGTAATCGGAAGGTCCAATTACTTTGTAAGTTGATTTTTTAAAAATTTTTAATATCAAATCGGAGGGTTCGATTTGTTTGTTGTGATTTATTTTAAAAAAATCCATAAATTGGAGGGTCCGATTTTGTTCTTAACAAATCAGATGGTCCGATTTTTATTTCCAAAAAAATCGGAGAGTCCAATTTTCACATTATAACTAAAAAAGTTTTATATTTGAGAATAACACTCTTATAATCCATGATCCTAAAAAACACAATTTTCACCCCAATATAAAAAATAGGACAAAATGCATATATAACCAACCGGTGGCAAATATTACGCAAATCTACCAAAAGTAAAAATGTTACAAGGATCTACTAGAAGGATATTTTCATATAAATCGACAGAGTCTCATTCGAATTACACAATCCAAGAGTAATTCGAATCAGTCAAATTTGAATTACAAATGATCCACATAAGTCGAATTTGACCAATTTGAATTATGCATGCATAGAGTTCTCTACTAAATCGAATCAGATCGATTCGATTTATATATGCAAGAAAGTCCCTAGTAAAGTAGTAATTCAAAAAAATTTGTTTTGATTTACACTTATAGCTGTCGTTATATATTTCGAATTTGGTTGATTCGAATTACCAAGAACATGTAATTCGAACTAGGTAAATTCAAATTACTTAGGCTCCAACATATATAAATATGATGTGAACGTGAATTCTTCCCATGAGAGTGAAGCACAACGGCTATTGAGAAGATTTTTTTAGTGTTGGTTCATTATAGAGGGTCGATTAAGAAAAAAATATGCTCTAGTATTAAGTTTACTGACAAGAATCTCCTCAATGTTTTTCTGAAACCTACAATGAGTTTCGCTGAGTTCCTGAATTTTATAATCCAAAAATTGGGATTGCAAGGAGTGAAACGGATTGAGAAATTATTCTATCGCATTCCGATTTCAGTCCCGGCCATTTGCAGGCGCATACTCTGCTGCCGTCGCATGCTCGTGATACATCAGTGAGGCTGCATAAAGAACGTATCGGATTGTCTCTCATCTCGGAACATATTTATATAACATTATCAACTAATGCATATCTTAATCCAAAGAATACAACTTATACGCAACCAAATAATGTTACGCGTTCAAATACATCATATAAGCATCAAGCTGGGTGTAATAAAAAATAGTATAACATAAATTAACAAAAAAATTTACTTTAACGACTAAGTTTAATGTTAACACAAAAAATTGACTCTAAATAAGTTGCAACCACCCCCTATCTTTACTACTCATACTCTTCTACTTATTTGTTATTACTCTCCAAATTAAAAATTGCTCTGTCGAATCTCTAGAAACTAATAAATCACTAATACAACAACTCTATCTAACTTAACAATTCTAAATAATGACTAGCATTATAATAAACAAAAAAAATAACACATGAAATATTTTCAAAAAAATTTGCGCACTAACCTCTTCATTGATGACACCTACTATATGAGCCACTCCATCCAGACGATAAAGTCAGTCCGGATTATTCTCCATCTGCGAAATATTCGAATGTTGAACACTTCCTTGTAGTTTTAGAATGGTATTTTCTCTGGAATTTGGTGGGGCAGGAGTTTGAAATTGTAGTTCGAATGAGCTAGACTCGAACTATATTTATAGGACATGCATTGGTAATTCGAATGAGACCAATTCGAATTACCTTGGACTGCTCCTTGGTGGTAATTTGAATCTGCCCACTTCGAATTAGTAAACTATGGGCAAATCGAAGCACCTTATTTTGAATTATCATGTGCTCAAAACTGGGTGTAATTTGAATTGGTGCAATTTGAATTAGTTAGGTATTTACGTGCATGCATAGTTCGATTCAATCTCATTCGATTTAATGCTAAATTTCGTCCATGCATGATTCGAATTGTGCCCATTCGATTTACAGTTTCTCTAGTAATTTGAATTGCACTGCTTCAAATTATTATTGGATTTTATAATTCTAATGGATCTCATTTGATTTAGATGAAAATGTCTACTTGAAAAATCCATGTAACATTTTTCATTTCGAGTGAATTGCATAATTTTGACTTTATTTTGGTTTAAATATGCATTTTACCCTAAAAAATAATTTGTGCTTTTTCACTTATTTCCTTTCTATTTATCTCCTTCCATCCAAACGAATAGTACAATGTTCTTTTGACTGATTTTCTTAAAAGTTGATAGGTGACCTGCAATCTTGAAAACAAAGATGCTGTCAAACTGTCACTTAGGCTATATTTATTTACATATGTGAAATACTGGAATAAAGATATAGAGATATAAAATTATATTTAGCAGATGAGATAAAAATAAAAGTATTATATCCAAAGATTAGGGTTGAAAGTGAGCCGAGTTGAGTCGAGTTAGACTAAAACTTAAGCTTGGCTCACAAAAATTGAACTTGCCTCACCGCATGACTCATCAACAATCGAATCTATTTTTTAAGTTCAAATTCGACTAATCGAAAGCTCACGAACTGACTCAAATAACAAGAACATAATATATAATTCTATATCAATAAATTATAACTTCTATGTTTTAAAATATTAAAAAAATTAATTTTATTCCAGATTCATGCTCGACTCATCAATTCACAAGTTCAGCTTATTGAACTATTAACGAATCGAGTTCGAATTAGTCCATGCGTTGACTTGACTCACTTCCAACCCTACGAAAACAATTAAATTAAAGTAGTATATTTCTTAACAAAAAAAATATAAAAATATTAATAAAAAATACAACTTATTTTTTATTATTTTTATTAATTTTTCTTACAATTAAATTAATATATTTTATATCTCTATCTTTCATATTTTATTTTATCCGGTAAGAAACGCAGCCTTAACAAAGTTACTTAGATGGCCAACTTCATAATACTTCCAAGGTTCTCTGAGTGATTCAAAAGCACTTGGCAGATATTCTATGCGATATTGATTTCTTTTAACTCATTCCTCCCGTCCCATCATTTCCTAATAATAACGTAACAACATACAGCTTGAGTATTCTGTATTCATTGTGAATTTGTGATGAACTAATCGTTAACTGATAAGGCATTTTGTCGCATTACGGGGCCCTTTCATGCCAACCTCATATATGCCAATCCCAATCCAGCAGCCCATGCAATAATGATTTTGTGATTAAAGATAAAATTAAATTAAATATTAGTGATACTTTTAAAATTTTCATGACTTTTTCTAAATATTTTCCATTACAAGAATTACATTCACAATTTTATTTTGTACATTACTTTTCTATTTTTCTTTTTGCACTCTTCGTCAACTATTCATTCATTTTTAGATAATGAAAACAATTATCTATTAAAAAAAATTAATTATTCCAATATAATAGATTTGATTATTTTCAATACCAGTTATATATACACACCCACCCATCCATACACACATATAAATAATAAGTAATTATTAATATGGTGACTAATTCTTTGTTTAGAGAATACTTTTTATGGTGATAATTAATAAAATTACGTTTATAGTCATTTAAATGTAGAGGATTATAATTGAACCATTAGTGAAGACTCTAATAATCATCAACAGTTAAGGAAAAACAGTTAATGTTGGAAATAAAGAGTATGATCACAATTTAATCAATCATGTGTTAAATAATTTGTTATTGTTATTATATTAAAATGTTAATATAATAAAGTCCTTGATTAAATTTAGAGATTTATCATTGTGATAGTGATCATAATATTGAGAGATAAATCTTTTATAATTTAATTTAAATTGTTCTTAGTCATAGGATTATTAAAAAGGACATTAATAATCCGTAAAGATCAATATATATATAATGGTCTTCATTGGATGAAGAGTAATAGATCTCATTTATTAAATTATATATATAGATGGTGCATATAAGGATATGACCATTGAACTGGTTCACTCTGAGAATTTCTAATGGTTATAATTACCGCATATTTGTCAATAGGATATTCTCAAGATGAACATAGTAATAGAGTTTCCTTTGACCTGCGACTATCATAGTAATTAACAACGTATTTATTATACTTTGATTCCGGACACCTAATACCCTAGGGTGCTAGTTGAATGGATATTGGGTATGATTTAAATACTTGTACAATTAATGATCAGTCAATAAGAAATCCGTCAACTCTCGATAAAGAGTTTGAACTCTATGATTATAATGAATGAGATGAATAAAACCTTGGTCAAGGGGATTGAATAAATGAAGAAATGAGTTTCTTAAGTCATTCACAGTTCATTATAATAATGGTAACAAGTTAGAGTTTGACAATTAAACCATACTTTAAGGGTTAACCAAGAGCTGGAAAGATGGAAGGAATTATACTTTGTTCTTCTGATGTTCTTAGTAAAAATATATTACTTCATACTATCGGGTCGTTGAGGAGTGTTGCTAGACGCCAACCTTGATTAGTGAATTTAGTACGACTAATTTACTACCTGCTTAGTATTGAACCTATGGGGTCACACACTAACGAGTGTTCTAACCTTTGCTATAGAATTATTTAATTATTATTTTGATTTGATCAAATAAATAATTATATTAATTCAAATGGAATATTATTATATTCTTTGCTAGCACCAAGAATATAATAATAGTATGATAATTAAGAACATTAAATAAAATTTGAGAATAATTAGCTATTCTATTTTTGAATTTGGATGAGATCCTAACTGATTCTATTTTCAAAATGAGTTATGATATGATTCATAAAATTTGAATGATTCAGATTTGGAATTTCAAGATATGATTTAAATTTGAATTGAGAATCAAATTTAAAATCAGTAACAAATCTCATACTATATATATGTACGTCAAGAGTACATGAAAGTCACGAGAGAATAAAACAGAAGAGTTTTATTCTTTTACCTCTATACACATAAATTGTATGTGAGCCTAATTCTTAGAAAAGAATTTTATGGCGTGCAAAGAATTGTAAGAGGTTTTTCAATTTAGATCAGATGTCCATTAGTCAAGGAGTTGACAGCAAATATTGATTTCGGTGTGGATACCTCGTACAATCGAAGAATAAAGTTTTAACTAAAGCGTCCAAAGGTATTTAGATCCGATATATATATATTATTTATCATTGGAATAAAGTTTAAACACAAAAATAGATCTTTAGGATTACCTTCTTTTCTTCCACTGCGTGTTATGAACACATGGTATCAAGTAGATTTGTGAGGCTTTTCTTGCATAAAAAGTTATAGTCTCTGCATGGCTTCATGCATCATTTTCTATTTCTCTCATATGTTACAATCATTTCTGAATTCATTCATGAGCAAAGAAGTATAATGAAAAGCAAGAAAAATAGAGAAAATCACTAAAAGGGAGTAGTTTCAGATTGAAATTCATAACATCATCATAAACAACCTAAGGTTTAATTCTATGTAACCCAATAGGCTAAATTTGCACTTGAATTGGACCACCAGAGCAACTAACAACTAAAATGCCGAACCACAAACACTAAGATCGTAATAGCAATAACTTAAGATACTACTATAATAAGATAGCAATCAACGCGAACAAACAGAACAGCAGACACGTGTCCTCATGAGCTTGCTTTGCATTATTATTGTTCCGATGATGTGGCTTTTGCAACCCCCATCTCCATAGTGTCTGCTGCTTCTTCTGTTGCTGCCTTTGTTTCCTCATTGCTAACACCTTTGTTGCCTCGGTACATGAAATACAATATTAGTTGCGCTGTCCCCAATGCTGATCCTATTCCATTTGGTACCTATATATGTTTCATCCAACCATACAGTTATTCATCATAATTGTTGAATTTTTCAAATGCTCAAGTTAGTGAAGATGTATGTGCTTACTGCAAGGTAGGGGTCATGGCCTATAAGGCCATAAATGAACCAGGAAGTACCACAGATGAACACAAAGAGGGAAAGGTAGAACGGCATGAACTCCACGCTCTTAGTTTTGATCACCAGTTTCTGCATTCATTTAATTTAACATAAATAAATAAATCATATTATCAGGTCCACAAAACATAACATACGGTCCATAATTATTATCACAAAGGAAAAACAAATACAAGACGACAAGGTTTCTTTAATTTGACACTGCTACAACCGTTTCATGAAAGCATTAGATAAGAACATACAGAAGTAGAAAAATGCATTTATGAGTGTTAAATATTACTTTTATTTAGAAAGTAAAACTATATCCTGTATGAAGCAGTAATAAAAACTTTATAAGTTGCTAAATAAGTAAATTAAATACTATAATAATGTTCCAGCACTTAGTGCACTAGAAAAGTTTTGTTTTATTCAAAAAGAAATATCATAATTATTTTTAAATTATTAATTATATATATTTAAAAGGAGATAAACATATCATATGATATGACACAACTTCATTCATAATAATGGCATTGGATCTTTCTTGATGAAGGGACGCATTACCAGAAGAGGAAAAGGAAAAAAGGAGGGTGAGCAAAAAGGACAAGCTACCCAACCGAGTCTATCCCAATTCACATGATAGGGATATTTGTGGGGGCACCAAACAATCATCATTTTACTAACAACATGCAAATTGCAAAGATCTAGTACGTTACTTTCTTGATCATGATAACTAATATTCCTTTTTAATTTTCCTCCTCAAAATATAGACTCCAGTGAAATATTTAGTTATTAGTGGCCGACAATTTCAAAGTAATACATTTTTTTACAGTATCTTTCGATCCAGCAATAATAATTAATTCGTTGCAAATTTTATTACTAATTAATAAAGTACTGTATAAGATAAGATTCAAATTCTTTAACAATTTAACTTTTACTTAGAATGACAAATAAACTAATCATTGGACCACTTCAATTTGGTTTGTTGTATGAATAATAAAGAGAAGATGGAAAAAAGAGCTTACCATAATAGAGAGGGGAGAGCCATACATAATAATGGAGAAGACGGCGGCAACCATACCGCAGAAGACCATTCTGATATTGCCGTGAAGGGCAATAAGGGAAATAACAACAACGATGGCGAAAACTGCTATTACAAATGAGAAGAGCCCAAGGGTTTTGTTCCTCTCCTTCGGCGGTGCATACGTTATGAAGATTATTACATATACGATTTCTATCAATGCTCCTGTGCCGTTTATTATCACTACAAGTATGTTGTTTGGAGACACAAATGGCAATCCATACCTGTTTATACATTTATTTTTTCTCATGATCAGAACCATCAATTTATTTGGATATTTTAGATCATTATTTATATGTTATAATTAAAAATATTTTTTAAATTTAATTTTAATATACTAAAATATTTTATATTATTATCTAATTAAACTTATGTATTTAAATTTTTTTTACTATTAATACAAATTTGATTGTGCTTAAAAATCTTTTACACTAATTGACAGTACAAAAAGATTAAAAATAATATAAAGTGAATTAGATAAAACGACAAGTGGTTTATATATACTTTAACTAAAAAGTTTTGTGTTCAAATAATTAAAATAACGTTTTCCTATAAATTATGTATAATAAAAGATATATTTCAAATAAAATTTGGATAACATAATATACTGAAAAAGATGTATCCATGTAAAGAATATAGGAAATATATTTCTATGCCAACATTTGGATATTGAAAGGGAAGACTCATTACTTATTCTTATTATTATTATTATTATTTGAATTTTGAACAATATAGAAGAGAGACAAAGTAACTAGAGAGAGAAATTAGATAAATAAATTTATCCGATCTGTAAATAACGTCGCAAAGTTTTAGTTTCTTGATCAATGTACGTAGTGATAGTAAAGTATGCACAAAAATAAATCTACATGAATTGAAGGTTTTCAAACTCAAAACAACAAACCACCGCCAAAAAAAATAGAAAAAGAAAACGAAAACGGAAGAACAAAAAAAATTCTGTGCACAAAAGAGTTTCATATTAAGAAGAAGAGAATAGAGGAGTGTAAGAAATAACTAAATTAATTTAATTACCAAGTGGAAAGAAGACAGTTGAGCAGTGTCATAGGGTAAGGAACTCCAGAGAATTGTTCTGTGGATTTGTTTTTAATAATCCTCTTGAATGTAATACTGCAAATTAAACACAAATTAAAATAAGAAATGAAAGAATAAAAAGGCTTTAATCCAATACGAAACGAAGAAGGAGGAATATAATTAATTACGTTGGAGCCAAGAATAGGAAGAGTCCAGAAGCATTTCCTGTAACGATGAACAAGATTGATGAGATCAGATAGAGAAGGCACAAATTGAAGAAAGAAAAGAAGATCGAGCGAGGGAGGTTGTGAGTCACGCACCTATTACACCGAAGAAGAAATGCGCAGCATTCACCATGATGAAGGAGTTGTTTGTTGAATCCCTTCTTGAATTGAATTGAATTGAAGTTGAAGTGTGTTTACGAAGGAAGGAATGAAGTAACAAAAAAAGTGCCGAATGAAAGTTGGTTACCACTACGGTACTACTTAAAGTAACTGACTGGCTACAATGCAGATCGAGGAGTGCAATAGTAGTGGTGCCAAATGATTGTTTACATAAATAGTAATCGGATAATTAATTCTATTTTTTTCAGAGGATTTCATGCTCTTAACAATTCAAATCTTTTAAACGTGATTCTTTGTTTCGTCATACTGGTCAAAAGATTTATTTATTTAAAAGAAAAAAATTATTTAAAAAATAAAAAAAATAAATGAGAAAGTAAATTTTATTATTGTCTTAATTTA
>NC_029777.3:101159824-101175513 GCF_000817695.3 Arachis duranensis | reverse complement strand
GGTCAATGAGTGTAAAGACCAATTCAATGATGACGCTAATGTTATGTACATTATTCACGGGGTGAAGCGATTGCTAAGGATAAGGGTCGTGTATGTTCAAAGAAAACATTAGAGAAACAAAAGGGGGTGTGTCTTGGCTCAAGAAGCCTAAATTCATTATTGACACTTTCAATCAAATACACGTTTGTCATATTGTTTTCTTTCTTATTATTTAAACTTCAATATCTACTACTATTATCTTTTTTATATTATTAATTATATGTAATTCATTATAAAAATATATTTTGTTATTTCTAAAAGTTGAATAATCTGAGACTTTTTACGGATGCCTAAATCCGAGAAATATCCAAACTCTAGAGAGTATAATGATTTTTGAAAGGAAAACTGCCGAACCAGTTTTCGAAACAGAACAGTCCACTTCCAAAAGAACAAAACTGATTCCACAACGGTGGGACCAAAACCATAAGAAACCTCTTTGTTTCTTTCTTGTTTACACAAAAAAATTGGTCAGATTAGAGATTTACAGAGTTAATTATGCGCGCTTAGATTGTTTTACCTCTTTAGCCTTATTCTCAGAAGTAAGCAATCCAGAAAAAATGTGGAACCTATACCTCTTGAAAGCTTCTTGCGTAATAATGGTGTTGATATAAATTTTATATGATTTGAAGTTTGAACCTCATTTGTGCCGTTATATATTGACTACCATAAGGATAAAATCTTCAAGTAAACTTACTTTAACCAAAATTTCACTCTCTCTATCTTAATTGTCTTTGAATTTCTTTAGTTAGATCTTTTCCATTTTTGGTTGTTACGTGTAGTCCTTATTATTAGACCAAACATTTTATTTTAATTTAAAATAAAACCATTTATCTTAAAAAATTCTGCTAACTACTAATTAAATTAAATCAAAATATATAAAATTAAACTGAATATTCTAACACTTAAAAATATAAACTAATAGTTACTAAATAATGCTTCCACATTTCATCATATTATGAAATATAGATCTTTAGTCAAAACTAACTATGTTGATTTGTCTCGTAAATCGTTGAAGTATTTATTTTGTCCTCTGAAATACGTATGGCGTATACTTCTGGAAGTTCATGATGATTGTTCTATGAGCCAAGTAGTTGAAAAATATTATTTTAATTTGGTGAGAGTACAATTTGACAATCAAAAATATTTTATCTAATTTCTTTAATACATGATAAATTCATTAGCCGTCAAGAGAATTAAATGAATGTGTGAATCTTTTTATTATATAACATATATATAGAGTGATTAAGTTTTAGTAATTAAAAACTTAAAATATAAGAATCTTACACTATTATCTGTCTTATCATATACATTAATTATGAATCCTAAAGTTCTTCAATAATAAGTAGTAGTATTTAAAATCCAAAATATACCACTCAATCACTTCATAAACTTACAGAAATATTAAATTTAAACATTTAATTCAACATAAACAAAGTCAACCATTAATAGTCCACAACAAAATATTCTAACAAAAGTTAGAACGTTAATTTATTAGTGATAGGGACTAAATTCTTTGGTTCACCTTAGCAGCTTGATTGGAATAAATAAATTACAACATGGAATCATAGTACATGATTCTTATGATGATTAATATATTTATATAGTACAGTGCTATAGCACTGACAAATAATTTACACAAAGTGTTACTGCTACTACGATCCTATAGACGAAAAAATGCTGCTTTAATTTGTAGTGAAAATCACAAATTCTTAATTTGCCAATGCCTGCAAGTGAAAGAAAGAGATAGTAATATAAGTTCGGGGAAAAGCAAATAAAAAAATCTACAGAATACATTGTATGTTTGCACAAACAAAATATATTTGAATCTAAAGATAAAGGTGAAATGAGTTCATATACAAGTGTACAAGTGCATAGAAATCACAATTTGATTAGTAATTTTAGATTAGATGTCTAGAAATTTTTACACCAATCTTAGTGTATATATAATACTTTTTTTATAACTTTTTAGCATAAGTTAATACTTGGATTAAATATCAATTTAATATTGGAAAGATTCAATCACGGACAAAAAGTCTCCAAAAAATATTATCGACAAAATAACTCCTGAATAATTTAAAAATATGTCCAAAAAAATTAATAAATATTATATTTTTTATAACAAAAAATTTTTATATTTAGCAAATGACTTATTTACTAGATTAAGATTTTTGTAGCAATATTTGAATAAATATTAAAAGATGCACAAAAAAATTAATACAAATTTTTGAATATTATTTTGATAGTTTACCCTTAATATTTTATTCAGCAGGTAAAAAAGTTTGCTATTCGAACTAACCGCCTTAACCGTATTTTCATATATTACTACCATTATATTTGGTGCCGCTCTTGCACAGACCAATTTTTTTTTACTTAAAATCTTTTTGAGTATCAATGCAATAAAACATGTATTTAAAAACAAAAAATAAATCAAAATATCACTGATAATATTTAATATGTAATTATTGTACCATTATTTTGTTATTTGTACATGGTTCTTTTAAGTGTGATACAGGTATAATTAAAATTTTAACTAAATTTTATGTGCAAAAAATATTTTTTGTTAAACATTTATACTAATTTGTTTTATCAAAATCATAAAATTTACTGAAAAAAAAAATGATAGATAGGATAAAAAAACCTGTTCTTTCTCTTAGTTTGAACCTCCACTTTTCTTGTATTTTGGAAATGGCACTTGCCCTGATTCAATAGACTTAACATCTCGGAGGAGAAGTTCGTAATGGCGCTTAACTTCGTCGGGAGTTTTTCCGCCGACGGCGCGAGCAACATTGTACCAACGGTCAGGAGTGTCCTTATCATAAACCGCCAATGCCCTCTCAAAGGCCTTATTGTCCTTAGCACTCCATGACCCTGAAGATGACATTGAACTCGATGCCATTATATTCCTTTAATTTGTGTTGTGTATGAATTAATAAGAAGGTTTAAGAAAAAGCTAATGTTTGCACAGAGGAATAGCAATGTGTGCTCATCCTATTTATAATAAGAAGAAATGTAGTAGTGTGCAAGCTAGTTGCCAAATGAAGTAGAATTTCAATGATTTGTCGGCTCAGGAACCACAGATTATAGTATAAAGAGCAGGACCAAGAATTTGAGAAGCAATATGGGAGAATCCGTATCTAACTACAGTTAAACAAACATATTGATGAATAGAAATAAGCTCCATCATCAACAATTGAGCAGTATACAGGTATTAAGTTACAATTGCAAGCAATTACATTACTGCAATGCGAAAATTTAACGGTCATAATGCTTTTTTTCTATTTCATGCATGCCTGAAGCACTCACTTCAATCAACAGCCACTCAAATAAGTATTATTCCGAACGTAAATTTAGATTACATTTCGTAACTGTGGAACCTAAACTTTTAGGATTGGAACGTAAATTCAGGTTGATATATTTAAGAAATCGGGTCGTAGATTCCGACATTCAAGTAAGTAAATATAGTCTAAGATGTATAAAAATTGGGAATAGATAATATATACTTTGAGAATGTGTTAAATTTTTATTTACTGTATGTGTTTGTGTTTGGAGGTTAAATCTTAAAAATATATAGATAGATCTATACGGAATAAATGTAAGATTTTACATGAATATGATACAAATGACGTCTTTTATGAATTAGTATATTTTTAAGAGAAACATTTTAAAGTCAGTCACAAATTTAAATCCAATATAGAATCACAAATTTAGACCCACTATAGATTCAATACGAGAGTTAGATCGTAACAAATATAATGAATAAAAATTATTTATGTAATCACATAGTGTAATATATATTAAGTGCATTATAGTTGTGATGATTATAGTGTCTATGAAATTAATATTATTTAAAAATATTTTTTTATTATTTGATAATATTTTTAATTTAAAACATAAAAATAAAAAATGTGATAAAAAAAAGAAAAGTTGTCAAATAATAAAAATTGTGACCTTAATGTTAACTCTATTTTTAAAGTATTATTAAAATTTTATAATCACTATAATCATTATAAAGAAAAGTATAAGGAACCAAAAATTTATCAGCCAAAAACTAAACAAAACTATATTAATTTATATTAATAATTAATTAATTTTAAATTTTTTAAATTCAAAATTTAAAAAAATTAAAAAAAATATATAAAAGAACATCCATTTAATATAAAAAAGAAACATTCTAATATTTAGTAGAAAAAATATCCATATATATTAACTCGTAAAAATTTTGAATTTATCCAAAGATATTTGGCTGAGTTTTGGCTGATATGCTTTTAATTCCTAGCTTTACTCTTGTAAAATTCATCATGTCTAATGATACAATAAACATTTAATTATTAATGTTAATTTTGAAACAAACTATTCTCGCTTCTCTCTTTTCTCTCCCAAAAACCTTTCTCGGGTTCAATAACCAAGCTACCGGCACGACGGAGGACTGTCGCGCCGTCCCAATCTTGACAGTGGTAGTCTTCATCTTTTTGTTACTCTCTTTTCTTTTTCTCTCCTTTTTTTTCTTCATCTCCTTTTTTTTCATGATTTTGTCCGTGCCTCTTTTTTTTTCTCTTTTATTTCTTTATTCTTTTCTCTTTTCTTTTTTTCTCTATCATTCTCCTTCTATTTCTGTCATTTCAGTCTCCATTTAACATTTGGAGATTTAGATTTTAATAATCCTCTAGTGATTAATTTTCTCTTATTTTATAGTATAATTATTTTTTATAAGTATTTTAATTTTGGTTATACAAACCTTTTAGATTAAGAGAAAAGATATCAAAAGAAAAAAATTTTGTTCAAGGAAATTTTTACAAACAAGAAAAGTGTTTAGATTTATTTTTTGAAAGAGAAGAAAAAGTATATCATTATATTTGTAGCACATTTGTATAAATTTAAAAAGAAAAAAGATTTAATTTTATCTCTGTTTCTATTTATTAAAATTCATAATAATCGAATATTATGCATCATCTTAATTCATAGTTTTACATAGAAAATATTCATTTTTCTTTAATTGTTGAACTAAAAAAATTTCCAGATATCAAGTGGTTGAGCAAATGGTGATGAGTTAGGATGGAACAAAACTATAAGCATTATTAATCAAAGAGCGATTTAGGGCTGTGGTTCAGATCCTAGCAACGTATGTGATATATATGAAGCAACTAGGTAGGTTTGGCAAAAGGCCTAACTTTATTTTTATTCTATTTTTTAATTTGCGTGGTTTCATTCATGTGGGTCCAAGGCTCGAAGCAGATCTCAATTCTCAAAGAAAGCATTCAGGCATGGAAGGCATCACATATGTACACAACTATATGCTATAATGAATGAATGTATGTAAATATGTCGTTCAAAACATTCCCGCGCGTTTTCATCATTATATTGCGCGTTCAAAACATGCAGATCTTATTCCCCCTTTTATCGTTATATTGTCCCAGCACTATATATAGCAGGGGCAGAGTTATGTTGAATTTTAGAGAGAGATTAAAAATTAATTTTATAATAAAAATAAAATAAATTTTTAAGGAGAAATTAAACTAAAATTTATATATAATTTATAAAAAAATTTTAAAATTTGAGAGACCGTTGCCCTCCTTTTGTTGCATGAGATTCCACCCCTGCTATATAGCTAGCTTCCTACTCACTACAGAGTCACACAGATTCAGTGTTTCTTTTTTACTCCTTCCTCCGTTTTCAAATCATGATTAATCACATGAAAATTTCTTTACCTAAAAATAACAATTAAAAATTATTAAATAATTTTACAGTTCTCATCTCATATATATTTTGTAGTTTTCATATATAGAACGTGAGGTATCTCGCTAAAATATACTGGGACTTCTTAAAACAAAGAATTTTACCCATTTTGAGTTTTATTTTAGTTTTAGATGCACATGTACATAGTTATATATTTCCACTGTATATATATATTTATATTATATTTTGTCCTTCTTAAAGGTTGACTTGGAACCTTGGAACTCTTTTTGTATATATTCATGTTTAGTTTACTCTTACCTTATCCAGTTTTTGTTTATTGCTTAGGTGAGTGATGCGCTTTTCTATTTAATGCTTTTGTTTAGCTTTCCTTCAGAAGGCTCCTGAATATATAAACCCTTTTCAACTATATATATTTGCCACCTCTGTTTTATTTACATCCTAAGTGTAAAGTTTTGTATAGTAGGGATTACATTAGATGACTTATAACTATATTATATAGACACAACAAAGAATCACCTGTTGCATATAAATATATATTAAAATATAGCATTATTATATATTTTTAATATACTTAAACTTTGAGCCAAGTCTAAAAAAAGTGATCCCTAAAACTGTATTTGAGGTTCAAAGTTATTCTTAAAGTTAATATTTATTCAATTATGTTCTCGAACTTGCATTTCAGGACTCATAGTAATCTCTCAGACAGTTTTCGTCAGCTAGACCCCATCAAAAAGGACACGTGGCATCAGTCCTGATACATTGGCAAGCCCGACGACTATCTAATGTGAAAGAGAAAATTTTTTTTTTGGTAATTTGGTCCCTAAATCAATTTAAAAAATCTTAATTCCTAAATTTGATTCAATAACTACAGTCCTTCTCTTTTCTTCTCTTTGCTTCTCATCGGCTATTCTGCAAACCTTGTCCTCTCTATCTTCACAGGAACTTTACAAGTTTAAAGTATTGTACACCATAAAGTTTTCCTAATCTCTCTCTGTCTCTTCTTATAACAGACTAGAACATTCTCAAGCAAGTAACCTACAATCTAGATTTGTCCTAATACTTATACTGACAGCTTAATAAATGAATATCATGAAAAAGAAAAAGAAAATAAACAAGAACAAAGAAATTGGAAGCAGAGAATTAACAAAAACAAAGAAATCATACTCAAGCTTTAGGCATCTGTATGAGTGCATCATCAGAGGAGAATCCAGCTATCCGTCAAGCTACACCAGCTCCAATTTTAACACGATTTGTCCACTCTAACACTGGCCTACCTTTTCCTGCAAATTTCAATTTTAGTTTATCATAATCGAAGAACATAACCACCATTGTGAATCACTCTTTCTTTTTCCTCTTCATCATGCACCAAATTGCAACTCCAATGATCCCAAACAACCAGCCACTACACTGATAGCCACTATTGCAATAGTACCAATTCCATTATACCACCTCCTCTAACTATAAAATTTGAATTGTCTGTCTGTGATTCATTTTGAGGTGAAGTGAGAATGGATGTCGAAGGTGGTGCCAACCGATCTTTGGGGGTGGTGGGGAGAAGATGATGACCTATGTGTAAAATTTGAAGCAGCTGGTTGAGCACTAGGTGTTGTGAGAGGAGGAGACGCAGGTCTTGGGGAAAACATGAAAGTCGAAGGAGAAGGTGAATTTTGGGAAGGAGGGATTGATGTCGACGGTGGCTATGATCTTGGTGGCGACACTAATGCAGGACTTGGGGGTGAGAAATTCGTCGGAGGCGGCATGGATGGTTGAGGTGGAGGCTAAGTTTTTGGTGATTGCGCACATCGTGGTAAGGAAGGGGAGAAGAGAAAAGATAAATGTTACTGAATTTCACCAAATTTAGGGATTAAAGTTTTTCAAAATGATTCAAGGACCAAATCGCCACAAAAAAACCTTTCTGTTCTACATCAGATAGCTCAAGCATGTCAGCGATGCCACGTGTGCTTTCTGATGGAACTTAGCTGACAGAAACTGCCTGATCGAGGGATTACTATGAGTCCCAGAATACAAGTTTAAAGACATAATTGGGTAACTATTAACTTCAGATACCACTTTGAGGTTTAATTTACCAAACTTTATAAATAGTATAATAATCAAAGTTAATTAATTCATGTTTGAGATATAATCATTTATGTTGTTTCTTTTTATCAGCTTAAGTTTTATTTTATGATGAGTAGTTTTATAATATGTTATAACTATTCATGTTGCCTTCTCTTATCAGTTTAAACTTTTGGAATGAGTGATTTCATGACAATTCATATTTATAATAAGATTTTATAAATAATATAATCAGATTAGTTTTTAGATTTATAATAAATATATGAATAAAAATATAAAAAATACTATGATAAATGATTTTTGATATTTATAAAGAGTTGATTAAGCTATGAAAATGTTTGATTATTCTTTTTATATACTATTTGATTATTTTACTGTAAAAAATTTGATTATGTTGTTGATTGATCACTGCTGAAAAAATGTGGAAAACATGTATAATATATGAAAATATATTATGGTAATTATTTTTACTATTCATAGATAATTTTTTAAAAAAAAATTGACGTATGTGAATACATGACCATATTATATGAATATAAAAATCAATCACAAATAAGGCATTATCATAGAATAGTTAAGGATACATATGTGTAAATTAAAAACGTTTTATTATTCTGTTATGACAGGATTGATTATTTTATTATGAAATGACTGATTATCTTAATAGTTAATTATTTTCTTAAACGAATAAAATAACATATATTAATATATCCAAATATGTATTAACTGATTTAGTGATTATTTTCTAGTATTTAATATACGGTCTTTTTCTTTCTTTTTTCTATAAATGAAAAAGTTACTTATATTTTAAAACAAAGTTAATTAGTCTAGCAAAAAAAAGTTAATTAGTAAATGCCAAGGAATAATTGTAGGGTACACCGGCTATTTAGCAGCTGAAAATTCTCGTCATCATCTTTTTTATTAAAAATAGAAAAACTTAAATTCGTAACCTCATAAATAAATATGAAAAGATGGTGTCATTTGAGTTATAATTTATTGGTTGGCTCATTATCACTGCTCTTATAATTACTATTTACGAACCTTCTTATAAAACGTGTGTTAGGATTGACTTTTATTTTTATTTTTTAATTTGTTTCGGTAGAGCATCTCTTTTATACAATTTATATAACAAAAAGCTAGGTTAAATTGTTCCAGTAGTTTGTATATTTTCCTCAATTTTTTATGATAGATTTTTATATTGTAAAAAAATGTAATTAATTTTCTATATCATAAATGGTTATTTAATCAAGTTCTTATACTTTAAATATTTTTTAACTAGACCCCCTTTTCATTAAAATTAAATAGTTTGTAATTAAACCATTATACTGGCCAAATGGCAAATCCATGTACGTACATATATTTTACAAAATAATTTTGAACAATATGTGGACTTCATTCCAAAATTTTAATTTACAATGATCTAATTGAAAAATACTTTTTAAATTTACAAAAAACGTAATTGAAAAATATAAACTTTTGAAATTTCAGATAAGAATAGAAATGATTAATTAATTATTAGGAATAACTTATATAAATAATATAAGAGGCCTACTTGAAGAGTTTGTATCACAAAATCCAGAAGCTGCTGTTCGTATGTGTGCCACACGTTCAACGAGTAACGTAACAACCTATAAGTATAAAGCATATATAGTGTGGTAGCAACTTGATTATATATCTCAACTTCTATGGAACTAATTTTTCCAATATCCACCAAGTAGGCCAATAATGTGGATATAGCAAAGTAGTATATTCCAAAGTATAGGCCAAAATGCTCCATATTTTTTCTATTATGTTGACCATATATGTACATCAGTACATCATTCATACTTTCTTGAAAATCTTTACACTTTAACGACAGAGATTGTTATTCTTTTTAATTATTAGAAAGGCAAAAGCCTCACTTTTCTGAGATGCTTTTAAGGTTTTATAGCTAGTTTTCTAACTTTCTTATTGTAAATACACGTAAAAAACTATCTTGGTTAATAACAGGAAAAATGGTCTTTTCTTGTGTAGCTTATATATATTATTGGTTATTTATTTTGTAATTATTAAGCCTCTTTACGGCAAAGAAAAATGGATTATTTGCCTTTCTTTTTTCGAAAAAGTCTAAGGGCCAGCAACTGTTGTGTTTTGTGGCTATCACTTAATCATCAAAAGAAAAGTGATTAATCTCTCACCATTAGATGTAATTTCACATCATTAAAAATACTATTGATGACCAATTAATGATTACAAAACACAAAAGTTGCTAGCTGGCCCCCTAGTACTTCTCTTCTTTTTCATCGGTAAACATAACATAAATTTATCTCCTTCGTTATTGACAAAAAAATCCATCATAAAATTTGTTGATAATCTCGACAACTAAAATCTGTCTCTAAATCTGTTGGTAATTAATATACTAATTTTTAGTTGTGATGAATGTAAATGAAAGCACTTAACTATAAATTATCATTATTTTTTGTTTTAAAAGGTATTTTACTCAAACTGACAAAAAGGTTGAACCTGACGTTAGGATGGTCCAAAGCTGATGAGCTGCTCTTGAAATGCTCCTAGGACTAGGGGTGATCATTGATTGAACTTGATCTGTAGGTCTGCAGTGATTTATCCAGATTCGATTTGAAAATTGCGGATAAGATTCGATCCGTATAGTCATCGAATTGGATCGGATAGCGGATTTGAAATAGATACCTACAATTCGATCAATAAATCCGCATATCTGTAACAAATAAACAAATAATAAAAATATAACCTAGCAAACAAACCCCAGATTCTTTCTTCATTTCGACGTCAAACTGCCTCAATCAGAATCTCATCTCATTCCCTCTCCAACTCACCGTCATTGAACATCACCATCATCCTTGTCCATTGCATGCTCTGCACCACCACGCCGTAGGCTAGATTGCTCGCCGCTGACGTCCCTCGGTCGCGCTCCTCGCTTCCTATTGCTCGCCAATCTCCTCCTTACCTCTATCCGCCACTTCTGTTCCAATGTTCTTCGAGATTCATTATATTGTCACTATTTTGGATTCTGGATTCTGCTTCTGCTTCGGCTGCTTCTTCTGTTCCAATTTTCTTTTGCTCTTATTTTTCTAGATTCTGCTTTTGCTTCGATTGCTTCTTTTGGCTTCTGCTTCTACAACTGATTCTTCTTTTGGTTTCTGCTTCTGCTACTTCTTCTTCATTTGGCTTTTACTTTTTTTTTTTCTTTCGTTTAAGTTCTAGAATTGATTAAATTTTTTTCTTTTAAATTTACAAACTGTTAGATTAGATTAAATTTCTTTGGTACTATTAGAAAATTTTACTTCTTTAACCTTCTATACTATAGTTTGAATTATGGCTCTACTTGTTGGTTTGGAAAAAGAGAATTTATTTGATTATTTTCTTAATTTTTGGCATCGTTCTGATTGAATTTTTTATGTTTTTCTTAATTTTTAGAATTTTTTTCTTACTTTTTGGTTGGTTGTATTTGAACTTGTTTTGTTTATTCTTAATTTTTGAAATTTTAAGAATATTTTATATTTTTTAATCAGATATATCCGAAATCTTATATGTAAATTTACAGATCGGATCGGATATGATTTGAGCATAAAAAATGCGAATATTATTTTCGATCCGATGAGTTTAGTATAGATCATATCAAAATTTGGGACATATCCGATCTGATTCGTATGCAAAGTGTCTTACTTAGGACAATGGTTGAGAGTAATTTACAAGGCAGTCTGATACTCTGATGTCAAATTCAACGGGCAAAATCTGTTGAGAATTGGAGAGAAATAGCAAAAGTCTGTTGATGACTTTAGTGAGTTAGTGTAACTAATGCTGTGTTTATTTATAGACATGGGACATTGTTAATTACTTTAGTGTGAGTTAGCATAACTAATGGTGCGTAATTTTACAGACACGGGACACTGAAATAGAGATATAGAATTACAAAATCGTGTTTGACAGATAAAATATAGACAAGAATATTATATCCAAAGATACTGAATTAGTATATTTTGTGTCTATCGTGACAGAAAAGACTTAGAGACAATAACAAAGAATACAATTTATTTTTTATTTTTCATAATTATATTTTTTATTATTATATATATTTTTCTTTCTAAATTTTTTGAATGAAAAAATGAGAATAAATTAAATTTTTATAATTTATTTTAATTTATTATCAAATAAAATATAAAAGTTAGTGTTTTATGGTTAATCAAAACATCATATTGTCTTGATGGTAATATGCCAAAGAGACATGGTGATAGATGGATGTTTTTAACGGTAGGATTTGGGAGTCTTACTCTTTAGGTGAATATGAGTCTAGGTGGGAAGGTGAGTAAAAGTGGGAGATAATGTGCGTGTATTTACTATCATTTTCTTCTTCTTGTTGTGATCTTGAACTTTTACTCCCCTTACAGGTCGAGTGTGTGAAAGTTTAACCGATCATCAAACGGTTTTAATTATTAGTTTATTGGTTTATAAATTTAACTGGTTCGATCGTAATTGAACCGAAAAAACTGTTTTATAAAAAATAATAAATAAAATATAAATAAACACACAAAAATATAATTATAGACTAATAATCTTTAAAATATTATCCAAATTAAAAGTATGACACCAATCACAATATTATAATCTCATCCAAATACAAACACAAAAATCAAATAACAAAAAAAAAAAATAATCAATCCCAAACATTTCAATTATTCACCATCTTCATATTACATGTCAAATTGCTGCATAGAGAATACTAACATTTTGATGTATTTAATTTGATCACTGCCAGTCTTCTGTGTGTCATGAGTGTTGTTCATTCAGCAATAAAGAGTATGTAAAGATAGGATTGGATGAATTAGAGAGATGGTGTATTGAGGCCACTGATGAGCACCAATCAACCATTTGAGACCATTCCATCTATTCCATATTTATATCATAACCTGAATCTGTCATGCACAGTATGTTGGCTCAGCCTGAGAGGAACTGAAACATATTGAGCAAGTTGTAGAATTTCTAGTAAAAGTCAATTTTACAGAATCTTGAATTCATATTCAAACAAACAAACGAAAAGAAAGTCAATATTGCTCATCTTCTATTCAATTCTTAATCTCAAGTATTGCATCAGAAACCCAAAAAAATATTTAATGAAGTAACAAAGGAGCTTTGCCCAGTGAGTGTTCTCTTTTCAATTTATAGCTACCCGTAAATTGATATACCTCAATTCCATTCTCTTTCTAATAACAAGAACAATTAATTAAGATCAACGTCATGAACAATTTATATACTTAACAATTTATAAAATTAACAAATTATCAAAAGGTCAAGAACAACATAACAACTTAACAATCTAAAATTTAAAAGTTAAGAACAACACTAAAACATTAATTTATCAAATTAACAAGTTAATAAAGACCAATTAGAATTAAAAATCAAAATAACAAGAACAACTAAAGCTTTAAAATACAGCAAACCAACAAGAAAATAAGAACTTGAACAACATATTAATCATTAAAAACAACAATTAAATAAAATAATAACTGAATAATTAATACAAAAAAGAACAAGTAAAGGAAAATAAATTACCTTAGGTTGGAGCATGTTCTGAAATTCAAATAGAACAGGGAAAGGGAGCTGGAGCTTTGAAATGCAACGGAGATGGTTGAACAGAAATAGAATGGTGGTTGATCGATGGCTCTAACACGCGAGGAGAGGTCGAAACAGAGGGCTAAGCAGCTCGAACAGAAAGACAGGGGCTGGAGCGCGGGAGAACAGAGCTTGAAAAGTGGTAGAACCTCGGCGAGACAGCAGTGGAAGCTCGGCCTTCACACTTCACAGAGCTTCACAACCTTCACACTTCACAGTTCATATCACTATATCAGATTATCAGTATATCAGATTTCAGTTCGCAGAGCTTCATAGATTCAAACAATTATTAAATCATACTCATTAAGGAGACAGAGACATGCAACAATTATTCAATCAAACAATCATTGTAACGAGGGACAGAGACAAGGAGCAGAGTGACCAAGACGCCTTCAGTTCACAGTTCAAAAAATTACTTGGAAGCTCGAAGACGCCTTCAACAGAGCATGAAAGAGGGAGACAGACTGATAGAGACACTGAGTGACCAAGACAAGGAGCAGTGGTGGAGCACCTTTGAATCGAGTGACCAACAGAGATAGGGACAATGGCAGCGTGGCTGCGCGACGGAGGCTTCAACGTTTCCCAGGGTGGCTATGCGATGGAAGGGGAGGAAACTTACAATGGCTGCTGCGCGATGGAGGAAAAGGGAGTGAGCCCTGTTGCGACGACAGCGGCACAAGGCGGTGGCTGAAGTGCTGAATGGAGGTGAGGGACGGAGGTGAGGGACGATGAGATTGGGAGGATGGAGTTAGGGGTTAGGGCAAACTGGAGGCTGAATCTGAGATTCTGGACATATGGAGTTACCGAGAGAGTTTGAAATGACAGTGTTTGAACGCGCATTCAAAAAACCGGCCGGTCACGGTTCGATTCGACTGATCGGTTCCCGGCCAATTCAACGGCTCAACTCCAATTTTTGGAATTTGTGATTTTGCTGTTTGTTCGAACCGTCTTTTTTCACGGTTCAACAAGTTCGATCGACCGGTCCGAACCGATTTTCAGAACCTTGTGTGAAACAATGATAAAAAAAAGTCAGCAGATAAATGAGCAGAGTGAAATTAACTTATTTGAAAATTACCTGAGTAGAGTGGGTATTTATATATAGAATTATAGATGCACTATGGTAGATGGCCGTTTAAGAGTGTGAGGTTCTGTACGTTGCAGGTCGTTTAGTAGGAGGGTTGTTACTCCTTGTGGGAGGTTAAATTCTGCTCAACTTGCGGGATTATATTTTCGAGAGTTGAGAGTTTTTTTACATGTTCTTCAAGTCAGGTCGAGTGGCAGGGCATAGCTGACCCAACTTGGTGGTTGGGGTTGTTTTGTTTTGTTTCGATACTCGAAAAATTATAATTTTTAGTGGCTATTTATTTTAATTTTACCGACAATAACAATAGTTATTACTAATGTATTTACCGACAATTATACATTAGCCATTTTATGCTTTATCGCTAAAAAATTTTAGCGACAATTATATAATCAGTAAAGACTTTTTTAGTGATGACAAAAAAATATATAATTGTCATTATAATATATAATAATAATAATAACTAATATATAATAATTATAAAAATATAAGTTAAATAATATATAGTGACTATTATGTTATTGTTATTAAAAATGTATCACTAAAAATAATTTTTGTTGTAGTGGGTGTACTTGACCTATTTGGTTTTTAGGTTCATGCATGAACATTTTCTAATTTGATGTTGCTATGCAGAGAGAGCATTAGAGGATTTTCTTTTTTTGAATGTTTTCCTATGTGTAAGAGAAAAGAGTATCTTTTTGGGTTATAAGAGAGAGTATTATTGATATCTTGATGTGTACAATAAAGAAACTATAGTTCTTCTTAAAAAAAGGTAATTCAGTTTCCGTTTTAATATTGTGTGAAATTAATAATAGAACTCAATAATGACCTATAATTCATGCAATCAACCTCAATAAGTTTTTTTCCTTTAGTCGTTGTTGTGGAAATTTTTAATTTCTTATTTCGGTATTTTAGATGGGTCGTAAGTTGGTAATGAGATGAACAGTCTATCAGTAAATAGTAACAGATTTTCAAAATCCTTTGTTAACAAGTTACAAACACCATTTTAAATTAAAGGCACACAATATCTGTAGATAGCATGGGGTGAAAATTTCGCCAGTAAATTTGTTGGAAACTCTAGTGTTTCTAGGAATATTTATCTTGGATTTGATGTCCCTTTTGTGTCACAATACACATTAGGCTCAAGTATGAACAAAATCTCTTGTAATTC
>NC_029777.3:101104033-101159526 GCF_000817695.3 Arachis duranensis | reverse complement strand
TATCTATAAATTTATTTTATTTTAAAAATATAAACTAAAAATAAGATTAATATAATGATATATAATAATATTTAAATGTGTCTAAATATATTAAGAGAAGTACTTTTTTATTCTTATCAAAAATTACTATAACATAAAAATTATGTGCGTCGGATAAATATCGAATAAGTTATTATCTAGTTCGAAAGACATATTTGATGTCATAAAAATTATATCTTTATTAATGATTTGAATCAGGATATTTAATTATCCTTGTTTGATTGAAAATAAATTAAAGTAGAACAGGGAATCAATGTACTTGATTCTTATGACCTATAGTCCATTGCTATACGTACTTGGAATAAAATTACACCTATATATGGTCCTATAAATGTTGCTATTTGCAAAGAAAAAACGCATAAATTCTTTCTTGTCACTTCCAATTGGTCAATTGTGCTTCAGGTTTCCCAGCCTACAACTGAAAGAAAGAGACAAAGAAGGAAAAAGTTGCCAATGCAAGAGTTATTATTTACAAAATAATATTTAAAGGACAATTAAAAATCAATTCAAATAATTTAAAATTATTTTATTTAATATTTATTAATTATCATTAAAATAATTGTGCATATAATTAGCTATATCTTGATTATAAAACTGTTGGCTAAATAACATGATTCAAGAATTTACTAAAATGTGCTTATTTTAACCTCTTTTGAGCTAATTAGAGCCTCCATTTTTCTTATACTTTGGGAATGGCACTTGTCCAGATTCTATGTAGCCAACATCTCTGAGGAGAAGTTCGTAGTGGCGCTTAACTTCGTCGGGAGTTTTTCCGCCGACGGCGCGAGCAACGTTGTACCAACGGTCAGGCGTGTCCTTATCATAGACCGCCAATGCCCTTTCAAAGGCCTTATTGTCTTTAGCAGTCCATGACCCTGAAGATGACATTGAACTCGATGCCATTATATTTATATAAGAAGGTTTTTGAATGAGAGTGAGCGGGGCTCTATTCTATCGAATAAGACTCAGAAGGAATTGAAGAGCTGATGTTTGAAGAGAGGATGGTAACGTGTGTTCCTATTTATAAGGAGAGAAATGGAGTGTTCAAAGCTAGTTAGTTGGTAAATAAAATGTTTGGCCAAACGAAGTAGAATTTCAATTATTTGTTTTCTTAGGAGGAACCACAGAATATAGAGCAGGACCAAGAATTTGGAAAGCAATATGGGAGAATCCGCATCTAACTACAGTTAAACAAACATATTGAATAGATAGGACTTACCAAAATTAAATAAATCCCTTATTATATTATTGTCTACTATCCACCCTTCTACTTCTCTAAATATATATATTACCTTCTTTTTTATAGAAATTTTCATGCATAAAAAATTAAAAATAAAAGCCTTTCTTAGTTTTTAAAATGGAATATTTAGAAATAGGTTATTCAGAACACGCTAAGTGAAATGTCGCGTTTTTTAGTAAAAGAAAAATATAGGTAACTAATAACATTCTTAAACAATGTATGAACAATGTGAATTAATAAGATTAAAAGAGTAAATTTAATGAGTAGCATTAAATTAGGATATAGTGTACTTGTATTTGATTGATATTGTTCATGTTATTTAAGATAATCATTGTCCCTAACACTTCCCTTTACTAAAACATGACGATCATCTTGTCGCATTGTTTATTGGAGAATGTCTGCGAAATACGTGCTACGTGTTTGTATTCTTTCTTCTTATTCACAACTACATACTTCTCCTTTTTCATGTGCTTGTCTGCTCCACATGCACAACACGAATCTGGCTTAAAAGAAGCAAAGTTTTCAAACATTAAATTGAAACCTTTTAAAAAATATTAACAGCTTCAAAAAAATAAATAAGGGAAAGATTGAAAAAAGCTTTTACAGAAGTGACTAGTGAGTACATAAAGATAGAATATAAGAAGGGTTAGAACATCAGAATAGCAAGTTTGTGTTAGGTAGAAGAAACAGGCAGAGAGAAGAAACAGGCAAAGTGTATTTTAATGTATTTTTATTGTATACCTATACTTTTTCATATATTAATTACTAAATTGAAGAAAAAAAATTTAGAAAAAATACACTTTATATTTCTGAACACTTCAAAACGGTTTAATTTTATCCTCTCCATTTTTCCTCTTCCTCTTTTAAAATTTTAGTTCTCTCTCTCACTACCACGAGTGACCACGACCGACAGCAATGAAAAATTTATGAAATGAAAATAACACATTTCTTTCTTGAGAATCAACATTAACGACAAAGAAATAGATTTAACGAAAAATCGCATCTGTAAATAGTAATATATACTACTATACATCTCTGTATAAATATAAGAGCAATGTTAGGGGGCAGTAATTTTTGTGATTGTTAGCCATCAACTAGCCATCAATGATGATTTGATAGTGTGAGATTGGTATGAGATTTCATCCAATGGCTCACCTTCCTCTACTGGTTACATGCTGGCCAAAATTCAATAAAACTGCTGGCCCCCTAGACTTTTCCTAAATATAAAACTATATATGCCTATCTGTGTCAACTGCTGACAATGCAATTGAGGAGTTTATCTTACAGCTATGTTGAATCCACAACAAGTTCGAAACATATACATAAAGCTGATTCACCAAAATAAAAGAAAAAAAAATTGTTAACAACGATAAAATTTTTTTGAAAAGTATTACTGTGAATAACTATCTAATATCTTTTATTTGTTGTTATTATTTATTATTAGATTACTTCACATATTTCACATATTAGGACACTTAGGTAGTGTTTATTTTGAGGTACTGAGACAAAGACTGAGAGTTTAGAGACTGGTACTAAAATTTCTGTCTTTGTCTCAAAAATTTCAGTATTTCAGTACCTCTAAAAAGTAGGGACACAAGAGACTGAAATTTTTAGAGATGGAGACTGAAACTTTAATAATATTTTATACCTAAAATATTTTCATTTCAATTAATTAATTCCAATTTTAGTGCAAATTAAATTAGAGTTTCATTCTTGTTTTAATTCCTGTCTCCCATTTTGCACCAAAAAGAATACTGAGATTTATTTCAATCCCTGTCTCTTAGTCTCTGTCTCTCAGTCTCAGTCTTTCCGTCTCTGTCTCTCCACCAAACGCTACATTACATACTAAAACCATTTTGCCACCGACAACAATAAAGAAGTATCGTGACCCACAAATTCAGCTCAACAAATTTAGTCTTTATTATCTTATCTTATCTTATCTTATCTTTATGTTATCTTCTTATCTTATTATCTTATCTTTATTTTTATCTTTCGTAGATAATGCTCTATATATATTTAGTTTTACCTTCATAATTCAATCCATCAACAATCAATAAAAATTTCTTCATCTTTCCTTTATTTATTTTTTTTCCTATTCTTTCACAATTTTATTACATACAAAATTTTAATAAAAAATTTTTAAATTATATTCAAAATAATACTGATAAATATTAAAAACGTATAAACTTATTTCAACTCCACACATTCATTCAACAATATATTCTTTTATTTCTATTGCTATATCGCGTTTATTACGATGTTGTTGAGGAAATATCATTTAAATTTATTTAGACCACAAATATATTTAATATAAAATTAATTTATTTTCACACAATAATTTTAATTAAAGAAAAAATATAGGTAGACAATGAAAATATTAAACAATGTGAATAATGGATATATCGAATGTTCATTTCACTAGATGTGCGGATGGTTATTCTAATATTAAAATTTAGGTGGTTGATTTGGAGGTATAATGTGTTTTGATTTAATTAGTAATTATTCATGTTGTTCAAAAAAATTATTAATTACCTAACATAATCCTTAATACATAAATCAAGTGGAATATGGTTACGACCGGGCAAAGTATCAATAAACAACAATTTTGAGTTGTGGTTCAGATACTAGCAACGTATATGAAAATTCCCTCCACAACTAGGTTTGCTAAAGCCTATATAACTTTATTTTTATGCCCTTCTTTGCATGGTCTCTTAGCGGGTCCAAGCTAGTGAATCTGCTGTGGTAGGAGACAACTATTAGCTTTCATGGAAGCATAACAAAATAACGATATGTAAGTTGTTTTTAAGAATATTCTAATTGTAAAAGATCAAATCCATTTTTGTTTCCATCTCATTATTTGCTGCTAATGATACTCTAATTTTCTTTTTTGCACTTTGTCCATATCAACATTCCAACACTCTAGTGGCTAATTAAGCCCGTGAATTATTATAAGCAGGGTACATGCTACAAACAAAACATGATAACTAAAAAGGTAGGGTATACATTTTATTCTAATGTTTGAAATTTTTTTAACAATATTTTTTAACATTCAATTTTATTCAAATTTATTTCTAACATTTTTAATTCATTTAATTTTATCTTTAACATTTTTTATTTGTGTCAAAATTTTAAATTTGTCCCTAACATTTTATATAGAATTAACGTCTAAAGATAATTTTGACACAAATAAAAAAATTAAAAATAAAATTAAAAACAACTAAACGTTAGGAATATTTTAAAAAAAATTATAAATATGATGAAAACTGAGGTACAGTCGACTTCAAGTAAAGTTGATAGTTGAAAGTCGTTAGATGAAAATTTAGTCAAATCAATCAAATTATCTAATGACTCTCAATTATCAACTTCACGTAAAGTTGACTACATCTAAGTTTTCACAAAAAATATACTTTATTCTAACTAAATTTAGATTAGTTAAGATAATAAGTATTTTGTTTTTTTGATAATTTTAGAGATAGAAAATGATAATAAGTAGTTGAATTATATATTGTTAAGATGCTTTATCTCTGGCGGTGGCGCTGTCACCATAAATAGTTAATAATTAGCGTTGAATTAGCAATATAAGTAGTATCCACATATATAGTTCAATTAGCATTATCCCTTTGCTCTAGGAATCTACCTTTTTTTTTTTAAATAAATTAAACATATATATTCAATATGATCATAAATAATTAGAATATTAATCTTTTAATATTTTTTCAATATAAGTATTTTATGAAAATGCTTTGTTTAAAAATGTGACTTATTTATTTAGCTACATTTTAAACAAAGACAACACTTTTATAAATATCAAAATCTAACTATACAATCCATCATCCAAGAGTCAAAAGAGAATGTTTTCGCATGAAAACAATTATAAAATCTTCATTGTAATATCCACCTTATAAGAGTTTCAGTAAGAGAAATAAAATTAGAAGAGAAAATATTTTTAAAATTGTATTAGAAAGTATGTTTACAAGAAGAGTTTTCTCTGCTAGATATAGCAACAGAGGTCACACCACATACTTATTATATCAAGTGTAGCTAATAGCTACCCTTTCTCAGTTACAACACTAACACTCCAGACTATGAAAAACTGGATTGGCTGTGAGCATACACGTCCTCCTTGCAAATAAGAAAATTCTATACCAAGAAAAAATTTAAATTACCAAGATCTGCTTAATTAATAGATCAATTTCATTAGCATTATTTTCAGTGACAACAATGTCAACGACATATACTAACATGTATACGACTAATTTGGTATTTTTTCTTACAAACAGAAAAATATCGGATCAAGTATTTTCAAACCCAAACTTTGTCAATGTTTCTTTCAAAGTTAAGTACCATGTCCGTGATGCCTGTTTCAGGCCATACAGGGCCTATTCAGCTTGCATACCAGGTTAGTATTGCTGTCCTCATAGCCTTGTGGTTGAGTCATAAAAACCTGTTCCATTAAAATTCCATTTAAGAAAGCATTATTAAAATTAAACTGACGTAGAACCCATCCTTGTGTGACGGCTAGAGTAAGCACAACACGAACAGAAGAAGGTCTTATCACAGGACTATATATCTGATCATAGTCTATGCCTTTGGTTTGATGAAAATCTTTGGCAACAAAACGAGCTTTATAACGAACAACCTCACCATTAGAGTTTCATTTAATGGCAAAAACCCACTTGCTCCCTACTATAGTTGCATTCGGTACGGGAGTTACAAGACACCAAGTATTGCATTGCCTTAGTGCTTTAAGTTCAGCATCCATAACCTCATTCCAGTGAGGGGTTTGGATAGCTTGAGCAGCAGTTTTAGGTACTTGTTGTTTAAGATCAATATCAATATGTGTAATATAGGCCTTTGGCTTGTGTATACCCGTCTTTGATCTTGTTACCATATTATGTGTATTGGTAGTTGGATGAGGAACCTGACTTGGAGGGGGATTAAGTCCCTGACCAGTGGCCTCACTATGCATAGAGACATTAATCTCTAAAACTAGATTAGGGGTAATACTAGTGTTCTGTAAGGTGTAGGTGATTGCGAATTTATAGTTGTTCCACCAGTTTGAGTTTGATTTGAGAACGAATTATTTGTCATGGTGGTATTTGGTGACCTTAATATGGAGGGTAAGCTATAATAAGCATCAGTAATATAGCTAGGAACAGATTCAGTGTTAGTCATGTGAGCAGAAAAATTTTGAAACAAATCATGATAAGAAAAATTCAACTCATCAAAGATCACATGGTGAGACATAAACTTTTCCAGACTTACTCATACATTTATATCCATGAAATTTAATGTCATAGTCTAAAAATAAACATTTCTCATAGCGATATTCAAGTTTATGCTTATTGTATGGTTGAAGAAATGGAAAACAAGTGCACCCAAACACCTTTAACGCACTATAATCTGGTTTTCGATTATGCAATTTTTCAAACGGTGATATAAAATCAAGAGCAACAGTAGGTAGTCTATTCATTATATGAATAGCAGTAGCAAAAGCATCTTCCCAAAATTGCATGGGAAGAGATGCAGTTGCCAATAATAAAAGATCAATCTCAACTACACTTCTATGCCTTCTCTCTACACTACCATGTTGTTGATGTGTATATGGACATGAGAGTCTAATGTCTGATACCATTATCAGTTAAAAAGGTAGTGAAGGCAGCAGACACAAATTCTCTTCCATTATCTGTTTGCAAAGATTTTAATTTATGTCCAGTCATCGTCTCCATTTGATTTTTAAAGTTTTGAAAGGCATTAAAAGCTTGGAACTTATTAGTCAACAAATAAATATATGTATATTTAGTACACGCATCTACAAAGCTAATGTAATATTTTATACCATTTCTAGATACAATAGAGGATGGTCCCATATGTCAGCAAAGATTAACTCTAGAGGATAATTATATGTAGTATTAGAATCACTAAAAGGTAAAGTATGAATCTTAGAAATAGAGCAGATTTTACAAATTTTAGAATGAGATGATTTTATAGGTAAAGGAATATCACATTGTTTAAGAACACGAAAGAGATTATTCATTGAAGTGTGGCCCAATCATTTGTGCCAAATTTCTACATCATGAACACTTGTACAGGTTGCTGTTAAAGTAGCATTATGATTCCTAAAACTATGCTTAGAATTGTTTGAATTACAATGAAAATTTATAAAAGAAGGAAAATTTGTAGCAATAGTATGAGAGTTATTATGCAATTGGGTTTCAGACAGAGAAATTGATTTTGGCACATAAAGATCATCAAATGTATAGATGACATTCTCAGTGATTTCCTAAAGAAGAGGGGCCCGAGTTACCTGATCACGAATGATACAATGATAAGGCCAAAATTCAAAGAAAACGCCATTTTTTTTAGCAAATTTTGAAACACTGAGTAAGTTTTGTGTGATTGTTGGAAGTTGGAACATATAATAAATTTGTCAATTTAAAACCAAGATTGTTATTTTTATTAACGAGAAAAGAGGATCCAGATTTATGAATAGAAATACCTACATCATTACCTACAAAAGGTTGCTCATGATCAAGATTGCTTGCAGAATGAGAGAGCAAATTATTGGGATCGGCAGTGACATGATGAGATACTCCTGAGTTAGCATACCAAGATGAGTCTCCAATGGAGGATGTTGTAGACATATATACTTGTGGCTGATGGAATGAGGCAGATGGTGATGGAGGACATGTATTGGAAAAGGAAAATTGTGGTGGAGGAGTAGGACATGCTGGGTTTGGTTGGAACTGCTGATCAAAGCGATGGTAGCAGCTCCATACTGCATGACCTACCCTGCCACAAATTTGGCAGTTTGTTCTTGGAGGTTGCCATGAGCACCAACCACCCCTTTGGGATCTACTGCCACCACGACCTCGTCTTGCACTCATTCCTCTAGTTGATGACGGGAAGAAAGCTTGTGTGAAGGTTGCCACGGAAATTGATGAAAATGGAGTCTTGAATATATCAAGCATATCATCATATGCTTGAAGAAAGGATTCTGCCTCACTAACAGAGAATGCCCAATCTTGACATGATAGAAGTTATGTAACCACTATAATTCTCAGGCAATCCATCAATAATAGCTTGGATATGATCATCATCATCCAATTGATACCCAATAGCAGAAAGGGAGTCAACTAGCTTTTGAATTTTGGAGAGATAATCATGAACTGTACCTATTTTTTGACACATTTTAATTGGGATTTCAAGCTTTGAATTCTTGTCTTGGACGTCGAGAAGAAATAGGTGATTATGGTAGTCCACGCATCACAGAAGCGAGTGCAATGAACGATCTTGTTCTTGTATGATGTAGTCATTGAAGCCATGAGCCATGTGGTAAGAGAGATATCATCTTGCTTCCAGATCTTGAATGCTTCAGTTTCTTGTAGCAGATCTGTTGAAGTATCTTTTGCAGAATCGAATTTGGTAGTTGCATCAACCTTTGATGCTGCTGCAAGCAGAGATTTTGTCACAGGTTCAAATCTATTAGGAGCATTAGCCCAATCAAGATGAGTCTCCATTAAAAGACTCTGAATTGTGAGCCATGCTTAATGGCGCCATGTGTTGAAATTGGTGTCATCAAGCTTTTCAGCTATGGAAATGAGAGGTTGTTTTGTTGAGGATGAAGTAGAAATGAAGAAGG
The DNA here is from genome assembly GCF_000817695.3 of Arachis duranensis. Taxonomy (NCBI): domain Eukaryota; kingdom Viridiplantae; phylum Streptophyta; class Magnoliopsida; order Fabales; family Fabaceae; genus Arachis; species Arachis duranensis. Next base: position 101,150,605 of record NC_029777.3, on the reverse strand, counting down.
CCATGATCAATAACTTGATCTTGAGGCTCTTGATACCATATAAGAGTTTCAGTAAGAGAAATGAAATTAGAAGAGAAAATGCTTTTGGAATTGTATTAAAAAGTGTGTTTACAAGAAGAGTTTTCTCTGCTATATATAGTAGCAGGAGTCACACCACACACTTATTATATCAAGTGTAGCTAATAGCTACCCTTTCTCAGTTACAACACTAACACACCTAAAAGTTATTAGCACTTATAAAGCTATTAGATACTAATTATATCATTCAACTACTTATATTGTTTCAATGAAGATGCTTTGTTCAACTACTTTTATATTTAATAGCTATTAAATATAAGTGCTAATACTTACAATTGAACAACTCTAAAAAAAATATCTAATGATCGATGGTGGTGCTGCGTTGGTGGTGGTTGAAGAGAAGCTAGTATTGGAAAAGGGGGAGTCATTCAAACTTCAGAGCTCTGAACTTGGTCGAGTGAGTGACGGAAAACTTAGGGCTTTTTCTCTCTTCTTGATTTGATTTGTGGCTGTTGAAAAGAGAACCGCAGTTATCTTAGTTCTTTCTGTAGCTGAAATGCAAACCGCTTCCATAACCGCCCAATCTTACTAATTAGTCGCCGTTATCTTTTGCATTTGTTGTAGTGAGAGTTAACCCATGTCATATAGTTAGGATATCCGTGCTCTAAATAAGTCGAGTAAGTTAATCTCTGTAGCTCTTGATATAATCTTCTCTAGTTGCCCATCAAAGGGAGTTAGGCCCTTAACTAGGGGTGGTAAAGCGGGCCGCCCCGCCCCCAACCCATCCTGCCCCGCCAAGGCCCGTCCTATAAACGGGGCGGACCGGCTCGCCCCGCCAACTAGGGTTTAAAATGCTAGCCCGCCCCGCTTTATGGCGGATTTGCGGGTTGGCGGGCTAGCCCGCTTGACTTTTTTTTTTTTTTTGAAAAATAAAATTCATTAAAATTAACCAAAAAAAATAATTAAAAAATCAAATACAAATAAAAAATAGTCAAATTATAATATAATTTCTTACTATTTTTTTAATTTTTAACTTCAATAAAATTGTTCAAAATGTATTTAAAAATTCTATAATTATTAATTTTATAATAGTAATCACTCTTTTATTTAATAAAATAAAAATAAAAATAAAAATCTTCGGCCCAGCGGACCGTCCCGCCCCGCCCCGCCAAAACCCGCCAATTTGGCGGTGCGGATTTGGCGGGTTTTTTAAATTTGGCGGGATCCAAATCCTAGCCCGACCTGCATTTTTAGCAGGTTTAGCGGATCGGCCCGGCGGGCTCGACCCGTTTTGCCACCCCTAGCCTTAACTATTTGGACAATGATATAAACAAATTTTTATTATATAGGAAAAATAGACAAAAGTACATCCAGATTTTCATACGGTGGACAGATGTACTTCTCAATTTTTTAATGAGTCATTTGAACACACGAATATAAAATTTCATTGTCAATTCTACCCTTCTGTGACCTGAATAATTTTTCCAACGGTGGTGGAAGTCAGGTAGCACAGTATTGTGTGATGTGACCAATTTGGGGTGACATAGTGGAAAATAAAATTATTATATTATTAAATTTATTGAAATAAATATAAGAAAAGGGCACAATAAAATTACTGTTCATCCCCTTTCTTCTCTAATTCTTTCAAACCCTAAGAACCCTAACACAGGGTGAAAAAAATTCTTCCTTCATTCTCTTCATTTTCCTCTATACATCTTCTTCCTATCTGTGGTAATAGGGGTTTGTAAACTCTAATGTATCAAAATATCACACTCTCAACGAAGGAAGAATATACCTCATGCTTGTGCCAGTGACTGTGGTGGCTCGTCTTCTATCCCAAAAAATAGGAAGAAGAAGAAGTTCAACTACAATAATGGCAAGTGTCTACATAGACTTGACGCAGTGGTGCTTGAGTCTGCTATATAGTGGAACCCTGGGAGATTATTTTTTCGTTGAGGTATGTGAATTCTGATTTTGTTTATGAATCAGAGGAATCAGGTTCCATGTGAGGAACAAAGATCTTTGGTGTCTCATTCCTTCCTCCTTGCAAAAATCTTTGACCAGTCAGTGCTGGCCTCTTATACGATACTCTTCTGACTATTCTTAGATTGCTGGGTGGGTACTTCATTCTGACATTCTTGTTAGGAACCATTAAGAGGTGGGACTTCTGCTTCACTTTGCTGTTGGGTTGCGTTTCGATTGACGTTTGGGATTTTGGGTTGTGGCATTGATTGGGTTGTAGGAGCAGGATTGGGAGATGCTGGCTTATGAGTTTGATTGCAACTTTGGTTGGTTTTTTTTCCACCCTAGGATTCAAAGGAATTGGAGAAGAAAGAGGATGAACCGTGGTTCCATTATACCCTTTTCTTATAAATATATTTCAACAAATTTCATCATGTAATATTTTTTATTTTCTACTGTGTCACACCCCAAATTGGCCACATCACATAATACCGTGCCACCTGATCTCTATCACCGCGAAAAAAATTACCCAGGTCACGAAAGGGTAGAATTGACAACAAAATTTTATATTCATGTGTGCAAATAACTCGTTAAAAAATTAAAAAATATATTTATCTACTATATAAAAATTCGGGTGTACTTTTGTCTATTTTTTCTATTATCTATAAAGCAATAGCACTAATATATATGAATATAAATATCACCTAGAACATTTAAGTATACTAATTTTAATTTTTGTGAGGTACAATCATACAGAAATATGTGGTGTATATATATATATATAATATAAAATAATTTTTAGATATGTTACTATAATATTTTTGAGCTATTGCAACATATAATATAAATAACTTTTAAAAAGTGTTGTCTAAAATAGTCAAAAACAACATTTAAGATTTGTTGCAAAGAAATAAAATTATTGTAACTCTTTATTAATCAACATACTACAAACGTTCTCTTTAATCAATTTAAGATACATGTGAAAAAGCGTTGCTTTATAAATTAAATAGGCAATATTTATAATATTTATCTATTATACTTTCTAAGAGTTGCCTTTAAATGTTTAATGAATGTCCCATTATAAGTGTTGTCTAAAGTTATTTCACTAAATTTTTATTTTATTTATTTTTTAAAATTACTCTTCTCCTCCTCAACTCAACCAAAATTAAGAAAAGAAGCACAAAACACATCAAGCAATAATTGATTCATCACATTCCTGGGTACCATTACTTAGAAACAAAACTCAAGTCTCGAACCATACCATTTCAGAATCAAAATCCTAACCCTAACTCAATTTCCCCTTTAACGAAATTGACGCGCGTTCTGCATTCCTCTCTGCTCGTCGTCGTCGTGTTCATCACTCCTTAAGCTCGCGCCGTGTTCTACTTTGCTCGCACCGTATTCTTTTGCTCACATCGCGTTTTGCTATAGTCTGATCTGATGTGTTCTTCTACCTGCGCCGTTCTGAGACTTCTGCTCTTCTCCGCCATTTTGAAATCTCTTATCCACTCCACCGTTCTGAAACCTCTGCTTTGCTCCGTCGTGGTGCCGTGCTCTGTCCATCTCAGACGAGTCGACAACTCTTCACCGTTCACCTCTTCCTCTCAAGCCTCTCGCCTCTCGCCTCGGTCCTCAGGCATCTCTTCCTTGAAGGCACCGTCGTCCTTGAAGGCTTGCATAGATCTCTCAGGCATGACAAAAATTTCTTCCAGATTTTACATAATTAATTTGGTTGAATTGTTGAAATAACAAAACTATTCAGAGACTTGTTTTCTACTTCTTCTTCTTCTTCGACTTCTTCAGTGCTCCATGGTCCACACTTCAATCCCGCGGAATCAAGCCATTTTCTCCACTTCTTAATTTGAAGCCTTGAAAAAAGCAATAATACCTCATAATTGGTTCGAGACTTATGCATGTCACCAATTTTCAATTTTGTGGCTTGAAATGGTCCTGTGATGACAGGGAACTTGCTTCTGGAGGTAATGATAATCAGGTATGCTTTTATTCACACTAGTGTAGATTAAAAAGCAAAACATGATTGAATGTAATGATTTATTATTATATGAGCAGCTATTGGTATGGAATCAGCACTCTCAGCAATCGGCATTGAGACTCATGGAGCACACAGCTGCCGTGAAGGCTATAGCATGGTTGCCTCACCAGAGCGGTCTCCTTGCGTCCGGCGGTTCCACCGCCGATAGGTGTATCCGTTTCTGGAACACTACAAATGGCTATCAGTTGAACTTTGTTGACACTGGAAGCCAGGTTTCTTTCCTAAGCTGTATATTGAGACATGAATGAATAATGTACAATGGTTCTATAATAATAACAATAACAATGTTTGACTAGGTTTGCAACCTTGCTTGGAGTAAAAATGTGAATGAGATAGTAAGCACTCATGGAATCAGATCATGGTGTGGAAATATCCATCACTAGCAAGGGTAATATTTTACTCAATTTATTATGGCAGTGGAGAATTTCAAGTAATAAAAATATTGAATTTGATTATTAGGTTGCAACTCTAACCGGCCACAACATAAGAGTGCTTTACCTTGCAATGTCTCCTGATGGTCAAACAATAGTCACTAGTGCAGGAGATGATGAGACATTGTGCTTCTGGAATATCTTCCCATCCATGAAAACACCTGTAAGCACTTATGCAGTGTCAAATTTATATTTGGCTTAAACGCACTTATTGGCAAGAAAAATTCCAAGGAAGACCAATTAAACTGAAAAGGAGATTGGAATCCAAACAATGCCATAAGCCTCATGAAGACTATAGTCGATTTGGAAAATCTGTGTCTTGTTACATTGGGTTATCTAACTCAATTGTGAGATTTCACATTTGTAGGATTTGCTAAAGGTATATAAAGAGATCAGAAATGGAATATTAGGACTTGATTACTCCACTAAGTTCCCACCATGGCTTGCATTTGGAAGCTTGTCTCCTCGTTTAATTGTTAACAAATTTGCTTTCATTATTCAATATATTGGCATAAAAAATTATTTGCTTGTAACCATTAAAGATGCTGTTTGATATTTAAGTTAACTTGAACTTGGTAATGATTAAGAAATTGCAGTTGTGAATGCAATTGTGCTGCTTTTAAAATATGAATAAGTATTTAGCTGACATCTCAAATTATTGCTTTGTTGAATAGCTGAAGAGCCAGGAGAATTATTCTTACATGGTGGTTATATCTATTAGTTCTTCTCTTTCCTATACAAGGGCTCAGATTAGTATTTCTTTTAGGGGTTTTATGAAAAGCAGGTTTTACTTTGATGCTTTTTCTTCATCTAATTTTTTCACTTATTTTTCTATGCATATTTAGAAGTGGTCTAAATTATTAGAGTTAATTAGTGGGTTGAAGAACATGTCTCAGTTTATATAAGAACTCTTTTCATAAATATATTTAACAAAAATGTAGTGCCACTGCCACCTAAAGACGGTTTTGTCACTCATCCTTACAAGAGCTCAAGGTAACTAATAATAATAAATAACATCCTTGTAATTATTTTTAATATGTAATTAGTCTTGCTTTATTTGTGTTATTTTATGCATGCAGTGATTCAAAGAAATTTATTAGAAGTTTAATTTATATATGAAAGTTAGTTAATCAAGTAGTATTGGCTGCAAATTCAAAGAAATTAAAGCACTAACTAGTTGAATTGCTGATACACGTGGCAGAGAAGTATGACAAAAAGGCAAGAGGTATTGAGATGTCTTCTACAAGTACCAAAAGGACAAGGTATAGGATTGTTTGTTTATTATGTTTTATTTAGTTGATACTAGGTAAAATATTATTTTTTAATTAGAATTAGTTATAAGCATTTTTGCCATTGGTTTTATTGTTTTCGGAATTATAAGCATTTCAGAGCCCAAGGGTACCTAATTTGCACCACCATTGGTTTCATTGTTTTCGAAATTATAAGCATTTCCATTCATGTCCATTCCTGTCATGGCTTGCAAGTGAGCCTTTTATTAAAATTTAATTGGGGGATTATATTGTGCGATTCCACATGGACATTTTTATAGCATATAGTATCTGCAAAGCCTATGTGTGCAGAAAATTTAATTTCTAAGCTAGATGAGGTGATATATACTCCATTATTTCTTTCATCCATTTTGTTCCTGTACGCATTGCCCTATTAACAATCCCCAAAGAAGAAAAGTGAGCTACAAGAAGATTTTTGTCTACTTAGGATTTTCTGTTCCAAACAAAGTACACACACAATGAATAATAAAAGGATTAGCATTACTATTATATTATCAAATCTATCCCTAGTCTTAGCTGCTTCCTTTCTCTTGCTTGTGTCTTCAAAACTTCCAGCAGCAGCACACAAACAACGCCAATCCCATCTTTAGCCTTGTTGAAATCCATGATGAGTTGATGAGAATTGACTAAGGTAGGGTTCTTATTTGAAGATTAGGAATTTGGGAAGAAAAGGTAAAAAGTGTTATCACTATAAGGGTGGCATGCTAGTTTCTACTTTTAAAAATTTTGTTTAAAGACAAATCATGATGGCCTTTACTAGACTCTTGTAGAAACTATTTTTGTGTGTCATTATCTCAATTGCTATATCTCTTTGTCTCCATCTTTATGATCTCTCTTTACACAATCCAAGCACTTTCCATAGGATAAGAATTTGAGTTACTTGAGAATTTGATAAGAATTTGTATATCTAGTGTTATTCTTCTAATTTGATACCTTGGATTTATAGGTTAGTTCACAGGAGGGTATTGAAACAAAGAACCTTGCTTCGGATATTGCTGATATTTCCATAAAAGAAAAATCCTCAAGTTCTCCCTCTACTACTTGTAATCAAGATGGTGGTTTCTTGTGGAAGGATGGTTTTGCAAATAATTCGGACTCTATAAAGGAGGACAAGGTTGGTTCTTTGTCTTTCACCGTAACCAGTGCGACTTCATGTCAGCCGAATGAATTGAATAAGAAATCAGTTATGAGTAATGGGATGAATTCGATTCAGAGGTCTCCAGAATTGAAGAGTCCTGTTGCAAAGCCGGCAGCTCGGACCAAACTTCCTTTTGAAAAAGGATATAGTCAAATGAATTGGCTTAAGCTTACTCGGACACATCCAGACCTTGCAGGTTCTCTTACTTAATCTATTGCCTTAGTTTTTTATTTAAAAAAATAACTCTACTTAGTTGTAGCTTTGAATGATAAGAATACATGAAGCTTATGGTTAATTATTGTAGCTGAATTTAAAATAAGTTAACATTGCACAACAATTGCTGCAAATTTCTGATTAGTGTAGCTATTGGCTTAATCCTTTGAGCAAGAGACACAGCGAGTACAACATAGATTGTTCAACACGGAATTTATCTATGCTTTCGATCATTGATCATTGTTTATTGGTAAAGGAATAGCATGCTGCATCCTAGACAATAACTCTTCTTTTGTTTTTTCAGTCATCTATATATAGAAGGGAATCATATAGAGGGGAATCTAGGAAGCACAACAAATCGAAAGAACACCATCATTTGACCCAGCAGAAAAAGCAGGAGATTAAGGAAGCTTTTGAATTATTTTGTTGTGTATTAAGAAAAATGCTGCTTATTTTTTGTTGTGTATTATTTTGTTGAGAATTATTGATAAATATGTATTTGAAATACTAATCTAACCTTTTAATATCTATTTTAATTAGAACTTTATTATTAGTTATTTTGTCTCTTTTATAATTTTTTCGCACAAATTTAATTTATTAATTAAAATAATTACACATGTATGAACAAAAAAATGTATTGTAAATTTTATTATTTTTGTATTACAAAAGTAATTTTTATTTTTGCTAAAAAGGCAACCCTTCTATTAGTTGCATATTTTGAATATTAGACAATACTTGTATGATTGCATATCCAAAAGAAAAGGCAATACTTTAAAGGATTGTATATTCAAAACTAATAGGCAACACTTCAAAGGATTGCAAATTCCAACTTATAAGCAAGACGTAAAAGAGTTGCATTTTATTGCAAATAGGCAACACTTTTTAGCAGTGACCAAAATACGAGAGAAGAGACAACACTGCAAAAGTGTTGTCTCAAACACACCTTTGAAGTGTTGTTTTTCAACCAAAGGCAACACTTACCAAGTGAGGTAAGTGTTGCTCTCAAAAGCGTTGCTTTTAAAACAAAAAAATGTTGCCTTGATCTAAGGCAACGGCTGCATATGCAACGCCACCTAAAAACGTTGTCTTAGATTTAAAAGTGTTGCCATAAATCAAAAGCAACCTTTTATCAACCTTTAGACAACACTTTTTAAATATTGCCTCAACCTAAAAATGTTATAGTATATATCCAACAAATATCAAATGAGTTAGTGATTAAAGTAGGTTAAAAATAGTCACCAAAAAAAGTTGGTAAAAAACACACTTAATGTGCATAAAAAATAATTACATCTTTATTAATGGTTTGAACCAGCATATTTGATTATTCTTGCATGATGGATAATAAATTAAACTAGAACGGGGAATCGATGGACCTATTCTTATGATCTATAGTCCATTGCTATATTACTTGCAATACAATTACACCTATTGACCTATATGGTCCTATAAATGTTGCTTTGCAAAGAAAAAACGCATGAATTCTTTGTTGTTAATGCCAGTTGGTCAATTGAGCTTCAGGTTTTCCAGCATGCAAGGAAAGAAAAAGAACAAAAAAAAAAGTTGTCAGAGTTATTTTACAAAATAATATTTAAAATATAATAAAAAATTAATTAAAATAATGTCTAAAATTTGGCCATTGCATATTAAAATTTATGAATCCGTCGCTGTTGACAACTAACATTATTTTGTTTTTAGGTAAAATTGCATTTCACATAAAGTACTATGAGATCAATTTCTAGAAAAGAAATATCTTAAAACATTGGCGTTCGAGGCTTACAATCAATTTTGGAGAGTGTGTTGGTAGACATCATGTACGAGGTATGCTAGTTTTCTTTTATACAAAAATTAAAATTTACAATAAAATTTTTTGTTCATACATATGTAATTATTTTAATTAATAAATAAATTTGTGCACAACAGAAAAAATTTATAAAAAAGACAAAATAACTAATAATAAAGTAAAAATTAAAATAGATATTAAAAGGTTCAATTAGTATTTTAAATACATGTTCATCGATAATTCTCAACAAAATAATAAAATTCTTGTTTAACAATAATTGTCATAACAAAATAGTAATTAATATTTATCAAAAAGATATCAATCTACTTGCATATTTTATATCCATGCTTGACTTGTCCCATATGCTAAATCTGCAAATAATACACAACAAAAAATAAACAACTTATCATTAAAACTGAAAAATTATAATAATAGAATTTTTTTATAATATTAAATACATAGATATAAAAGCAATAAATAGGTCTAAAAAACTCGTTCTAATGTTCCTAACAACATATAAATATCATGAGTGTGAATGAATGGATAAATTGAATGGGTCTGGGTCTTCTCATGAAAGCAAATTTAATCCGATGTATATAACTGCATTTCCGTTGGATGAACTTTTAATATGTTCAAGCATTCTCGTTAGTAACTTTTTACAAGGAAACTAGTCAAGGCATCAACCAATTTATGATTAAAACCATGAGATATCTAACAAATAACAGTCAGCATTAGGCACTAGATTCAATCTAAATGAGAATAAGAAAACAATTTGAAATTTCCTTAAAAGATAACAGTCCAACAGTAATGCCAATAATTCATAAAATTAAAATTGAAAGTCAGCCAAGGACATGGCTAGTCCTAACCTCTGGAAAATTACAACTGTGATGTGTTATTAACTATGATGGCAGGCCCAGTGTCACACATTATTATCACAAAAAAACTTAATTAGAAGCATTAAGTCATGGCAAAATTTGTCACATAAAAACTTTCACTTTTATGTTCATGTCTAAGAATTTCATAGGTTAATTACTAGTTAATATTAAGTTCATGTCGCAGGATAATTGCCCGAGACTTCTGGAGTCTTTCATCAGCTGTAATCAAGTATGTGAGAACTACTGTACTAGATTCAAGCTAGTTAGCAACATATATAAAAGTTAAAATTAATGTTTCTTGGTCAGTGTATCCCCCTTCATACACTTCAAGAACTGAAACAAAACAAGACGGAACTGGGGGAAGAATCGAGGTATAATAGACTGGTTTGTTGATTAAGCTCAAAATTAAAGAGTAAAATTAATTACTTACAGAACTGTCCCCAACAAAGGCCATTGACTTCCCTTTGACCATCTTCAAGAACTGAGTAGCATCAAAGAGAGGAAGCTGACACTCATTAGGTTTCCATCTCCATTGAAGAAACTCCCTGTCAGGTCTTCCATGTAGAAGGCAATTCTGCTTGTCAAATATGAAAGGGCATGTCTCATTGCTGTAGTACGGTCCCTTCAGATAAGGAGTCTAGTTCCCAGAGAAAACATTGCAACTAGTCCTTCTTGTTTCTTCTTTAGATTCAAAGCTTGTGGCAAATATCTTAGAAGCTGATATATTCAAGGTTCTGAGGAGAGGAAAGAGGAGCACTATCACAACAAGAGTGAAGGGTAACAAGACCACACCTCTGGGGATGTTTCTTGCTGCATAGTTGCACTTCAAAATCTCAGTACCCTCTAACTTCATAACACAAAGCCAACCTCAGCTTTCTTATTAGATTCAACTCTTCTCTGTTGGACACTTACTAGTTACTCTTTTTTTATTTTGCAGTGTAGATCTCCAGTTTCTTGTCTTTAGGAATTGTAGAATTGTCCATGAAGGACACTACAAGTGGGAAGTTAAAGTGTACAATTCATTATGATATTGAATTTTATCAGTATACAGCCCATTCTGTCTTGCGATAACTCGATAAGCTATCTTTATAAGGGATATAAACATTTACCATTCATGACTCATGACGGCTTGCCTTTCCATCCTGCTTTTGAGATGCGACGAAGCTCCTGAGTTCGACCCTTCATATCACTGCAACTTCCCCCAATAATGTTAGGAACTAACGGTGCAAAACCTTGATTAACAAGATAAAGATATAGAAATGTAAAGGTACCTTTGAACAAGATAAAGAAAAAGATAGAACACAGGAAGTAGCACCAAGATCAATGCTCCAGCAGCCAGGCGGAAGAAACTACTTTGCTCCTGCAGAGAAAAATACCAAGTTTAATAAACAGCAGGCATGTCCTATATGATATGTGTTCACTGATCACTGTGATGATAAATTGGCTATATAAAATCTTCAGAAATTGTTGCATGATGAACTGAAAACGGGAAAAAGAGAATGCCTAAACCTTTTGCATGGAATTTTTTTAATGACATTACCCATAGCCCAATGTAGATCATCTACCCGACGAATTTTATAGATATCCCTTTATTGCTAAAAGTCAGCAATGACAAGTTTTTAACAAATGATAAGCTTATTATACATTAACATTTTGAATTGGGCCATACCTTGCCTCCTCTAGAGAAAGGCTTCTGTTTCCCTGAGCAGGTGTAAGCATCACAAAACTGGTGTATAAACAATTCTGCCATCAAACCAAAAGAGCACTATAAGAAACACATCTCAAATTTATTTTTGGGGAAATGGGTTACAATAAACACCAAAATGGTATAACAAGAGTAAACTAGGGGAACTAAAATTAAAAAACACAAGTATACCATGAAGACGGCTTGCTGATGGCCCCTGGCTTATGGGAAAGCAACTGTCAGCAAGACTCTGGACAAAATATGGATATAAATTAGGTAGAACTAGGCCAAAACGACAAATAAATATAAAAAATAATAAAAAATGAAAGCAACCTCACATAGGTGACGGTTTTTTGCAGCAGCTGCTGGATAACACTTAGTTCTAGAGAACTTGAAATTCATAACAGCATCACAATGCAATGCTCCAGATAAATCAGCCAAGCAATTATCATGACTCTGTATATAAATAAATCCACAACAGAGTATAAAAACATTTTCCAAGTAAAACTTTGATTAAATAGCAATGCAAGTAAGTCAAATGTCAACTCCACAAGCATGTATTGAATCCATTGAAATAACATGAGTTTTCTTTAAAATAACCAAAATACTTAGAGACAGCAAGGACAGAGACTCAAAATACAAGAAACAGAGACATGTACGAAAAAGAAAAAGTGAAGATAATTGGAAGCATTGTGAAAAACCTGGCAGCAAATTGATTGAACCGGAAGCATTCTCAGCCAACTCCAACACCTACAACAACTGTGAATCTAATGTTAAGTTCCCTAAATTGAGATTCCACCAACAATAATTAAATTCCAAGCCCTAAAATTGACATCATTTAGTGATTAAAGCACAAGCAGGCAAATACACAATAACAATAAAACATTACAGTGATTTAATAGGATCATAATTAATTAAACAATCATTTCTCATCAATGAAGAAAAATTATCATTACCAGAATTTCTCATCAACTTCAGCCATAACAAAGCTGAGTAAAGCAAGGAGACTATCTGTGATGGAAAGAGCACGAGCACCACGGGGAAGCAAAGCATATCAGCACCTAGCCAGGGGCTAAGAAAAACGTCGCAAGTAGAAGAAGGCGAGCAAATTGGAATTGAGCAGAGCAAAATTCAGAAGTTCAAAATGCAGAGCGATGAGCACGAAGGCGCACGAGCAGCAACAAGCACGACGGCTCGTGAGCAGAGACGAGCACGAAGGCAACGTGAGCAGCGAGTAACACAACTTCAGAAGCAACAATCAGGAAATGCAGAGCAGCAACGAACACGATGACGATGCGAGCAGCGAACAAGCACGACGGCGATGCGCCGATGCGAGTAGCGACGAGCACGACGGCGCGCGAACAGCGACAAGCGCGACGGCGACACGAGCAGAGAGGAACACAACTTCACAAGCAACGATGAGGAAATCGAACAAACAAGGGAAAATCGCGCATCAATAAAATTTTGAAATGGTAGGGGTTAGGGTTTCTAATCGAAAATAGGGCTTGGAATTTTGTTTTGAACTCTAGATTTGAATCAGTAAATAACATATAAACTACAAAGATGTGTTTTGTGCTAAGTTAAAAGAAGGAAAAAGTATTTTTTGTTAAAATATTTGGAGAGAAGGTCAAAATTTTTGAAAAAAAATTTTAATTTATTTTTGGCAACATTTATAATGAGAAGTTTATTAAAAATTTAAAAACAACATTTATAAAGGGTAATATATAAATATCACAAATGTTGCCGGTTTAATTTACAAAAGTAACACTTTTTACTTGTAACACTTTTTACTTGTACTTTAATTGATTAAAAAAGAATATTTATGGAGTGTTGTTAAAAAAAAGTTGCAACAGCTTTATTTTTATGTAGCAAATATTAAGTGTTGTCTTTAGTTAGTTTAGATAACACTTTTTTAGTGTTATTTGCAGTATATGTTGCAATAGTTAAAAAATATTGTAGTGTCTGTGTATAATTAGTTATATATTGATTATAAAATTGTTGACAAAAAAAATATTAAGACTTAGAATTTATTAATTTTAATTATCTCTTAATCATTAATTAAATTCTTTTAATTTAATTTTTTTAATTTAATAATATATTTTATTCTATATTTTTAAATATAAATAATTAACTAATAATAAAAATAATAAATTCTGATTATTTTTTAACAATTTTTTCTTTAGCTAAATAACATAATTCAAGAATTTACTAAAATATGCTTAGTTGCTTACTTTGACCTTTTTGAGCTAATTAGAGCCTCCATTTGTCTTGTACTTTGGAAATGGCACTTGCCCAGATTCTATGTAGCCAACATCTCGGAGGAGAAGTGCGTAGTGGTGCTTAACTTCGTCGGGAGTTTTTCCGCCAACGGCGCGAGCAACGTTGTACCAACGGTCAGGGGTGTCCTTATCATAAACCGCCAATGCCCTTTCAAAGGCCTTATTGTCCTTAGCACTCCATGACCCTGAAGATGACATTGAACTCGATGCCATTATATTTATACTGTGTATAGTGAAAAAATGGTAATTAAAAATAAGAAGGTTTTAAATGAAAGCGAGGCTCTATTCTATTGAATAAGACTCCAAGCTGATGATGATGTTTGAAGAGAGGATGGTAATGTGTGTTCCTATTTATAAGAAGAAGAAATATAATGTTTGGGCAAACCAACTAGAATTTGAATTATTTGTTTGCACAGAATATAGAGCAGGACCAAGAATTTGGAAAGCAATATTGGAGAATCCGCATTTAACTAGAGTTAACCAAACATGCATATTGAATAGAAACAAATCCCTTCTTATATTGTCTTCTCATCATTCTACTTTTTTTTTTTTTTGAATGAAAAGGCTCTACACCATCGGTGGAGCAAACAGGAATAAACATAAGTACAACTAAAATAAAAACATCACTAACAACCCAACATGGTAAAACAACCCCTAGTCATTCTACTTCTCTGCATATATACCGTCTTTTTCGACCTTAAATTTTTTCCTTTGTTGTTAAGGTTGATTCTCAAGAAAAATAATTCGGTATTTTCATTTCATAATTTTTCTCAAGTATTGCATTAGATGGTGGTAAAGAGAGAGAGAATTGAAACTTTGAAAGAAGACGATGAAAGATGAAGAGGATAAAATTGAAAAAAAAATTGTTGACTTAGTTCAATTTTAATCAAATATAAAACTGAAACGTTTTGAAATGTTTGATAGAGGTATAAAGTATACCTTTTCCTAACCTTTTTTTTTTAATTTAGTAGTTAATAAAAAACACCGTACCATACAGTGATACAGATAGATATGGATCGAGTGGAATATGGTCACGAACAAGTAAACTACCAATAAACAAAAATTTTGAGTTGTGGTTCAGATACTGGCAACGTATATGAAAATTCCCTCCTCAACTAGATTTGCTAAAGCCTATATAACTTTATTTTTATGCCTTTCTTTGCATGGTCTCTTAGCGGTCCAACCTACTGAATCTGCTGTGGTAGGAGACAACGCTAAGCTTTCATGGAATATTCTAATTGTAAAATATCAAATTATAAATTATTTTTGTTTTCTATTTTTTCTATTTTAAAATAACTGTCACTTTGATTTTTTTTATATATATTTAAACATGAAGGTGAAAACTCAGATGCAATCTACTCCAAGTAAAGTTGATAACGGAAAGTCAATAAATAATTTGACTAATTTAACTAAATTTTCATCTAACGATTCTTAACTATTAATTTGGTCGCTTGCACTTAAGTTCCACCAAACATCAATCTACTTAGACACAAAATAGGTCTCTCTCTCTCTCTCTCTCTATATATATATATATATATCTTCTTCTTCTCCTCTAATTCTCTTTTGGTTTCATCTTCTTCTTGAATGTGTAGCAAGAACGAAACTGTGCAACAACAAATAATTTCTTTTTACTTTTCTCAACAGGGAAAGTGAAAGAGCTAGCATGCAGTGTCATTTTCTTTTCCTACAAGTCAGTTTTTACTGTGTAAATATAATAATGGTCTAATTGATTTCTATTTTCATTTAGTATCTTAATTTTCAATAGTTTTTGTTTTTAAAAATTTGTAAAAAAATATTAAAAACATAATTAAAGCAACATAGTTATGTTTTTTAATTTTTTATAAAAGTAGAAATGATTAAAAATAAAAATAGAAAAAAAGGTCTTAATATTTGTGGTAGTGGGCTTGCATATGTGGTGTGCAGTCAAACCATTTCTGGTACACTAGCATTGCCGAATGCTAAACATCCAATTATTTTTAATTTTTAGAATAAGGACAAAGCAAATCATATAAAAGCATCATATTTCAAAGGTCGGTGTAGTGATGTAGCCATTGGAAGCAACTTGTATTTACGTATATTCATCAGTCCTATATATATATATATATGGACAAATTAAATCAACTTTTTCTTTCTTTTTTTTCCCCTCTAATATCTACCAAGTAGGCCAATGTGCTTAGTATATTCGATGTTCGAAAGTATAGTAAAAATGCTTGGCATTTTAGGATGCACGAATTCACAAGCATTAATATGTTGACCATATTATGCATCATACTTTGTTGAAAATCTTTATCATGCTCCAGTGATAACTTTGAAACAAAGCATGTGGAAACAATTTGATCAACCTCATTCCTTTACTATAGTTCTATAAAATGTGTCCGAAAAATAAACACGTATTGCCAATATAAAAAGTGTCTATATAAATGTCCAATAAGATATATATGAAATTAAGTGATCTAACTTATCACAAAAGTGAGCTTAAGCGATAAAAATTGTCTCACAATTATAAAGATTAACTTTCAATTTTTGACAATGTGAAACTTAATAATATACACACATGAAAGTGTCCGACTAAATAATTCTTTATATTTAACTAATTTGGATTAGTCAAGTGGTTAGTTCATTCGTACGCTTAAATAAATGTTAGAATTCAAATGTCACCTTATATATGCAACAACATATTAGCCAGCAATAAACTCTTAAATAAAACTCAAATCTGCATGAATTAATTCTTACACTGTCAGACTAGGAGAGTACCGTAAAAAAAACAATATTTGAAAAGTAATAGAAAGATAGACTTGGCCATGAAAGGGCATAGTTGATGCATAAAAGTTAATTTTGTCGGAAAGGCTGGGAAGCTTTTAAGTGAATCTATTTACGTGCATGCACTTACATTGTCAAGTGGCATGATCATCAATCAATATCATTAGATCGTCCAAGGCACTATGTGTGGCAATGGGGGTAATACTGTAGTAGGGTAGGACATGATCATTGGATGATAATTACTGGATTCAAGAGGATTCCGATTCTTTTTTAGGACCCCATCATATCTAGGATACCTACTATCTATAGAGTCCTTTTCTCGCAACTCTATAAACTCCACCAATACTGGATGATTCCCTTTCAATGTGGTCCTTCCGTACAAGTTGAATAGCAGAGTTTGATTGACTAGTAGTAATATTAATTAGAAATCGTTTTAATATTTCAAAAAATACTAGTATTTTAATAGTTTTAGTCATTAATCTTAATCATAAAATATATATATTGTTGAAATTAATATTCTTGTACTTAAAAATTAGTTAATTTGGGTTTTGTATCAGAGCCGCGTGATATGGTATTATTGCAGAGTATACAATAAGAATTTTGTCACAAAGAAAAGTGTCTAGGTGGTCCTAAAATGGCCACAAGAGAATAAATAAAGAAAATACTTTAGCTTGAAGGTATATTAATTTAATTTGGTCCAAGAGGAGAAATTACTTTTTTTTCTTTTTCGATAATCCAAGAGGAAAATTGCTTCAAAACATGTACACTATACTCATCTATGAAGTTTTGCATTAACTAGAATAAAACTATTTTGAGATGTTATCTGAAACAGAGATGAAAATGTTATTGGGTCTAAATCATGTGCTTTTAGACGACGGTTGAGTAATATCTACAAGAGAATTCAATGACAAAATTAGCAAGAATTTTGATAGAATGTAGATAACAGGGATAAGTATTGTTTTGGTCCCTAATTTTGAGAGTCAGAATCGAAACCGTCTCTATTGTAATTTTGGATTTAAAATTATCCTTAACATTTTTTTTTGTATTAAAATCGTCCTTTTTAATAAAATTTTTTATGTTATTCCTAAACTACCCATATTATAATAATAAAAGTTATAAAATTTATAAAAAAATAAAAGAAAACGCGGTGCGCCGTTGCCGCCGCCGTCGCGTCGTCATCGGGAGACTATGCCGCTGAGCTGTCGCCGCCGATTCGACCACGCCGCTGCTCCATTGGTTCTGCTTCTTCTTCTGAATCTGTTTCCTTCTTCTTCTTGGAGCTGTCGTCACCGTCGCAAGCCAGGGAGAGAGGCTCGGCTTCCGCTCCGCTGCTCCTCGCCGCCTTGCCGTCTCTGCTTCTTGCTTCGATTTCTGTTTCTGTTTCATCTTCTACTTTTTGCTTCTGCTTGAGTGCTTTTGCTTCTGCATCTTCTTTGTTGAAGCTGGATTTGATTTGTTGAATCTGATTTTGATTTGTTGAATCTGAGGGATTACCATGTGTTCATAACACGCAGCGGAAGAAAAGAAAGTAATCCTAAAGATCTATTTTGTGTTTAAACTTTATTCTAATAATATATAGATCAAATCTAAATACCTTTAGACGCTTTAGTAAAAATTTTATTCTTCGATTGTACGAAGACTTTATGCGTATCCACACTGAGATCAACCTTTGCTGTCAACTCCTTAACCAGTGGATATCTGATCTAAATTGAGAAACCTCTTGCAACTCTTTGCACACCATAAAATTCTTCTCCAAGAATTAGACTCACATACATTTATGTGTGTAGAGGTAACGGAATAAAACCTTTGTGTTTTATTCTCAAATACCTGAGTACGCTAGTAAAAATCTTTTTCTCCTTGGATGGTACGAAGGCGCTATGCGTATCTACACCAAGACCAACATTTGCTGTCAACTCTTTGACCAATGGATATCTGATCTAAATTGAGAAACCTCTTGCAACTCTTTGCACGCCATAAAATTCTTTTCCAAGAATTAAGCTCACATACGTTTATGTGCGTAAAGGTATAAGAATAAAACTCTTGTTATTCTCTCTTGACTTTCCTGTACTCTTACGTACATATATATATTATGAGATTTGTTATTGATTTTAAATTTGATTCTCAATTCAAATTTAAATCATATCTTAAAATTTAAATCTGAATCCTTCAAATTTCATGAATCATATCATAACAATTTAAAACATAATCGATTTGGAACTCATCCAAATTTATAATTCAAATTCAGAAATAGAATAACTAATTATTCTCAAATCTCATTTAATATTCTCAATTATCATATTATTATTATATTGTTGGTGCTAGCAAAAAATATAATAATATTCAATTTGAATTAATATAATTATTTATTTGATCAAATCAAAATAATAATTAAATAATTCTACAGCAAAAATTAGAATACTCGTTAGCGTGTGACCCTATAGGTTCAATACTAAGCGGGTAATAAATTAGTCATACTAAATTTACTAATCAATGTTGGCGTCTAGCAACACTCCTCAACGACCCGATGGTATGAAGTAATATATTTTTACTAAGAACCTCAGAATAACAAAGTATAATTCCTTCCATCTTTCCAACTCTTGGTTAACACTTAGAGTATGATTTAATTGTCAAACTCTAACTTGTTACCATTATTATAATGAACTGTGAATAACCTAAGAAACTCATTTCTTCGTTCATTCAATCCCCTTGGCCAAGGTTTCATTTATTTCAGTCATTATAATCATAGATCCCAAACTCTTTACCGAGAGTTGACGGATTCCTTATTGATAAATCATTAATTCTACAAGTATTTAAATCATACCCAATATCCATTCAACTAGCACCCTAGGGTATTAGGTGTCCGAAATCAAAGTATAATAAATACATTGTTAATTACTATGACAGTCGCAGGTCAAACAAAACTCTATTACTATGTTCATCTTGAGAATATCCTATTGACAAATATACGGTAATTATAACCATTAGGAATTCTCAAAGTGAGTCAGTTCAATGGTCATATCTCTATATGCACCATCTATATATATATATAATTTAATAAATAAAATCTATTAATCTTCATCCAATGAAGACCATTATATATATATTGATCTTTCCGGATTATTAATGTCATTTTTAATAATCCAATGACCAAGAACAATTTATATTAAATAAATTATAAAAGATTTATCTCTCAATATTATGATCACTATCACAATGATAAACCTCTAAATTTAATCAATGACCTTATTATATTAACATTTTAATATAATAATAATAACAAATTATTTAACACATGATTGATTGGATTGTGGTCATACTACTTATTCTCAACAGAATCTGGATTTGAATTGTTGAATCATTGTTGGTTTTGTTCTTGTTTTGATTTCTAAATTGTTGTTGATTGATTTTATTTATTTTTTATTTCTGAATTGTTGTTGGTTCTGTTGAATCTGGTTTTTGTTCTTGTATTTTTAATTTGTTAATGGAAGAAGTTGCTGTTGTTTGGTGTTCTTGGTGTTGGTGTTGGTTGGTGTTGGTTGTGGTGTTTGTGGTGGTGGTGGTGGTGGTGGTGGTGGTGGTGGTGGTGTTGGTGTTGGTGTTGGTGTTGGTGTTGGTGGTAGAGGAGGTAATTGTGTTGGTAGTGGTGAGAGTATTTTTGGTGGTAGTGGTGGTGGATGAGGTAATTGTGCTGGTAGTGGTGAGGGTATTTTTGTCCAAAAAAATTAAAAGGACGATTTTAATACGAAAAAAACGTTAAGGATGATTTTAAATCCAAAATTACGATAGGGACGGTTTCGATTCCGACCCTCAACGTTAGGGACCAAAACAATACTTATCCTTAAATAATAAAAATACTAAACAATGTGAACAATGAATATATCGAATGTTTATTTCATTAGGTGTATGGATGATTATCCTAATATTAAAAGTTAGGTGGATAATTTGGAGGTGTAGTGTGTTTTTATTTTATTGGTGGTCGTTCATATTGTTTAAAAAAAGGGAGCCACTCAGATAAAGACGTCTAAAATGTCTTTTTCTTAAGATGTTTTTTAGTAACTAAACTTTAACACATATAATTAATTAAACCATATTATTTTTGTCAAAATTAGGCCAGACAAATTAATTTGATCGAAAAAATAGTGAATCAAATCTTGAATTAGTCTAAATTAATAATTTTTTATAGAAAATGACTACAATACCCTTATTATAAAAAATGACTAAAATACTCTTATTATATATATTAATTTTGAGAATCCTAAATTCTAATCCTTAAATTTGATTCATTATTTTTTCGGTTAAATTAATTTGTCTCACCTAATTTTGACAAAAATAACACGACTTAATTAATTATATGTGTTAAATTTTAATTAATAAAAATCAACTTTAAAAAAAGACGTTTTAAATATTTTTATCTGAATAACTCCCTTAAAAAAGTCATTAATTACTTAGTATAACACAATATTTTATGCTCATGTAGGAAAAAAAACCTTAAAATATCTTCCGAAAATTAGCTTGAGCCTTTTTCATCTGTAATACTTAAAAATCAGCAGAAATAATGCATTCTCCTTCTAAAAAGAAGAATAATTATATCTATGATTACAGCTATATAGTTATATTATTATATCAAATTTTAATTCAAGAGATGTAAAGCGTATCAAAAAAGTCTCACACTATATTTATATTTGATAGATAACATATTACACATTAAGTAAAATATATTTTTTGTTTCTAAAATTTAGCAAAAATTTTAAAAATATTTCTAAATTTTATTTTATTTTAATTTTATTTCATAAATTTTTGATTGCATTAAATATATTTTCGAAGGCTAAATTTTTAAAAAATTTAAAACCAATCTAATAATAATGTATGAAAATTATGCTTGATTTGTTTGTATTGAAGATTGTTCTTATGAAATTGTTGTTGAATAGGTCTTAAATTTTTTGAAAAATTAGCCGTCAAGAGTATATTTGATGCAAATAAAAATTTTTTGGGACAACATTAAAACAAAATAAAATTTAAAGATATTTTTAAAATTTTTGTCAAACTTCAGAGACAAAAAGTATACTTTATCCTTACATATTTTATTTCATGTAACTATGATTGTAGCGTTCAACAAAGTTTTAATAAAAAGTTGCAAGCAAGAAGCCAAAGACTATCAAACTAAAGGTTAATAGTCAAATTCGTCTTTTAAAGATTACCTATTCGTCAAATTAGTTCTCAAATGATTTTTTAGGCATATTAGTCACTGAAAGATACAACGTAAGTCAAATTGGTTCTTCACGTGTCACTATATGATTGATTGACGTGTCAAATCAATAATATCTAGCACGTCACGTGTCACTTGATATGTAAAAAAATTATTTATAATCAAAATAATCCTTAAAAATTTAAACGTAAGTCATTTTCATTCTTAAAATTTTAAAAATTAATCAAATTAGTTCTTATATGTTCAGAACTATATAATTTCATATTCTATACTTCTGAGCTTCCAAAGAAAAAGTTCAACCTTCATTTTTTTTAACAAAAAAGCTGAACACAGTAAAATAAAATTTAAAAAAATACAAATAAAAATAAAAATATACAAATATGTGTTGCTTACCATTTCTCCTTTAAATTTATCGACCTAACCAAACAACTTACACTACTTCTTGCAAACACTCTGCTAACAAAACTACTCTGCTAACAAAACTACATAACTTAAGCATATAAGACTTAATTTGATGGGAAAATTAATTATTACGAACCTCCAAGAGAGGTTAATTATTAGAAAAACTAAGGTCCAGAGTAAATAACTTAATTAAGTTATTTTTAAAAAAATATTTTAAACAATAAATGCTTATATTAAAAGTAACTTATAAATAAATTATTATGTATTTGATTTTTTAATTTTAAAAGTACTTATTTTAAAAAAAATAATAAAAAATTTTTTATTATAAAAGAAGTCTTTTTTTTTAACTTTTCATTAAATACTAAAATAGCTTTTTAGAAAGTTATAATTTTGTTTTGAAAATTATACTAGATATTAATATTATATTTTTTTTTAAGTTAAAAGTTAAAAAAAGTCATTTATGAATTTAGTCAAACAGACCTTTAATGCACAACTTTAAAATAATGATTTTTATAATAATTTTTCAAACACAAAATAATTTATTTAAAAGTTGTTATTAATAAAAATCTTAAATTTTTTTTTTCAAAAAAACTTATTTAAGAAGTTTAATTCTAAGTATACAAAAATTATTAAAACAAGACCTAAATAAATAAAAATTAAAGAGAAACACCATATAACTTAGTAAGTTGACGATAGTATCCTTCCTTTCATTTTTTTTACGGTGAACGTAAGGGGCCAAGGCCCAAAGAAACAAACGGCTAACTACTCTCTATTTGACAGGGGATTAGCTCCCCCTTTTTCTCGCGATCTATCAAAATAAAGAGATCACGCGGCGGTTTAGGGTTTGCTGTTGTTCAGCGTCTAAAGCAGAATTCTGGATTATTATTCAAGGCTTGAAGCCAGCTTGGTCTTTGGGAATGAAACAAGCAGTGATTAATTTAATCAATGGGAGCTAGCTGAGTGTAATGTGAAACACCCAAACTCTTGTTAAAAAAATTTATCAGCTGAAAAAATAAGATTGGAGGTTCTTTTTGACAGATATATATAGAAAAGAGTCAAAAGACAATAGATGTATCAGCTGATAAATAAGACTGGAGGTTCTTTTGTTTTGGGATAATCCTCCTCCAAAATCAAAATTTTCTTTGAGAATGTTAGAAGGGCTACCTTACCTCTTTGAGAATCGTCCCATTTCAATAAGAAAAAATAGAGAGATCACGCGGCCGAGAGTCTAAGAAGATGAGCCCAGATTGCTTCCCTAGGCTCCTTTTTGCCAACCAATCGAAAGCAAGCTACCAGGCCATGAGCATTGGCTCTAATGGCATATCTCCCCCCCCTCCCCCCCCCCCCTGTGATAAAAATATGTGAGGAGTGTATGGGTGTGTTGTGTACCTAGAATTGGGGCTGTCCAATCCATTGAGGTACCTAGGATTGAGGGTTATCCATTCTACCGATAAAAAAAAAAAAGCAAGCTACCATGGTCTCCCAAGCCTATTAATGCGCTCTTAATATTAATTTATTTCGAAAGGAATATTTCTTGGCGAGGACTAGAAGACGAAGATTGCACAGCAGGTCAATTCTTTATGTTTTTTTGTGATTGTATGCAATCAATTATTTTGTTAGGTAGTGTCGAACAGTTTATTGCTTTAAAACTTAATGAACAACGGTAATTTGGCAGGTAATCTATTGTTAAATCCTTATCGTTGGCCGAATATTTTTTCCGAAGTGGATTGGAAAAGTTTCAGTAAAAATTGTTACATACATTTATTTAGCAAAACAAATTCAACGATGACTATTTCTTATGTTTGGGCTCCTTGACCTGTGTTTGACAGTTTTTTCACATCTCAAAGCAGTTATGAATCTCTTCTACCATTGATGCTCTAATGCAATTCAACCAGCAATTAGATTACCACAACGGCAATTAATTGCATACATTTATTTTGTTAACTAAATTGGTGATGAATACACCAACTTCAATGATGATTGTGAAAACATTACCGGTGAAAACAACTAAACACAATGCAATTCCTTTACAAGAAAACTAATCTTGTACAGTTGTCTGAAGATGCAAAGAACTTTCAACTTCTCTTGCAGCATTAGCGTTCTGCTCAGCAACCACCTTAGATAAACCAAACATCTGAAATTCATGCAAAACAACTTACATCAGCAAATGTTAAAGAAATGTTACACAAATAATTAGGAAAACTCTAATTTGACAACCATTAGTAAAAGAACAACCAACAATTATGAGGGGGAAAAACGACGATAGAATTGTCCTCAACGTTATCCCTTAAAATTAAACTATGAGAATAATTTTGACTTCTTCTCCATAATTACTATTTACTTCTTGATGCTTGACTTGTGGTTGTCAAAGCATTTTTCAAATTTTAGGTACAGAGTACAAACCTTCTGAACTGTATTCTTAAAGCAAGTCTTGTGTTCATCCATAGAAGCATGAATGAACTCGTCAATGTGATCTTTCAAATCCTCCAAGAAAGTCGCTTCCTCGTTCTTCTTCTTTCGACACGAAGTAACAACAAATGGATTGGTTGTAGGTAAAGACTGCTTTTCAGATTGGCCTTTCTGAGTGTCCATGCTCTCTGAGATAGCAATAGTTCAAAAATTCATACCATTAACTCAATGATCATCAACGAGTATACTTTTAACATATTTTCAATCAAAATAAGTAACTAAAACATAAACTTTTAGAAGAAATACACTCGAGATAGTTTGTTTGACTTTATTCGGAAGAAGAATTTGGATTTCAATGCATAAGAAGACTCTAAAAGAAGAAATAAGACGACACTATCTATGAACAGTTAGAAACACCAACAGATGAAACTAGAAAAAACAATTCTGAGAAAAGACTTTCCCCTGTAGCATACGTACGTATAAAATCAGATATCTAGTTACCTGTTAGCTTGAAAAATGCATCAAAGAAATTAAAGGGGGCAAAGATAATGGCTTCAACCTTGAGGAGCTACCAAGGGAGTCAGGGACTTATGGCAATTAGAGTAAACTTGAGTCATCTTAATCCTAAATTCCTAATGTAATACCAACAACCTCAGAAGTTAGATGGGATTACAGGCATATATCAGTGCAAAGCATCCGGCATTATACTGGGTTCGGAGAAAGGCCACATCCAAAGAATGTAATATAGACAGCCAAACTTTACTGCAACTATCGGTAGCTAACTCCACTGTTTGAATCCATAACCTTGAGGTATAAGAGACCCCCCAAAAAAGGGGCTCTATAGGCATTGAGTTGAATACTTGAATTGAAGATTTAGCATTAAAATCAAAAGGATGCCTCATCATCCAAGTCTAATTAACATCTGCAAAAACCCGAATTCAAACCTAGTGCTACAAAATTAGTAGACTCAAATCAGCTCAGATTACCTCAGAAGCATTAATTAAGAAAAATTCACCTCGCAAAAAAAATTCATATTTGCATTTTAGGCGCGTAAAAACTCTAGGCTAACCAAGAAGTGAGAACATGCCATTTACTATTTTTGACATCAAAACAAAGCACATGCTCTTGATTTGAATGATCGAAGCAGCAGCAGCACGCATAGATTATATTATATCAGGACAAAAAGCATGAAAATTGGAAGCAATTTCTATTTCATAGCTTTCATAGGGCATATCTGGAGACCAATCCTACACACAAAAATGAAATCTTATGGGATTGCCCATAACCCTAAGCAGTGATCCTTAATAATAATTCAAGATTAAGAATATATCCAAATCTAATACCAAACCCAACCACTCAAGTAAGGCTGTGACTACAAATGCCAAAAACCATTTTCGCAAACATTAACTGCACGCTAGCAATAGATTTTTAACTATGCGAAAAGCATTCAATCAAATACACAGTATAGAGAACATTATATTAGTAAATACACAAAAAGAGCAGAGTCACAAACTGAAAAGCATTAATGCGATTGTTTGCGGAAGGATTACCCGCAGACGGAAAAGGAACGAATAAAATCGAGGAATAATGAACCCAAGCTGATTTGTAAAACTTTCGC
Organism: Arachis duranensis; assembly: GCF_000817695.3. Lineage (NCBI taxonomy): Eukaryota > Viridiplantae > Streptophyta > Magnoliopsida > Fabales > Fabaceae > Arachis > Arachis duranensis. The sequence goes on along the minus strand of NC_029777.3, from coordinate 101,124,488 downwards.
GCCTTCTCGAGAAGATTCTTCGACAATTGTTGGGTGAATGCAAAGTGGGATTTTAGAGAGTTGTGATGTGATTACTTGCAGAAGAGGAAAGAGAGTTAACTGGACGAGAAGGCCATGGATTCCTTACTCCCCCAATTTTATAGAGGAGTACCATTAACCCATTTAAAAATATTTACAAATTGAACTCTGTTTTTTTTATTTTTAAAAAAATTGATAATTAAAATTTTACCTCCCTAGTTTTATTTTTTACATCTTTTTTCTTTCCTTTTAATCATAATTCCAGAAATGAGAGAGATGTCTCTGCTAGGGCTTTTTTCCTAGTGATTCGTGTTCTTGTTGCTGCAGCTACCACCGTCGCTGTCGCTGCTTGTACTTAGCACCGCCACCACTCCTTCTACTGCCACCACACCACACTTCCGGTCCCTCTGCGTCGTTGTGCTTTGTCTTTTCCCCTGCGAACTACTCAAGTTTCATTTTAATCATAATTTCAGAGATGAAAGAGATGTCTCTGCTAGGTCTTCTCCACTAACATTCATGTTCTTGTCACATCTCTACAGTTACCACTGTCATTGTTGTTGCCTGCATTCAGCACCGCCACTACTCCTTTTACTGCCGCCACACCACACTTCTCAGTCCCTCTGCGTTGTTGTGTGCTTCGTCTCTGCCCCTGCGAACTACTCAGGTTTTATTTTATTTTATTTTGTTTTATTACTTTTTCCGCAGTGTTTATTTTAAAGGTGGAAAAGAAAATAAAACAACTACTTTACTTCAATGGCAGATTTAAGTGTGGAAAAGAAAATGCATTGCCTTAACTGAGCATTGCAATTGCCAACAAGCACAATGAATTTTTCTTTGCAAATTTGTGATTATTAATTGGTGTCTGATTGTGTGAAGATTTCGAATCTGACTTGACTTGGAAAATTTATTCTGGAAAAAAAAGACTTGTCCCTTTGATTTAACCAAACCAACACAATTCGAATAGGAAGTATAATTTTTCCTTTCCTTTGTTTTTGATTGAATCAGAACTTTGCATCATATCATATGTATAATTTTTTCTTAACAATTTTTCTTATCTTGATATGAGGGGAGACATTCTTATACTATTACTAGGTTATAATTTCTAGTATTTTAAATTCATTATAATTACTAGCTATTGATGAGAAATTGGTGGTTAAAATTGAAACAACATAATCATTATGTGCACCATTTAAATATAGTTTCATTATATTACTACTAGAAATGCAAAATTTATGTTTTCATGATTATATCCAGTTGGACTGATCAGCAAAGAGCGGCTGCAGCGAAGGAAGGTTGGGGTTATAGATTAGTGTTCTCAGCGCAGCTGGTAATTTGCCAAATCTATGTTTCTTTCTGTTAGTCGCAACTCTCTTTTTCTCAATCATGATGTTTTGTATGTTTGATCATTTCCTCACGGCTTGGAAGCTTGGAGTATTTCTTGCGGTAGATGCGTCATATCTCGGTGTGCAGCAAATTGGTCGCTATATCCAGGATATCAGGAGTCATTAGGGTTACTATGGTTTGCTTGAACATGAAGTGACTAACCCTTTTTGTTAAACAGTGTTGCTTGTCATGGATGAGAATATAGAGGAGACAGTAGGCTAAGGAAACCAATTTTGTGTTCTGATGACCAACCATTGCAAGAGCCTTATAGCATATCTGTCTTTTAGTGGTTTTCAACTTTTCATAGATTTTGAGTTTTTCTCATCTTAATTCTTTTGGTGGCTTGTAAATACAAGTTTGATTGGGAAGTCCTTTTAATTTTGGGTCTCTTGTATGATAATGTTGTCATATTAATTTCAGAATTTAATTCAATATGCTATCTCTTAAATCGAGTACAAATTTACAACAAATTAATCTTTTAAGTTGTAGGATTAAAAGATACCGTAAAAAAGAAAATACAATACATGCCACAAACTGCACGAAAAGAGGTGATTTAGTACATTACTCATAAAAAAAGGCACAATTAAATCTAATCATTACCAATTTCTATTTTTTTTTTAATATTAAAGATCGATTTCCAAGTATTCTCTTTTCCTTTTGTTGAAATTAAGCACAAATAAATTTAGTCATGAATTAAAACAGGTTAGAATGATTCTGCTTATAACAATCAGTGTGTTCCTAAGCTAGTTAAGATCTTTACAAGACCGTGTATTTGTTATTTGTTAATACACAAAAGGGGGCAGTGCTAAAACAACTAACCAACCAAACCTAAATCTATATATACAAGTTCATCAAGGTTACATAAATGGTAGGTAGCTCTTGCCTCTACTTTGTTCCTTGCAAGGGGTCCAAATCAATTTGCTAACATCAACCTCAAGACCCCCTCTACCAGCAGCTTTAAGATGGCAATCAAGAACCTTAGGATCTGCACAAATAAGATGATGTCCTTTCCTGTATTGGATCAATTCTAGGCTCTGAAGAGTTGTCAATGTATCTTCGGCTTTAATGGCAGTCATATCACTTAGTTCCTGCAGAAACGCAACTTTCTCAGTAACAATATAACATGCGTTCTATGAAATAAAATTATTATACAGATGCTTACCTTGATGGAAATGTTACCCTTATGCTTTTTCAGAATGTCCAAGAGAACTCTGGTCCAATATCCTGTGTAGCTTAGCAGTCCAAAATCTGAAAGGGGTCTTTCTGGCGTGCCAACTTTGCCCTCCTTCTTGGAAAGTTCATATGTTGTTCAATATTTGAAATTAGAATCGATGAAATCTACAAAAATGTGTGTGCGCATCCATGTGAGAAGGATAGAGGAGGGGGAGAGAGCGCTTACAGAAGGCTATTAGAAATTTTTAATAGGATTTCTCGGAATGTTTTTCCTTTATGATAAAAGGTAGTCAATATCAACACCAGTATTGTTCATGTAAAGTAAATACGAAGAAATAAGTGCAACAAAACCACAAGGCATAAGTATGGAGGAGAAATAAGATATTTAAATTAAAACAATGTCCAATGTCAAGTTTCACCAATTACAAAGCATCACAGGCTTCTCAGAAGAGATGAAAGAATTGGGCTAGCAAATTAAAAAATATAAATACTGAAATATCTCATGACAACCTGAAATGATTAGAGCCAAGTATTATTTACCTTAGAGAAATAGCCAACCATGTGGCATCCTAGATCATCACATTCACACAAAATATAGAACAGAAATAGGTCTACATCATAATAGAGGGTCTTTTGATCAAGAAACAACTTTGCCAAATAATACAGATTCTGGCCATAAACCTTGTTCTTCTTCCCGTCATTAAAAGTAATCACAACGTTGCAAGAAATAAGGAATTGAGTTTGGATATAAAAAAATATCAATCATAGTGGCCTAGGATAAAACTTACCATAGGAAGAGAAAAATGAATAGATGATAAACTTATATTAATAATAACAAAAAACATTACTGTAAATATACCTCAAACATTGACAGGGTACCACTTCTGTATATTTCATCACCAGGGGGATGCTTAAGATCACATTTTCTCTGCACGAACAGGAACCAATGTTGTTACATGGGCTCAAAAAGGCATATAAATTATACATATGATATGATGCAAAGTTCTGATTCAATCAAAAACAAAGGAAAGGAAAAATTGCACTTCCTATTCGAATTGTGTTGGTTTGGTTAAATCAAAGGGACAAGTTTTTTTTTTCAGAATAAATTTTCCAAGTCAAGTCAGATTCGAAATCTTCCCACAATCAGACACCAATTAATAATCACAAATTTGCAAAGAAAAATTCATTGTGCTTGTTGGCAATTGCAATGCTCAGTTAAGGCAATGCATTTTCTTTTCCACACTTAAATCTGCCATTGAAGTGAAGTAGTTGTTTTATTTTCTTTTCCACCTTTAAAATAAACACTGCGGAAAAAAGTAATAAAACAAAATAAAGTAAAATGAAACCTGAGTAGTTCGCAGGGGCAGAGACGAAGCACACAACAACGCAGAGGGACTGGGAAGTGTGGTGTGGCGGCAGTAGAAGGAGTAGTGGCGGTGCTGAGTGCAGGCAGCAACAATGACAGTAGTAACTGTAGAGATGTGACAAGAACATGAATGTTAATGGAGAAGACCTAGCAGAGACATCTCTTTCATCTCTGAAATTATGATTAAAATGAAACCTGAGTAGTTCGCAGGGGAAATGACAAAGCACAACAACGCAGAGGGATCGGAAGTGTGGTGTGGTGGCAGTAGAAGGAGTGGTGGCGGTGCTAAGTACAAGCAGCGACAGCGACGGTGGTAGCTACAGCAACAAGAACACGAATCACTAAGAAAAAAGTCCTGGCAAAGACATCTCTCTCATTTCTGGAATTATGATTAAAAGGAAAGGAAAAAGATGTAAAAAATAAAACTAGGGAGGCAAAATTTTAATTATCAATTTTTTTAAAAATAAAAAAAACGGAATTCAATTTGTAAATATTTTTAAATAGGTTAATGGTACTCCTCCATAAAATGGGGAGTAAGGAATCCATGGCCGGACGAGAAAGCCCAAATACAAGGGACTAGTAATCCTTTTCCTGTAAACAATGGGCTGATTTTTACAAGAGTTTAATTTTGACCTTCTTTTAGAATTCTTTAAAAAAAAAGTTTGATTTTGATGGATGTATAAATTATTTTACACCATTGTTTAATCATTTTTTATTCAAGAGAGTGAACCACCAACTGACATAGAAAAATTTTAAGACAGCTTAATATTGGTAGGAGAATTAGGAAAGTTGGTTGAGACATAAATACTAGAATTGCAACAGCATTAAATTATGTTAAGGAAAAAAATTTCTCACAAGAAAATGTAGCGCTTAATCTAAATTTTTTTGACAAGTTCAAAATTTTGGTGAGGCAACAGAAAATAACAAATGATTTTAACAAAAAATTTTTTGAAGTAGAAGAAACTCAACACAATAAAGTGAAACAAAAAAAACATGTAAAATTGTACAACACCAGCTTACATCTTAAAGGATTTAACAATCTCTAGTCATCTTCGACATTGTCATCAACAACTAAGGGTATGTTTGGCAAACACGTTAGGGAGGAGAGAAGTGCGTTTGAGCTTTTTGAAAGTTTCACTTTTATGTTTGGGCATTTTTATCTTCCTAGACGCAGAATTGATTCTGCTTCTGAACACACATTCAGGAGAAGCTAAAATTTGTAACTTCTGCGTTTCACGTTCATGGTTGCTTATTATCTTTGGAAAATTAGGTGAAAATTTTATTTCTTTTTTACCAACCTTATCCTTCATTTTCTTCTATTTTTTGTAATTCTTCCTACTTTTTCATAGTTCTTCGTTCCATTTTTTTTTCATTAAAATAGTTCAGATTTATTTTAATCACTGGCAAATTGAATATTTTAATTTTTTTATTATTTTTAATACTCATTTTCATATTTTAATTTTTATGTTTTTTATTTATTTTTTACTTATATTTTTTTATTTATATGATAAATATTTTATATTATTTGTGTAGTGTTCTGATTTTTTATGTTATATTTTTATGAGTTTTTTTTATCATTTATTATACTATTTTTTATATGTATATTTTTTATGAAATCTTTTTTTTTATTTGTCTTTGTTCATATGATTTTTTATTTATTTTATTGTATTTCTTTTATTCATACGACAAATGTTGTTGAAATTTTTTTATGATATTTTTATTATTTTTTTGTTCATATGAATTCTTTTTTTTCTATCCTTTATTACATTATATTTATATTGTGTATGAAATTTTTTTATTTTTTATTTGATTTTATTCATACGAATTTTATTTACTTCTTATTGTATTTTTTTGTTCATATGATATATGTTGTTGATTTTATGAAATTTTTATTATTTCTTATTTATATGATTTTTTTTCTATTCTTTGATACACTCTATTTTTGTTTTGTGTTAATTTTTTTATTTTATTCTGACTTTGTAAGATTTATAACTGTAATTATTATATACTACGTTTATTATCAAAATTTTGTATAATATAAATTATGATCCTATAAAAAAAAGACAAAATAAATAAAAAATAATTATAAGTAATAATAAAGTCATAAATAATGAAAATTTATAGTCCAAAATAATACTAAATTAAAGAGTACTAACAATACTAAAAAAATTATAGAATATTTTCTTTTTGTTTGACATTATAAAATTTATAGTACTCTCTTTCATATTTTTTTTTGAAAGAGAGAAGCTCAACACAACAAGTGAAGCGAAACAACATAAGAATCAGTGAATATCATAAAGCAATCTAAGTAACTCCTATCAACACTAATGCTCTCCGGCATTGCCATCAACAAAAAAAATGATCTACACCTAACCACTCCTTATGGTTCATGAAGGACATATGAATGATCTCGTCAACCCCTCTTCCTTTATTCTGAAAAATTCTTCGGTTCCTTTCTAGCCAGATGTTCCATGTAATCGCACAAAATCCCATCAACCACCTCTTGCGCTCCACCTTGCTAGCTGATATCTCAGTCCAACTTATGAAATGTTCTTTTAACGTCCCCGGGCAAGACCATAGCCTCCCGACAAATGATAACCAAGCACACCAAACCTGCCAAGAAAAATCACAACCAAGGAACAAGTGGTGACTATATTCAATGTTCTTGTTACAAAACACACATACAACATCTTCGTGGTGGATAACTCCCAACCGACTCAGTCTCTCCTTCGTATTGACCCTACCAGTCAACACAAACCAGACAAATAGTTCAACTCTTGGTGGAACTAAACCTTTCCAGATTGTCTTTGTAAAGTTGTAGCTTGTTATGTCCTCCGGAATGATGTCCTCCTGTAGTACCTGCAAAAAAGAGTTAGTAGAAAAGACCCCTTGTTTATCAAATTTCCATACAATTCTATCCTCACTGCCATAATCCAATTTGACCAGCCTTAATACATCATGCAACTGGTTCACTAGATTCAACTCCCATTGGAATAGCTCTCGCCTCCATTGGAGGTTCCATATCCACTCAGCCCCATTCCAAAACCCGCAATCCCCTATAACAGATCCTCTTTGGTTTGAAACTGAGAAAAGTCTCGGAAATTGATCTTTCAGAGCACCACCACGTAACCAGACATCCTCCCAGAATCGAGTCCCTCTTCCATCACCCACCTCCATAGCTAACCCAGTAATCATCTTTTGTCTTACTTGCTGATTCTTGAACTGTATCTGGCAAATATCCTTCCATGGGCCCCCCTTAATGGGTAAAACCTGAGAGGACAACAGCACACTTGGGTTCAGGTTATTACACGAACAAACCACCTTCTTCCACAGCGGACAATCCTCCTTAGAAAAGCGCCACCACCACTTAAAAAGAAGGGCTGTATTTCGCAACATGGCATCCCCAACACCCAACCCACCAAGCTTTTTAGGCGCCTGCACCACCTCCCACTTTACCAGAGCCATACCATTCCTACCATCCTCCTTACTCCATAAAAACCTTCTCTGTAAGGAAATAAGTTTCTCCGCAACAGCCTTCGGCATCTTATACATGCTTAAATAATATACTGGGAGGCTATTTAGTACGGATTTAATGAGCACCAACTTACCGGCTTTGTTAAGGACTTTGGCTTTCCAAAGGCTGAGTTTTTCCTCCACCTTGTCAATGATTGGCTTCCAAGTCTTCACCAACCTTGGATTAGCTCCTAGCGAGATCCCCAAGTATTTTGCTGGAAGGGAGGCTTCCTTGCAACCCAGCACGCAACACATACGCTGAACCCACTGAGCATCACAGTTAATAGGAATCAAGCTAGATTTATCAAAGTTGATGCTTAGCCCCGACATCAGCTCAAAACATCGAAGAATCCTCCTGTAGTTCTTGATTGTCTCTTCCTCTGGAGGACAGAATAAAATGGTATCATCTGCGAACTGAAGATGCGACAGCTCAACCTGATCTCTACCTATCAGTAGTGGAGATATGCGTCTGTTTCTAACCGCCTGCCCAAGCATCCTATGTAACACATCAACGACAAGGACAAACAAGAAAGGAGACAGTGGGTCACCTTGTCGTAGACCGCTTTCCATCTTAAACGGCTTGGAAGGTGAACCGTTTATCAAGACTGACATAGAGCAAGTACTGATGCACTCCATAACCCACCCCCTCCACCTTCTTCCAAACCCCATTTTCTGTAGAACAAAATCCACGAAGCTCCACTTTACTCTATCGTATGCCTTCTGGAAGTCTAACTTTATTATCACCGCTTCCTTTCTTCTCAGTTTAAGCCATTGAACAGTTTCGCAAGCAATAAGAGCCCCGTCATGGATTTTCCTGCCCTTAACAAAAGCACTCTGTGTCTCACCTACAAGTTGTGGCATTATTGTTCGCATTCTCCTAACCAGCATCTTAGAGATGACTTTGTATACACACCCGACCATACTGATAGGCCTAAGGTCCTTGATTTCCTTTGCTCCAGTAAACTTAGGAGCCAAAGCAACCCAAGTGAGATTAGTATCCGCCGGTAACCTGGAGGACTGGAAGAAGTCCAACACCGCTCCCGTGAACTCAGAACCAATTTCATCCCAACACTTCTTTATGAAGTTCATGTTATAGCCGTCACAACCAGGAGCCTTTGATGAGTCACAATCCCACACTGCTTCTCTAACCTCCTCAAGGGTCGGCTGTATCTCCAGAGCCAAAGCATCAGCCTCACTGATCTTCTCTACCAGACCATCTCTAAACCCCACCAATGGCGACTTCTCCTGGTGGTACAAGTCTTTGTAGAAGTCCCTTATTGCAATCTTGATTCTAGCTTGATTCCTAATCAATCTTCCATTAATAACCAATGCATCAACCCTGTTGTTTCTCCTTCTCGCCGAAGCTATGTTGTGGAAGTACCTTGTGTTTTTATCTATGTCCCTGGCATGTCTTGATCGCGACATCTGCTTCCAATGTAACTCTTTTCTAACATACCACTTCGAACAACATGTCACAAGCGCTTTCCTTCTTGCCTCCACCGTTTCATCATAAGTCCCATTACCCACCATGTCATCAATCTTCTTAATCTCTTCCTCCAACGGCAGAATTTTGTTGTCCATGTCTCCAAACTTGTCTTTATGCCATCTTCTCAAAGGACCTGCCAAAGCCTTCAGCTTATCCGTGAATTGCATCTCTTGTAACCCTCTCCATTCCTCCTTTACCATTCTTAAGAAACCTTCATGTGTAAACCACGAGTCAAGACTTCTGAACGGTCTAGGGCCATCTCTCAATCTCTTATCTTCCACTATAAGAGGACAGTGGTCTGACAGTCCCCTTGGACCACCTCGTAATCGAGTCTCCGGGAACTTTTCTACCCACTCCAAGCTAACCAAAGCCCTGTCAATACGGCTACAAGAACGTCCTCTGAACCAGGTGAACTTACGGTCATTAATCGGCAAATCCACTAAACCCATGTCTTGTATCCAGTTCTTGAAATCCTCCGCCGACAAAGATAAGCGATCAGTACCTCTCCTTTCTTCAACATGTAAAATCTCGTTAAAGTCCCCTATGAAACAACAGGGAACCTGGCATAATCCAGCTATGTAACTCAGCTCCTCCCACACAACAAGCTTCTCATCTCTAGCATGTGCACCATAAACTAATATAAAAGCACAATTAAAATTATTCTGCAACAGAGTTCCTTCAACACACAACCATCTCTCACTTTTATAGCAATTTCTAACATTAAAAAAGCCCTCATCCCATATTAGCAACAATCCGCCAGATGCACCAGTAGCCTCAACATATTCCCAACCAACACAACTATCCCCCCATATTCTTGAAATATCAAATCTAGTCACTGACGGTCTTTTAGTCTCTACCAAACCTAGCATGTTTAATCTATATTTTCTTTTTAAGTCCTTCACCATTCTCAGTTTCCCGTCACCCCTCAACCCCCTAACATTCCAAGAACTAATAATCATTTTAAATAAATACTGCACACCTTTTTTTGTGTTTTGGGCCTGCTTCGTCTAGCTTTTGCCTTCTGTTTTGCCAGTCTTTTCTTCCGAGCTATTTCTTCATTCTGTTGTTGAAGTACTGCCATAATATCCTCTTCTTCATCATATAGTTCAGCCCCTGACTCCTTTGCCAATTCCCAAACCCTTTTGTTTTCTATCAGCTGGTCCTTCAATTTTGAACTCTCACTGTCGCTGACTTCATTGACATTTGCAATCTTGCTGTCCTCCTTGCTATCCTTATCATCACTGAGTTCATTTTGGTCCTGAAGCTCCGGTAAAGTTCGGTGGCAAGTCACTTCAAATTCAGGCGCTTTACAGTCATTCCGTTGGACTCCGTCACTGTTCTCATAAGAAGCATCATTACAGTGTCCGTTATTCTGTCCCTCATCTCTACCGTTAGACCCTCGGGCCGGTTCAGGCACCCCAACAACTATTAGTTTACTGCAGCCTACCTCCATTACCAGATCTCCGCTATTCCTATACTTCCTTCGCCTATCATCAGGATCCAAGTCGGAGTTCTCAGCTGATTCACATGGTTCGGCTTCCATGGGGGTCGTCGGAATCGTCATCAGCCCATCACCGCCGCCGTCCATCCCGGTTCCTCGCCGCTGCCTCGGACCTGTCCTACCCGCCAACACGCCGCAGCTTCCAGCTTCAGGGCATGGCCGTAGCCTGGGTCCCATGCCTCCCACGATAGGGCGCACCTCGTGCGCGGCTGCAGCATGGCATAACGCATCTCCACGCTGCGAAGCACTTCCTTCCTGACCCGTTCCCATGCAACCCGGCCCAGTAGCAGTTTCCGTGGCTCCATGATATTGCAATGAAGTAAGTTTTGGTTCGTGGCCCAACAAGGGTCTGCTGCTGATTGTATGTTCGCTGGGCCCATGGCTTGATTTTTGGCTAGCAGGCCTTGGACATTCCTTTGCTAGCCCAATAGTCTTGCAGCAATAATTCCATGATACCGTTACTTCTGAATCACCTTTTGTACTCTCCTCATATCCCAGTAAATCAGCTGAACCATGAATGCCATAATTATGAGGATAATATGTTACTAATTTCATTTGATCGGGGCTTAAATATTCATAATTCCATTCGTTCAAAATTTTTTCTGAAATTACCAATCTGTCCTTGTCTTCAACCTCCTCATGTTGTCTCTCCATTATCACTTCTGCAGCCTGATCTGTACAGTTCGTCGGATTTATTGATTTTTCCGACCACCTAACTGCGTCACCACAAGCTCTTGTACATATATACTCCTGTTGTTCACAACTGACTGCTTCGCCTTCCACAGATCCTGCTTGACAATTCATCCCAAAAATTTCACGTCCCACTTCTTTTACCAACACGTCAAAGCCACTGGTGCCAATCGTGATATGGACCCATTCATTGATCACGTCTAACACACAGGTATCAATTTGGATTCGGCCAACACTAAAGGACTGGCACGATTCCGTCACTTCATCGCATCCAACCACCTCACCCCATTGGTTTCCTATTATACTAAATGTATCCACGGACCACGCATGCAACGGAACCCCAAAGCATTCCAACCAAACTCTTCGAGTCTCACTCTTCTCCGACTCATCCCATCTCCATACCCTATGAAACAACTGTAGCAAACTATTCATTTTGAATGTGTAAGCCTCCTCCGCATTCAGTAAACTGTCAAAGGTCAACAACACTTTATATGCTCCCATTTCTCGCATCTGAATGACTTGAGGAAAGTTCTTCGCAACTAATTCCTTCAAAGATCTATAGTCAATCGCTTTCGTCGTTCCACCTACTAGGCTTCTCTGCAACCAGACCAAGTTTTCTGTCGCCACCCCCACTTCCACCTTTTTTGTCCACCGATTCTTGTGCGGATCATGGAGTGTTTTCTCCTTAGTTAGATCTGTAGCAGCGGCCACTGAATCTTTCTGTTTCTCTTCTCCTTCTGGTGGTTGCTGACCTCGTGGCTGCACAGTGTTCATTTCCTTCACAGCAGTCTCTCTTTCATATTTTTAATTTTTTTATTGTATTTATTTTATTTATATGATAAATAATTTTTTTATATTATTTTTGTTAGTGTTCTGATTTTGCATATATATAAAAAATTATTTAAATTGATGTCTCTTTTAGTAATTTTTCATCTAAAAGTGATTTTGAGTAGTATAATCCAAACAACATTTATTTTACTACAATCAATTTTGATATAAAGATTGCCAAACATAAATCATGTTAACTCAAACTTACTTTTTATCAAAATCAATTTTATAAAATCAATTTTGTGCAAACTCTCATTTGCAAACTGTAATCCAAATACACACTAAGGGGTTCACTTCTAAAGGACTTGTTTATAATTTTCACCATATTTGGGAAATGGGTCCTCTTCATTTTTTAATACTTGAGAGAATAAAGTGTGATCTCTCACCTTTAATTCTATAAGTGTGATCAAAATTAAATAGGAGAGAGAGAATAATGAAGGGTGAGATCAAACACTGGACACCATCCAATTTTTGGTCCACTGGAGAGGATCCACTCCCCCATACATGAGGCTTTATTTGTGAAGCTTCTGTCATTTCTTTCTTGCCAAATTATCCAAATAACAACAAAGAAACCAATGAATCACCACTTTTTCTCCGCCTTTCTCGCTGAAACAGATGTCCAACTTTTAAAGTGTTGCTTTAGTGAGCCTAGCATCTTCCAACTCCTCCCTAGAGCGAATAGTCAAGCACTCCGCACCTGCTAAGAGAGCTCACAACCAATAAACAAATGAAAGACAAACTCTACAGACTTATCACATAACACACACATATGATCATTTTGATCAATAACACCTAATCTACACAGTCTATCCTTAGTATTCACCCTTCCAACTAACACAAACCAAGCAAACAACTCAATCCTTGGTGGGAGGATGCCTGACCAAATAGCACTAGTGAAACTATAGCTTGTGATATCCTCCTGGAGTGCTTCTGCTTGCAATACCTGCACAAAAGAGTTAGTTGAAAAATACCTTGTCTATCAAATTTTCAGACCACTCTATCATCTCTCTCAAATATGAGCTTAACTGATTGTAAACTCTCATGAAGGTGGTTTACTAACTCCAGCTCCCATTGGAATAATTCTCTCTTCCATTGGAAACTCCAAATCCACTCTAACCCATCCCAGAATCCACAATTCCCTATAACAGATCCTCTAAGGTTTGAGACCGAGAAAAGTCTTGGGAACATATCTTTCAACACCCCATTAGGTAACCAGCTAGGCCTCCCAAAATCGAGTTTTTCTGCCATTTCCGACCTCCATAGTCAAGTCTCTGATCATCTTCTTTCTCACATACGGTTTCCTTATCTGTAATGGGCAAATATCCTTCCATGGACCCCCTCTCGTAGGTATAGGCTGGCTGCTTAACATCTCAGAAGGAATCATGTTATTACAGAAGCAAACAACTTTCTTCTATAGAGGACAGTCTTCTTTTGAAAACCTCCACCACCACTTAAACAGTAGGGCTGCATTCCGAACCACTGCATCACCAACTCCCAAACCACCTGTCTTTTTTGGGCCATAACCAACTCCCATTTCACTAACGGCATCCCGTACCTCCCATCATCTTTACTCCACAAGAAATATCTTTGCAGGAAAATCAGCTTTTTCGCCATTGCCTTGGGCATCTTGCTGAGGTAGTAGATAGGCATACTATTAAGCACGGACTTGATAAGCACCAGCTTTCCCGCCTTATTGAGGGTCTTTGCTTTCCACATACTCAACTTATCTTCTACCTTGTCAATCACTGGCTTCCATGTCTTAACCAACCTCGGATTTGCTTTCAGATAAATGCCCAGGTATTTGACTGGCAATGATGCCTCCTTACAGCCCAATAGCAAACACATCTTCTGCGTCCAACGCTACTCACAATTAACTGGAATAAAGTTGGACTTCTCAAAGTTAATACTCAACCCGGACATCAACTCAAAACAATGCAACAATCGTTTGTAGTTTCTGATGGTTTTCTCCTCAGTAGGGCAGAATAGGATAGTATCATCCGCAAACTGCAAGTGGAACAACTCAATGTTATCTCGTCCTACCAACAGTGGAGAGATACGACCATTCCTCACCGTCTTCCCGATCATTCTGTGGAGAACATCAACCACTAACACGAACAGAAAGGGAGACAGCGGGTCGCCTTGTCTAAGACTCCTTTCCATGTTGAAGGACTTAGAGGGGGGATCCGTTTATAAGAAACGACATAGAAGCAGAACAGACACACTCTTTGAAGAGAAATGATTTTATTAATTCACAAATATAAAGATTTATGAAGATGAAACCACTAATGAGTGCAAGATAATATTTAGACTAAACCATGAATCTCTACTTGAAATAATCAGAATGTACTTTGAATCTTTAAATGCCAATTCATATATCAAAAATCAAATAATTCTAAAAAAATATTAATAATTTTTTATAAGTTGTTGTGCCATATATATATTAAGTTTGGATTTTTTTTGTTTTTGTAGATTGTCTCAATAATGTGTCAAGTTCTGATCAGTAAAAAAATTGAAATATTTAAAAAGTTCATAAGTTATAATACATTAAAATTTGAGTGTATTGTTAAAATATATTATTTGTTATAACTGTTATTTTTAGTGTTATACAAATTTTATTGCCTTGGTGAATTATAAGAACAAATTCATTCTTTCAAAAACTAACAAACTTTTTCAAATTGAAGATTATAAAAATTACATGTCACTTTTATACGAAGAGATTCCAATATTTGCATCAGATAGGTCTTCTAGTGAATATGTGAAATAGACAAAAAGAATTAAAAAAAAAATAGATGGTGTGAATGTGTGATGATGAATATCTTGAAAAATATACAAGGGCTTAACTACTCCTTTTTATATAGTGGGCTTATTTGATAGAGGAGTTGGTTTGTGATTTCTTCTCCAAGATTTTAGGGAAGTTAGGAGAGATTAAACATAGTTTTTTGTTTTTGTTATTTCATGATATCTATCAATCCAATTTGTTGCTAATCATCAGGTTACATACGCAAGAATTTAAATTCCCGAACGAATATTTAAATAATGAAAAATAGTTAGAATTATGTGCATGAGTTCTAGCCCAAGTGAGATATGGGCCTTCTATAGCAGATTTTTTAACAGGAAAGCTGTATTGGCATAACGGCTCATTGAGCTGTAATCTCTCATACAATGGGCCGATGGGGGATAACTTTCGATTATATCAGATATAACTTTGTCCGCCACTCTTATCTAGTAATCTATAAATATTCTTTCATTTTCAGGTATTTTATAATTTAATTCTCATTTAAACATACTTAAATTCTTGCTGATTTATGTATTGAAGTCTTTGAATATACCTCCAACCACTATTTTAAAACTGATATAAAGTACTCCAAACACATTTCCTATCATTTCCGACCTCTTTTATTACCAAGTTCATTTACACAATCTGTTTCAGATACACATAAGAACAAATAACAGTCTTGTGAATTATAGAAAATGTATCTTTTCAAAAAAATATTTTAATTATTTAGTAAAATATGATTTCTCACTTTATATTTTTTAAGTAGCACAAAAAAATATATAAGAAAAAATATTGAATAATAAGAGATCATATTTTATCAAATAATTAAAAAAAATTAAAAAGATCAACTTCCTTAAATAATACCATCTTTACAATATATTGTGAAAGTTATTATATTTATGAAGCACATATAAATACAGACATACAAATATAAGTCACAACACCATATAGAATACATAAACACATTAATTTTCTTTTTTGTAAGACATAGAGACATTCTATATATAAAAAATATATAGTATTTTTTAAAAATATTATAATANAATAAAATTAAATACACTCATATATAATAATATTCAACTATTTTAAATAATAATTATATTTTTTATTAAAATATAATTGAATACAAATGATAAGCATATCCGCTTGGATAAATGTCAAATGAATATCATAACGATTCGCAAAAATGAAAACTAAGCGAGGTGGCTGTGTTACCTATTACATCCATTAGGCTGCGCTTGTTTTTAAGAATAGGATAGGACAAGATACTGATGAATAGAGACACAAAATTTTGTATTCTTATATTTTATTCGGTGATAAATTAAAACAAATTATAAAAATTCAATTTATTCTTTTTTTTTCATTCAAAAAATTTGAGATGAAAAATATAACAATAAAAAAATAATTATGAAAAATTTATAAGAATAATAAAAAAATAAAAAATATGTTGTATCCCTTATTAATGTCTCTGTGTCCTTCCTGTCAAGATGGACACAAAATAGTGAAAATACACTAATTCAGTATTTCTGGATACATTGTTTATGTCCATATCTTCTCTGTTCATATCTTCTCTGCCAAACACGATTTTGTGTCTCAGTATCCTGTCAAATAGATTTGAGTAGCCAGTTCTCAGGGATACACGGATGCTCACCATTTTCTTTTCTCTTTGTTTCGATATTGCAGGTAATTTGAGACGGATAAACCACTAAATATTTCAAGTATTGGCAAAAGTATATTAAAAGATTAAAAAATAAAGCGACTTAAAAAATTGACCAAAATAAGTAAAAGGGACGATAACAAACTATTTGATAAATGGTTTACACATTGGATCCAAATGTATGAAAAGGAAATAAAATTCCATTTCTAGATATTTTTTAATTTTTCAAAAACAGATTTGATCGTTCAAAAAAATGCATAAATTTACGGAAAATTATTGAATTTTGAAGAAGAGATCTATTTTTTAAATCATGCTTTAAAAAACACATAAAATATTATCACCCTGATTTAAAACTTCCTTCTCAAATATTGATCATACTAGATTAACAACATAATGCAACATTAGCCACCTATTTTGAAATCGCCTTCTCAATGCGACGGAAATTAAATAAGGAAAGAATTGCATAATACTATATACCGGCAGAAATAACGTTAAGAAACGTGCAAGCTTGCCATAAGAGATAACAAACTATTTGTTAATTTTTACACAAGATTGTTAACTCCTAGCTAGGCCACCATCACTATCGAAGAATTGAGCTAAGAAGACATTACACGATTGTAGCTCAATTTTCTGATTCTACACACCTCACATGTCACATCAATTATTACACAACCTCTCATGGCATTAACAGCGACCAACTTCATGGATATGGCTTGATTCATTAAACAACACATCACATGTCTTTGCTGCTCCGATTTCATTAAAGGAGGAGGATTTGGATCCTCACGGAGGAAGCCAGCAAAATGGTAAAAGGAGAGAACCATCTTCACTTTATCACCTTACTAAGTCGGAACGAAAAAAGTAAAATAAAATTGAGGGATCAGCCGGACGAAGATGTTCTGCTTAGCTCGACAACGATGACACTGGTGTTATCTCTGCTTCCCTTTGCCATTGCTATCTCAACCAAGAGTGCCGCAGCCTCGGTGGCGCGGCTTTGCCTCCCAACTCCATTGGAAACTCTCTTAATCTGGCCGCTGAGGCTTCTCCTTACAACCTGGCACGCTGCTTCGCTGGAGATCACATCCCACAAGCCATCACTTGCAAGTATAAGGAATTCATCTTTGTTGGTTCGCTTTGTCACAGTGACTTCTGGTTTTGATATTACATATGGCCTAAGGTATTGGTCCCCTGAAAAAAATTGATGCACAGATGGATCAAAACATAACACAGATCAACAATAGTAAAGAACAAAAAGAATAGAACATACCATTGCAAAATAATTAAAAGAAAAGAAACATAGATTCCGAAATTCCTAAATAATATAATGCACCTTAGAAAACGACAACAGATTTCCAAAAAATTTATCCTTAGATAATTCCGCTCCTTGTAGATCCGATCCACAAGTAGCATGCAAATTCACTTTTGGCATATTAAGAAAGTAAATAAATCATTCAATTACTTTTTTAATCAAATTTGACTACGAATTACTACATTCCATGATATTCTGTCCTTATAGAATTGATTTCCACGTGCTAGACCAAACCCTCAGGCCACAGTCGAGAGAAGTAAGTTTATTTTCTACAGAATAATAATAATCATGTGAAGATTGTTGGGGACTTTTTTTTTCCGTTTATTAATGTGCTAATTAAAAAAAAATTGTATAACCCTGTAAATTCAACTCATTTGGATTGTCTATCAAACTAAATATTCATTTTTTAAATGGAGGGAACAGTGAGGTTACACATTTCCTCCCAAGAATTCTCTATTAGATACTCAATCTTTTATTCTTGTCTTAACGGGTAAAGTTGCTTACTATCTTGATTATGATTCACATGTGGATATGGTTCAAAATATTTAAATCATTATGTTAGTGTCGTATCTTAAGCTTTAAGACTTTTAACATTTTAGATAACCACACGCTACCAATAACTTTCATATAAAAACCCAGCTTTGTGTATCTTTATTCATTTATACCACCATAATGCCTTTGTATATATATATGTGTATATATTGATTGATTGCAGGCAAACCTGATCTATGCAATTGCTTGTGAACTGATCGGATATGGACTAAAAATGCAAAAAAATTGCACATGGTCAAGTTATGGTTAAACATACCTATTTTCAAAAAGTTGCTCTGCTACTTTAAAAAGCTAAAGAGATTGCCGTGATTATTATGCTGTTTCAGGGGCTCATAAAAGAAAAAGCGTTTTAATGTTTTATTGCTAAACGGGGACAAACATCTACCAATGCAGTTTTAATGTTTTATTGCTAAACGGGGACAAACATCTACCAATGCAGTAACGCTGAAAGGAATTTGCTATCCACCATCCTTGGATTGGTTAAAATTTCATATGATAAAATCAATTTTGTAGTTTCAATACATAAAATTATGATTTTTTATTGAGATTTTCCACTTTAATAACTTCAAGGGTTCTTAATTTTTATATGAAAAAATTTTCACTATAATTCCATCAACAGTAGTGCTACGTTACCAACTTTTTATCTGCCAAAATCTGCCAACTTGAGTTGGGTTGGACATGAAGCCCATCTACTAAATAAAGCCACATCTAAGTTAATCATGGTTTAATCCTAATTTATCACGTGTTGGTAATAGTTGGCAGACTCTCTCTTGGTAACGTATACTTTTCCTTCCATCAAATCATCTAATAACCAGAACTGCTCAAAATATTGAAAGCTAATAATTATAACGAGGTATACTCTATGGAGAGATAAAAAACAAAAGATCTTCTAATATGAATTATTAAAGTCGCACTGTTGCGACATCACTGAAAAGAATATGCTAAATAAGTATCCTATGAAAATGCGACTTTATATATCGGCTTTCTATTAGACAACTTCCTATGAAATCGCAACGCTGCGGCTTCAAACTAATCACGTCAGTTTCTTATTTACAATTTTATACTGTATTCCAGTTATCTAAATCCAAAAATTTAACATAAAAATCATCGCTTGAAGAGAAAGGAAAAGTCTAAAAGGATAAATGATCCCTTCTTCTCAAAATAAGTATTAATATATTTAGACAAAGAAAAAATGTAAATACATTATTTTTTTAATGAATTTAAAAGTAAAAAATAAGGTGTAAAGTTACGTGCAACTATGATTTTTTAAAATTATTAATTAAAAAAAGCCTGTAGATAATTCCACGTATTTAACTAAATGACAAAAAGACAAATGCTCGTCAATGTTCAGTAAAAAATAATTATTTTGAGAGAAGGGAATAGAAAATAAAGTATTGGGACATATATGAAGGCTCCAAAGTTGACACTAACCTATAGATCGCGAAGTGGCAAGAACACCTAGAACGCGCTGGCCATTCCAGTTTATGACCCTTCCACCAGCCTCTTCGATTCGCATCAACTCATCAGGCCTGTCGGGCTGTGCACATAGAAAGGAACCAGCATGCCATTATATATGTCACAATAAAATTCCTTTACTATACATATGCGTCAAAAATTATGTCAATCGTGTTTACAGAATATTAATTTCATGCATCCCCCCTTTATCATATACAGATCTCAAATCTCGATCACAATCGAGATAATTAATTCCGCGGCGACACGTGTACTTAACATATTACTAGGCATTCTCTCGTCAGCTCGCAACAATTTCAGCTAACTAAACATTTTTATGATAAAATTACCATCTATGTGGAAACTTTTAGATAACATCAAAGTTGTCAAGCAAAATTGATGCTTGCGCCAGCTCTAACGTTTGAGTGCTAGCATTCAGCAAGCAGTTATTTTCAAGCCAATGTACAATAACCAGATCAGATATATAAAAAACAAAAAAAATACAACGAACAGGAAGTTCCATTCCCAAAAAATTGGCATTCTTTTTTCGGGAAAAATAAAAAAATAAAAGAATAATTTGCAAGTTTAAATTATTAAGTAAGATTTTCAAGAAAGATAGTACAAAACAAAACAAATATACCTTATGATCACTAGACAAATCGACGGCCTCGCCATCTCTTCCCAACACGGCCCTACAATCACCGCAATTTGCGACGACGACTTCCTCCGTCGCCACGACGGCTACAACCGC
>NC_029777.3:101101929-101103989 GCF_000817695.3 Arachis duranensis | reverse complement strand
ACTCGACCTTCTCATTTCTCCTCTCTACCTCCTCCGCCACCAGCCGGTGCAGCCGCTCCCGGCACACCTGCGCCACCTGAGCTCCGCCGTGGCCATCAAACACCGCGAAGAAGTCGCACTTCGAATTCTCCTTTCCAACAAAGCCTATCTCCACGCTCACCGCATCCTCCATGTCCTTCCTGTTTCCGATAACCGACACCGAACCGTACGACAATACGCCACCGGAGTTTTCCCCCACCGACGGCCGATCCTCCTCCTCAGATGACGTTGACGACAGCGACAGCGATATTTCCATGGATTCGTGAATCTCACTCCGCTTGCTGTCAGAATCAACAACCACCACATCAGCATCCGCCGCCGGGGAACCTCCATTCTCGACGTGGATCTTGGCCTCGCAGGTGTACTTCATTCGCCGGATTCTGAGCCTCCTCCGGCGAGCATTCTTGAAGCTCGTGATGGTACCGTCTGAATCGCCGACAACTCGCCGAAAAGTGATCCGCCGCGGCGAGAGTCGTTTTGGATCCTTCATCGTCGTTCCGTTGTTTGCATGCAATAATGAGAAGACAAAAAGACCAAAGACAAAGACAAGAGAAGAAGGAAGAAGGAAAAAAAATAAAGAGATGCAGTATTGGAAAACGGCGCTAGTGGGGAAATGAAGAAGAATTTAAAGGATGATTGTGAGATCTGAGAGAGCATTGAATCTGAACCGTTGGTTAGAAAGTAAAGGGGGTTATGTGTTAGGGAGGTACAGTGTTACAGGGATAACAGGTGGGTTCTTAGGGACCAGTGAGTTGGATTTTTGTGAAGAGAACGTGGACGGTTGAGATTAGAAGGTGGGTACGTGGAACGCTGATGTTTTGGGAAGTGATACGGTTGGGTAAAAGATGTGGTGGTGGGTGGGGCCAGTTGGTGAAAGGAGAGAGATAAAGAAGGAAAGAAAGAGAGGGGTCGGAGTCATAGGTTAGATTACGTGGCGTAGGAGAGGTAGCTATCAGTAAATTTTGCTTTGAGCGAGGTTGGAAGGGGACAGGTGTTGTGTGAATGTGGGTTGCGTCTCAGATTTTGGGGCCATCGATCATCATTGATGCCTTTGCCTCTTTCCTAACTACTCTCTACTGCTACAGTAAGCACGGTGCACGAACACACTTACACTCAGCTAGGCAAGTAAGGATGCCAATGCCTCCTCGTAGGGCGGAAACACTAGTTTAGAAAATAAAATTAACACAATTATAATAAAATCAAATATAATTTAAATATAAATTTAATATAATAATATACATACAAAATTTTTAATATATTAATTAAAATTACTTATATAATTTATATATAAAAGTATGTAAATATATATATTTTTTCGTGAGATAGATATCTCAATCCCTATCTCTGACGAAGATGGATCCCATTAACTTCTCCTCAGAGATAATTCCGGAGGTGCGAATTCTTTTTTCCATCCTAAGCTCAACTGCATGCTGATATTTTTCGTGCTTTCACTGGCCAGCCGTGAGAGCTAATTATGGACTTGCTGTCTTTTTTTTCTTTATTGCTTTTCTTTCTTCATTCCTTGCATCTTGCTTAGCTAATCTAGTAATATTTAATTTTATTTTAAATGTATGTCTCTGTAAGATATAATTGCTTTTAAATTAAAAATATCAAGTACTGATACAATATAATTGTTAATTAAAACAAGAAAAATAAAAAAAAACTTAAAAATGATAAGTATATTCAATAAATATATCTAATATTTCGCTAGGTTTATTTAAAAAATAAATAATTTATTATATTGACATATAATGTTAGAATGTTTTTTTTATTACCAAAAATAGAAAGAATCAAATTTGTAATTTTTTAAATAAATATAAAAAAATTATGTTATTTAAAGTATAATTTATTGAATATAACGTTAGAATATTTAGACTAACAAGTTTGTGTGTACTGAATATTAAATAATTATTAATCATTGATACAAAATTTTAATATTATATATTTGTTGTAATCTTATAAAAATAATAAATAATATTACATGACTAACAAATATTATTTTAAATTAATATTTTATCAAT
>NC_029777.3:101094700-101101713 GCF_000817695.3 Arachis duranensis | reverse complement strand
AGATAAAATATATATTAAAATTAAAAATATATTTATATCAAATATATAATAAATCATTTTAATAACTAATTTTAGTTCATAAATAATATTTTTATTTTCTGAAGTATAAATTGGATACACGTATATTATAATATATTAATTTTTTTTTTTGAGCTTCAAATTGCTTCTTTGAGTTATTCATTTATGTAGGGTGGGATATATTACTATACTAGAAAGAGCATACAAAAATTAAACGACATCAGGATGTGGCAATAAGTGTATAAGTGATTTTTAAACCAAGTGAACAAAAATATAATGGCTTTTTTCTCCTCCTCTTTTTCATTCTAACAAAAAAACAACACACTTAAGATATAAGTGAATTACCCGAACGATACTTAAGATTTAAGAATTCGAGAGATATTGTGATTATTGTTCTCCCTAAGTACACCGTTTGTGAGTCAGACTGTTAATCTTACTTTTTCAAGAATACAAAGATTCACTTTTTTTTTTATAAATACTTAAATTATTTTTTAAAAAAATAATTTAATTTTAAAAATTACACAAAATATTAATATTATTATTTTTTATAAATCAAAATCTCAAAAAAATAATTTACAAGATTACTCTGAATTTATTGATTCTTTAAAAATTCGAGATATCATATTTTAAAAATTGGGTACTAATCTTCGGTTGATCTTGAAAAAAACAAATATAGTAACAGATATTATGACAAAGACTACAATAAAAACCTTTTTTTCTCAAGTAAAATTTCTGTTGCTTTAAAAAAAATTTGAAAGTAGTATTGAGAGAGATTATTTTTTTAAACAATTATTTATTTATTTTTTTTAGTTGTCGTTTATTTTTTTTTTAAGTCACAAAAAAATCCAAAATACAAAATCCAATAGCCATACGCCTTATTCGCATAGTATTGAATAATCTATCTGCTCTCCCACAATTATTACTAGTTTTTTCTTTTAGGGGTTGTATTCTCCTCTTTTTATGAGACTATCATTGTTTACAAAGAGCAACTTATAGTAGTATTTTATTTCTCTAAAATTGACGCCTTATTCGCATAGTATTGAATAATCTATCTGCTCTCCCACAATTATTACTAGTTTTTTTCTTTTTAGGGGTTGTATTTTCCTCTTTTTATGAGACTATCATTGTTTACAAAGAGAAACTTATAGTAGTATTTTATTTCTCTAAAATTGACGATATAAAGATATTTGCAAATAATAAATTTATATTGAAAATGACAGCTGTTGGCTTGTGGCTTGTGGGTGAAGTCTACACGAAGAAAAATATCTGGTTAGTTTCCATCAAAAGGATACACGTAATTGGCAACAAGCAATAACTTCATTAACTTCCTTCACTTGGCACGTGTAAACTTTTCTTGCTTTTAGGCTTGTAAGAATGTGTCAATTTTCTGTTTGTACTCTCCATATGATACGTACAAGCCTCTCAATTCAAGTCTCAGCATGTTTTTGGTGTAGTTTTCTTTTTCAGTCATGTGGTTTTGGATGTGATAGTGTTTCAAAGAGGCCCAAAACCATTATTGGATCAAGTTTTGCTACTACAATTGAAGGCATAACCCAAGTTCACACCAAACAACAACAACAAAGACTTGTCCCACTAAGTGAAGCCGACTATATGAATCAAACGATGTTATTATATTCTGTCATGTATCATATCTACAGAGAGACTGTTTACATGTAGATCTCGTTTGACCACCTCATGGATGGTCTTCTTAGGTATTCCTCTGCGTTTCTTTCCTTGTCCATCTTCCATCTCATCCACCTTTCTAACCGGATGTTTTATCGGTCTTTTTCTCACATGTCCAAACCACCTGAGACGCGATTCAACCATCTTTTCCACAATGGGTGCTACTTCAACTCTCTCCATTATATCTTCGTTTCTTATTTTATCCAATCGCGTATGACCACTCATCCATCTCAACATCTTCATCTCTGCCACACTCAGCTTATGTTCGTGCTCTCTTTTAGCCACCCAACACACCGTACCATAAAGCATAGCTGGTCTTATAGCAGTGCGATAGAATTTACCTTTAAGTTTTAAAGGCATTTTTTGTCACATATAAAACCAGATGCACTCTGCCATTTTGACCAACCTGCTTGGATCCTATGATTTACATCTTGTTCAATCTCTCCATTATCTTGTATGATGCATCCAAGATACTTAAAACATTTAACTTTTTGTAGGATGTTTTCTCCAATCTTCACCTCTATATTAGGATTTTTCCTTCTCAGATTGAACTTATATTCCATATATTCCATCTTGCTACGGCTTATACGCAGATCATACACTTCTAGAGCTTCTCTCCATAACTCCAACTTCTTATTTAGGTCTTCCCTTGACTCTCTCATAAGGACGATATCATCGGCAAAAAGCATGCACCATGACACAGGCTCTTGGATGTGCTCTGTGAGTACTTCCAAGACTAATGTGAAAAGGTATGGATTTAAGGATGATCCCTGGTGTAATCCTATACCAATAGAAGGTGTAATCCTATACCAATAGAAAATTTCTCTATCACACCACCTTAAGTCTTCACACTAGTTGTGGCCCCATCGTACATGTCTTTAATTGCACGAATATATGCGATCATTGCTCTCCTCTTTTCTAAAACCTTCCATAAGACCTCCCTTGGTACCCTATCATACGCTTTTTCCAAATCAATAAACACCATATGTAGATCCCTTTTATTATTACGATACATCTCCATCATCCTTCTTAATAGATATATCGCTTCAGTGGTAGATCTGCCTGGCATAAATTCAAATTGGTTCTCTGTTACTTGTGTCACTTTTCTCAACCTCCGTTCTATCACCCTTTCCCATAACTTCATGGTATGACTCATAAGCTTGATTCCTCTATAGTTTCCGCAACTTTGTATATCCCCCTTATTCTTGTAGATAGGTACCAATGTGCTCTTTCTCCACTCATCAGGCATCCTCTTTGACCTTTAAACCTCATTAAAAAGCTTGGTTAACCAGTTGATGCCTTTTTCTCCAAGACCCTTTCAAATCTCAATCGGGATATTATCAGGTCCTACTGCCCTGCCATTTTTCATCTGCATTAGAGCCTTTTTTTCCTGGAAGTCTCGAATCCTTCGATAGTAGTCAAAGTTTTGATCTTCTTCCCTTGTGCATAACCAACCAAGGCTCGGAAGAGTCTTCTGTCCCTCATTAAATAACTCGTAGAAGCAGCTCTTCCACCTTTCATTAATCTTCTCCTCTTGAGCCAACACCTCTCCATCCTTATTCTTTATGCACTTAACCTGATCCAAATCTCTCGTTCTTCTTTCACGGCTCATTGCGATTCTATATATACCTTTTTCTCCTTCTTTCGTACCCAAAGACTGGTAGAGACCCTCATATGCTCTTGTTGTTGCTTCACTTACAGCCACTTTTATCTCTTTCTTAACCACCTTATATTTTTTCCAGTTATCTGCGTTGCGGCATAAAGACCACTCTTTAAAGCACTCCCTTTTTATCTTTATCTTTTCTTGTACACTCGCATTCCACCACCAGGACTCCTTGTCTCTTGGTCCTATTCCTTTAGATTCACCAAAGTTTTCTTTTGTTGTTCTTCTAATAACTTCTGTCATTTTCCTCTACATCTCTTCTACGCTTCTATTCCCATCCCACTTTGCCTCTTCTCCTACCCGTCTTAGGAAGCTTCTTTGTTCCTCACCTTTCATCCATCACCACCTCGTCCTTGGGTTCTTCGTATGATGTCTTTTGCTCAACGCAAAAATTCATGACGAGCACCCTATGTTGTGTTGTCAAACTCTCTCCCGGGATAATTTTACAATTAATGCAAAATTTCTGGTCGACTCTCCTTAACAAGAAGAAGTCGATTTGAGAGCTTGTTATGCCACTCTTATAGGTTATAAGATGTTTGTCTCTCTTTTTAAAACATGTATTTGCGATGAGAAGATCAAAGGTTGAGGAAAAGTCCAAAATAGTTTTACTCTCGGCATTGATCCCCCCGAAACCATGGGCTCCGTGAATACTCCCATATCCAGTTACTTCTCTCCCAACATGGCCATTTAAATCTCCTCCTAAGAAAATCTTATCTCCCAAGGGTATGTCTTGAACCAAACTCTCTAGATCCTCCCAAAACCTTAGCTTATGTTGTTCGCCGAACCCACTTGCGGTGCATAGGCGCTAATCACATAGAAAACACCTCCCTCCACCACAAGTTTGATGGAGATGATCCGATCTCCCACCCACTTGACATCCACTACGTCCTTCTTCCACTGCTTATCCACAATTATTTCAACCCCATTCCTATTTTTCACCTTTCCTATATACCAAAGTTTGAAACGAGAAGTATCAAACTCCTTAGCCTTCGCACCAACCCATTTTGTTTCTTGTAGGCACATAATATTAATCTTCCTCCTTGTCATGGTGTCCACCACCTCCATGGACTTTTCTATTAGAGTGCCTATGTTCCATGTCCCAAATCTCAACCTTTTGTCGCTCTGACCTTTACCTTTTACTTTGTGAACTAGCTTATTTACCCTCGCCCGTTCACGAAAACGTGAGAATCCTTACTCATTTAACACTACATCCGGACACCGATGCAGCGGCTCTTGCTCATTTGACATCGTACTCGAGCCATACGACGCGTTACTTCCGGGCAACAACCTAGCTTTAGCGCAATAATGTCTTTGATTCATGTCATGAGGGTTCGACTATATTTTTATGTTAGTTGTCGAAGACCTAATACAATCCTCCTCCTTTATCCGAGTTTGGGACCGACTATATACCGCACGTGTAACATAGGTGGAGTTCCAAGTTCACACCATTGTTTGTATTATTCTCACATGTGCATTTGGTTGATTTACCATACAAACTGATTATGCAAAAAGTTAAAGTAAAAGTTAAGGACGATTTTGGTCTCTAAGATAAAGGTCAATTTTTTTTATTTTTAATATTTTTTTCATACAAAATCATTCTTAAAGTTTAAAATCAAATATTAAAATCGTTCTGTTTATATTAAAAATATTAAAATAAAAAAATATTAAATTGACTAATCTAACCTTTCTAATCATTTATTAGGTTGAACACTTTTAATTTCAGATATATTTATATCAAAACACAGTATTTTCTTTTATTATTTTGTATAAAATTTTGTATACTAAACAAATAAATTAACTAACTAAAAATTTATATACAGAATTAATTTTATATAAAATTAATAATAAAAAATTATTAACTGTTTTTACCGACCAACTTTATCAAAAATTTTTAAAATCATAGTTGTCAGAACCCAACCAATAATCAAACTAATTAGACTATTGGATCACTGAGTCACTAATTCAACCAGTTAACCTGATCCCACATATATAAAACATATAAAATAGCAAAAAATTTTAAAATAACAGTTAAAATACATATCTTCAATAACATTTTAATAAACATTAAGTCTCAAATTCTAAAAATAAGTAAACGATCAAAATAACAATAATCGATTATATCCAAAAAATAATTTCAAAGTTTGGATATCTTTCTTCATCTGAAGATCTGGAACTACATCCTGATTGGTTTCATTCTAATTTGCATTTTTCACAAACTTATTATTAGCTTCATCATCATGACATCATCTTGATCATCTTCCATATTCAATTGATCTAGCATTTCAATAATATTTCACAAATCATAATTAATAATGCAAAATATTTGGTTAAAGTATTACATGTTAGAATATAATTAGGATCAATTAGGATCAATTAGCATATTTGGATATTTATTATAGGATATTACGTCTTTATTATTACGATTCTCATAGCACCTATAAATACCCTTCTATATTGTATCGTTCCAGACAACTTGAATAGACAACTTGAATACACTCAATAATACACAAATCCTTTCTTCAATTTAGTCTCTTATTTCTAACATGGTATCAGAGCCATGGTATCCTCCTTGAAGAGGATAGGTTGTTTTCCTTGCGGTGAAATCACCGTAGTTTTTGCATTTTTTTCTATACCATTCTTCTTTCTCTTTTGTCACTCCTTTGATGCTTTTTCACCTGGTGCACGAAATTGTGATCATCAATGGCGCCATCAACATGGTACGCTCAATTGCAATCTCAACTCTTTATCACAACTTCGCACAACTAACCTCGTCCAAGTAATAAACCTTACGCGAGTAAGGGTCGATCCCACAGAGATTGTTGGTATGAAGCAAGCTATGGTCACCTTGTAAATCTCAGTCAGGCAGACTCAAATGGTTATGGATGAAGTATGAATAAAACATAAAGATAAAGATAGAGATACTTATGTAATTCATTGGTGAGAATTTCAGATAAGCGTATGGAGATGCTTTGTCCCTTCCGTCTCTCTGCTTTCCTACTGTCTTCATCCAATCCTTCTTACTCCTTTCCATGGCAAGCTGTATGTTGGGCATCACCGTTGTCAATGGCTACAGTCCCGTCCTCTCAGTGAAAATGTTCAACGCACTCTGTCACAGCACGGCTATTCAACGCACCTTGTCACAGCACGGCTATTCAGCTGTTGGTTCTCGATCATGTTGGAATAGAATCCAGTGATTCTTTTGCGTCTGTCACTAACGCCCCACCCTCAGGAGTTTGAAGCACGTCACAGTCATTCAATCATTGAATCCTACTCAGAATACCACAGACAAGGTTTAGACCTTCCGGATTCTCTTGAATGCCGCCATCAATTCTAGCTTATACCACGAAGATTCCGGTTAAAGAATCCAAGAGATATCCACCCAATCTAAGGTAGAACAGAGGTGGTTGTCAGGCACACGTTCATAGGTGAGAATGATGATGAGTGTCACGGATCATCACATTCATCAAGTTGAAGAACAAGTGATATCTTAGAACAAGAACAAGCAGAATTGAATAGAAGAACAATAGTAATTGCATTAATACTCGAGGTACAGCAGAGCTCCACACCTTAATCTATGGTGTGTAGAAACTCCACCGTTGAAAATACATAAGAACAAGGTCTAGGCATGGCCGAATGGCCAGCCTCCCAA
>NC_029777.3:101093132-101093661 GCF_000817695.3 Arachis duranensis | reverse complement strand
GGTTCTTAAGCACACTCTTTTTGCCTTGGATCACAACTTTATTATTTCTTTTTCTCTTTCTCCCTTTTTTTTTGAATTTTTTTTTGTATTCACTGCTTTTTCTTGCTTTAAGAATCATTTTTATGATTTTTAAGATCCTCAGTAACATGTCTCCTTTTTCATCATTCTTTCAAGAGCCAACCATTCATGAACAACAAATTCAAAAGACATATGCACTGTTTAAGCATACATTCAGAAAACAAAAGTATTGCCACCACATCAAAATAATTAATTTGTTATAAAATTTAAAATTCATGCAATTTTTCTCTTTTTCAATTAAGAACATTTTTCATTCAAGAAAGGTGATGGATTCATAGGACATTCATAACTTTAAGGCATAGACACTAAGACACTAATGATCTCAAGACACAAACATAGGTAAACATAAGCATAATTTTCGAAAAACAGAAAATTAAGGAACAAGGAGATTAAAGAACGGGTCCACCTTAGTGATGGCGGCTTGTTCTTCCTCTTGAAGATCTTATGGAGT
>NC_029777.3:101091222-101092651 GCF_000817695.3 Arachis duranensis | reverse complement strand
TGTGAGGACTTGGTCCAACCTTTGATCAAAGTTGACCCTTCTAGTGTAAGGGTGTTCATCTCCTTGCATCGTGGGCAAGTTGAATGCCAACCTTACTTTTTCCGGACTAAAATCCAAGTATTTCTCCCAAACCATTGTAAGCCAATTCCTTGGGTCCGGGTTCACACTTTGATCATGGTTCTTGGTGATCCATGCATTGGCATAGAACTCTTGAACTATTAAGATTCCGACTTGTTGAATGGGGTTGGTAAGAACTTCCCAACCTCTTCTTCGAATCTCATGTCGGATCTCCGGATATTCACTCTTTTTGAGTTTAAAAGGGACCTCGGGGATCACCTTCTTCAAGGCCACAACTTCATAGAAGTGGTCTATATGCACCCTTGAGATGAATCTCTCCATCTCCCATGACTCGAAGGTGGAAGCTTTTGCCTTCCCTTTCCTCTTTCTAGAGGTTTCTCTGGCCTTGGATGCCATAAATGGTTATGGAAAAACAAAAAGCAATGCTTTTACCACACCAAACTTAAAAGGTTAGCTCGTCCTCAAGCAAAAGAAGAAGAGAGTAGAAGAAGAAGAAATGAAGGAGATGGAGATGGCTTTGTGGTTCGGCCAAAGGGGGAGAAGTAGTGTTTAGGTTGTGTGAAAATGAAGGAGTGAAGAGGGGTTTATATAGGAGTGGAGAGAGGGGTAGGGTTCGGTCATGTATGGGTGGGTTTGGGAGGGAAAGTGGTTTGAATTTGAATGGTGAGGTAGGTGAGGTTTTATGAAGGATGGATGTGAGTGGTGAAGAGAAAGATGGGATTTGATAGGTGAGGGGTTTTTGGGGAAGAGGTGTTGAGGTGATTGGTGAATGGGTAAAGAAGAGAGAGAGTGTTGGGGTAGGTAGGGATCCTGTGGGGTCCACAGATCCTGAGGTGTCAAGGAAGATTCATCCCTGCACCAAGTGGCGAGCAAAAATGCCCTTTGTGCCAATTCTGGCGTTAAACGCCGGGCTGGTGCCCATTTCTGGCGTTTAACGCCAGCTTCTTGCCCTTTCCTGGCGTTTAACGCCAGTCTGGTGCCCCTTTCTGGCGTTAAACGCCCATTTGCTGCCCTTACTGGTGTTTAAACGCTAGCAAGGTCTTCCTCCAGGGTGTGCTGTTTTTCTTTCTGTTTTTCATTCTATTTTTTCTTTTTCAATTGATTTTGTGACTTCCCATGATCATCAACCTACAAAAAACATAAAATAACAAAGGAAAAATAGATAAATATAATATTGGGTTGCCTCCCAACAAGCGCTTCTTTAATGTCAGTAGCTTGACAGTGGGCTCTCATGGAGCCTCACAGATGCTCAGAGCAATGTTGGAACCTCCCAACACCAACTTAGAGTTTGAATGTGGGGGTTCAACACCAAACTTAGAAGTTGGTTGTGGCCTCCCAACACCAAACTTAG
>NC_029777.3:101089469-101090791 GCF_000817695.3 Arachis duranensis | reverse complement strand
GTTCATCCTCCCAAGTCTCATTACCAAATATCTTGTCATTTAGCTTCATGATTGCTCAAAGATACTTAGCAACTTGCTCTTCAGTGACATCTTCGTCCTCTTCAGAGGAAGAATACTCATCAGAGCTCATGAATGGCAGAAGTAAATCCAATGGAATCTCAATGGTCTCAGTGTGAGCCTCAGATTCTCATGGTTCCTCATTAGGGAATTCATTGGAGGCCAGTGTATGTCCATTGAGGTCTTCCTCAGTGGTGCTCACTGCCTCTTTCTCCTCTCCCATTTCGGCCATGTTGATGGCCTTACACTCTCCTTTTGGATTCTCTTCTGTATTGCTTGGAAGAGTACTAGGAGGGAGTTCAGTAACTTTCTTACTCAGCTGACCCACTTGTGCCTCCAAGTTTCTAATGGAGGACCATGTTTCAGTCATAAAACTTTGAGTGGTTTTGATTAGATCAGAGACCATGGTTGCTAAGTCAGAGTGGCTCTGCTGAGGATTCTCTGTCTGTTGCTGAGAAGATGATGGAAAAGGCTTGCCATTGCTAAACTTGTTTCTTCCACCATTATTGTTGTTGAAACCTTGTTGAGGTCTCTGTTGATCCTTCCATGAGAGATTTGGATGATTTCTCCATGAAGGATTATAGGTGTTTCCATAAGGTTCTCCCATGTAATTCACCTCTTCCATTAAAGGGTTCTCAGGATCATAAGCTTCTTCCTTAGATGAAGCATCCTTAGTACTACGTGGTGCAGTTTGCATTCCAGACAGACTTTGAGAAATCATATTGACTTGCTGAGTCAATATTTTGTTCTGAGCCAGTATGGCATTCAGGGTATCAATCTCAAGGACTCCTTTCTTCTGATTCGTCCCATTGTTCACAGGATTCCTTTTAGAAGTGTACATGAATTGGTTATTTGCAACCATTTCAATGAGTGCTTGAGCTTCTGCAGGTGTCTTCTTTAGATGAAGAGATCCTCCAGCAGAGCTATCTAATGACATCTTGGTCAGTTCAGACAGACCATCATAGAAGATACCTATGACGCTCCATTCAGAAAGCATGTCAGACGGACATTTTCTGATCAATTGTTTGTATCTTTCCCAAGCTTCATAGAGGGATTCACCTTCCTTCTGTCTGAAGGTTTGGACTTCCACTCTAAGCTTACTCAATTTGAGGTGGAAAGAACTTTGCCAAGAAGGCATTGACTAGCTTTTCCCAAGAGTTCAGGCTTTCTTTAGGTTGTGAGTCCAACCATATCCTAGCTCTGTCTCTTACAGCAAAAGGGAATAGCATAAGTCTGTAGACCTCAGGGTTAACCCCATTGGTCTT
>NC_029777.3:101087961-101088676 GCF_000817695.3 Arachis duranensis | reverse complement strand
AAAGATATGATTCAAACATTAAACCTTTCTCAACAGAAAAGGCAACATACTTGAAATGTTGAATCAAATCATTAATTGTTAGCAAGTATTTTTGAAAATGGAAAGAAATTGATTTTGAAAATATATGATTGAAAAGATATGATTTGAAAAAGATTTGATTTTGAAAAATTTTGAAAACCTGAAAAAAATTTGAATTAAAAATAGAATCTTCCCTCTTGTGCCATCCTGGTGTTAAACGCCCAGAATGGTATACATTCTGGCGTTTAACGCCCAAAATGCTACCCTTTTGGGCGTTAAACTCCCAGCCAGGTATCCTGGCTGGCGTTTAAACGCCAGTTTTCCTTCCTTATTGGGCGTTTTGAACGCCCAGCTTTTTCTGTGTAATTCCTCTGCTGTATATTCTGAATCTTCAATTCTCTGTATTATTGACTTGAAAATACACAAATTAAAAATTTTTTGGATTTTTAATGATGAGGAAAAATCAAAATGCAACTAAAATCAAATAAACAATGCATGCAAGACACCAAACTTAGAAGTTTGTATACTACTGACACTAACAAATTCAGAATGCATATGAGAAACAACAAAACACTCAAGACAAGGGAATTTAAAGATCAGAGCAAGTAAATCATCGAGAACAACTTGAAGATCAATGAAGACACATGATAAATGCAAGAAGAACAGAAACATGCAATTGACACCAAACTTAAAATGA
>NC_029777.3:101087270-101087610 GCF_000817695.3 Arachis duranensis | reverse complement strand
TCTTCATCAAATCCTTCTTACTCCTTTCCATGGCAAGCTGTATGTTGGGCATCACCGTTGTCAATGGCTACAGTCTCGTCCTCTCAGTGAAAATGTTCAACGTGCTCTGTCACAGCACGGCTATTCAGCTGTCGGTTCTCGATCATGTCGGAATAGAATCCAGTAATTCTTTTGCGTTTGTCACTAACGCCCCACAATCGCGAGTTTGAAGCTCGTCACAGTCATTCAATCCTTGAATCATACTCAGAATACCACAGAAAAGGTTTAGACCTTCCGGATTCTCTTGAATGCCGCCATCAATTCTAGCTTATACCACAAAGATTCTGATTAAGGAACCCAA
>NC_029777.3:101059247-101087048 GCF_000817695.3 Arachis duranensis | reverse complement strand
CAGAGCTCCACACCTTAATCTATGGTGTGTAGAAACTCCACTGTTGAAAATACATAAGAACAAGGTCTAGGCATGGCCGAGAGGCCAGCCTCCCAAAGAGGGTTCAATCATAAAAACATGATCAGAAGATGATCCTAAGATCTAAAGTGATCAAAAGATGATCTAGAGATCTAAAGTGATCAAAAGATGAAAATACAATAGCAAAAAGTCCTACTTATAGAGAACTAGTAGCTAGGATTTACAGAAATGAGTAAATGACATAAAAAATCCACTTCCGGGCCCACTTGGTGTGTGCTTGGGCTGAGCATTGAAGCATTTTCGTGTAGAGACTCTTCTTGGAGTTAAACGCCAGCTTTTGTGCCAGTTTGGGCATTTAACTCCCATTCTTGTGCCAGTTCCGGCGTTTTACGCCAGAATTCTTGAGCTGACTTGGAACGCCTGTTTGGGCCATCAAAACTCGGGGAAAGTATGGACTATTATACATTGCTGGAAAGCCCAGGATGTCTACTTTCCAACGCAGTTGAGAGCGCGCCAATTGGGCTTTTGTAACTCCAGAAAATTTACTTCGAGTGCAGGGAGGTCAGAATCCAACAGCATCTGCAGTCCTTTTTAGCCTCTGAATCAGATTTTTGCTCAGGTCTCTCAATTTCAATCAGAAAATACCTGAAATCACAAAAAAACACACAAACTCATAGTAAAGTCCAGAAAAGTGAATTTTAACTAAAAACTAATAAAAATATAATAGAAACTAACTAAAACATACTAAAAACATACTAAAAACAATGCCAAAAAGCGTACAAATTATCCGCTCATCATCACCTCACAGACTAGCCTATTTTTCTCTGTCTTTTATTTTTTTTGAGTCGTACGACCAAACACTATTGTCATCCGCTGCTTACCTATTCTCATGAAAAAATCGTATAGTTTTTGCTCTCTTTCGGCAGTTCTGTCTGCGTTCTCTTATGGCAGTTCCGTCTGCGTTCTCTCGTGGCAGTTCTATTTGTGTTCTCTCGTGGCAGTTTCCTCTGCATTTTCTCGTGACACAGTTCCATCTATGTTCTCTCGTGACAGTTTCATCTGCGTTCTATCGTGGTAGTTTTGTTTGTGTTCTCTCGTGGCAATTCCGTCTGCGTTTTCTCGTGGAAGTTCCGTCTGCATTTCGTCTGGGTTTTCTTGTGGCAGTTCCGTCTGCGTTTCTTTCTGGTAATTCCATCTACACTTCCTTCAGAGAGCGGCAGTTCCGTTTGCGCTTCCTTCAGACAAGCGGTAGTTCCGTCTGCGCTTCCTTTAGACTAGCGATAGTTCCCTCTACGCTTTCTTCAGACAAGCGGCTGTTCCATCTGCGCTTCCTTCTGGCAGTTCCATCTGCACCCGTTTTATCAGTTTATGCATTTTTTTCTCTCTTTATTTAGTTGTTTTAAATAAGTTTGAAACTCAAGTTGTCACTTGAGTTTGAGGGGGGATGTTAGAATATAATTAGGATCAATTAGCATATTTGGATATTTATTATAGGATATTACGTCTTTATTATTACGATTCTCATAGCACCTATAACTACCCTTCTATATTGTATCGTTCCAGACAACTTGAATACACTCAATAATACACAAATCCTTTCTACAGTCTAGTCTCTTGTTTCTAACATTACAAAATCATCCCTAACAAAAATATACCCAAATCATCTAAAGCTGATTGAAGAGACATATTTATAAGATCATTCCGTAAAGTATCAACTTCTTCACGAGTTAAAAATGGTGGTGAATCTTCCATTATCCATTTCGAATGATCCTCAAATGTATCAAGACAAATTAGATCATAACTTTACTTTCTCATTCGTTTCCTATATTATCAATTAACTTAATTATTCTTATTATTATGACTAAAAATACATAACAGAACATTTTTTTCTTTATCCACTTGTTTATATTGGCCCTATGCAGGATCAGTTTTTTCTCAATTGCTATTTTTTTGGGTTCCAATTGTTACATTAGGAGTTGATCCTTGTTTTTGGAAAGTTTGTGTTTCTGATGATGTCTTTGATGAAACCATCCTAAATTCCTAATCAATCACGACTAAATAACTAATTTACAGGAATAATATATAACAACAATCTACTAAAAATAATATACAACAGTAACCAAATATAACAACAATATATTACATACAAGAATATATTACACTATAATCAACATATTACACCAACATAAAACAAAAAAACTGAACAATCTAAGAGAAATCAAATAGAAATCAATAAGTTATACACCTATAATCAATTAATTCTGACTAAGGTACTAAATTATTAAAAAATTGAAATACTGAATAACTTTAAAAAAATAAAATAAAAATACATACCTTATTGCTGATGCACCGCCGGCAGAAAAGAGAAAAACCGAAAAAGAAGCACGGTACCGACGACGATGACAAGAACAACTTGACGATTGAACCGGCAAAATGAGGACGACGACGGACACACAGCGGCATAGGACAG
Organism: Arachis duranensis; assembly: GCF_000817695.3. Classification (NCBI taxonomy): domain Eukaryota; kingdom Viridiplantae; phylum Streptophyta; class Magnoliopsida; order Fabales; family Fabaceae; genus Arachis; species Arachis duranensis. Next base: position 101,084,560 of record NC_029777.3, on the reverse strand, counting down.
AAGGCGACGAGTCGAGATACTCAAAGGCCACCGAAATGACGACTTTGAGTAGCAGTAACCGACAATGTCATCATTCGATGGAATTGGTGCTGGCTGTGGTAGGGTGGTGCGAGAGCAAGACTGCGAATACGGTGAGAATGACAAGGGCTGAACGGGTCTCTCTCAGGTCTTGGAATTCGAGGAAAGGGAATGGGTTTGGTGTGAAAACTGAAAGGCTTCGAGCTAGGGTTTTAGGTTTTTGGTTTAGGTTTTTTTTTTAATAATCGAAACAACGCCATTTCACTCGAAGAAAAAACAAGAAAAATAGAGTTCGAACTGGTTCGAAAATTTTCAAACTCGCTAGTTAGTCAGTTTTCGTCAAACCCAACCGATTTAAATCGGGTCTCGTCGGTTCTTTTTCTTGTCCAGTCAGCTAGCTCACTCAGATTGATTTTGTTATCAATTCATCGTATTTTCAGTCCGATTAAACGGGTCGGTCCGATTTTAATAACAATGTCTAAAATAATGACCAAGTATTTAGTCTAAAAGATATTTCAATATCAAGCACAATCATGGTGAATTGGTGATAACTCATAAGTCAAAATATCCCCATTTCGGGAAAGCGCCCTCATTGAATGAATGGACCCAGGAACACAAGGCCGCCACAAACGACCAAGACTTAAAAAAGTGAACGGAAATTAGTACCCAAAAAGGAAAAAAAATTAAAATTAAGATAAGTGGCAAGTTGCTGTTGCTTGTTGCCATGGGGTGCCTGCCTGATCTATCTTTAAACAAAAAATGCATGACAACCAACATCCTGAACCTCTGCAAATCCTTTCTGTTTCACAACTAACCCAATGTTCCGTTCTCAAAATTTCTCCATTTTGCTGTTGGTTCTTTTTCTGGCGCCAAATTCCGTTACAGTTAACTGCCGATGTACGGACAAATGTGGACGCATCAAGATCCAGTTCCCATTTCATCTCAAAAATAGGAACCTGAATGAAAACGCTACCTATCTACCTGGATTTGAACTCTCATGTAACGATAAACATCAAGCTCTGCTGAAACTTCCAAAGGTTCCATCAGTAAGCTTCTTTGTGAAGCAAATCGATTACAAATCTCAGCAAATTCAGATCTATCACCCAAATAACTGCCTTGCCAGCCAGCTTTTAGCACTCGGAAATTCGTCAACTTCACCTTTCCGATTCATATCACCATATTACGGCGGCGAAACTAGTTACAATAATGTCTCTTTCTTTCGTTGCGCTTCGAGTTCTTCCTATTCCTGTCCAATTTTGCAACTAGATTCTATTAGCGACATCATTGATCCAGGAATACTATCTTGCACCAAGGTGCGTGATGTTTTATCGGTCCAGTGGAGGTTTACGTATGATGATAAGACTAGTTTGTTTCTTGGATGGTCGAACCCTAACTGTGGGCAGTGTGAAGCACAGGGCAAGAAATGCAGACTCAAGAGCGATGGTACTAAAGAGGAAATTGAGTGTTTCCTTTGCAAAACAAACAAGATTTCGACATCCACTCTTGTTCTAATTGTTGCAGGTATGAAGAATCCATACTTGTTGCTTACCACCTAACTTGCTTTCGGTTATTCATTGTTCTCAGTTAGAAATATTCACGGTGAAAACAGTAAGGACTTTGACACCTAATACTATTCATATTTTTATAGTAAAAGAGAACTTTGATTAGAGAAATAAAAGTTTCAGGTTATCAATGACCTCAATATAGCCATGTAGGTGGCTTCCAAAACTTTGTAATATTGAAAACTTTAGTAGTACTTGCAGCAGCTATAAAGAATAAGTCACTTTAACCTGTTGTAGAGATTTAGGTTAAGAATTCAAATCATAAAACAAAAGTGCTAGTGTTTAATTTGTTTTAACTTATATCTTATATTTCAACCTGTATTCTATTAATAATATTATGTGTACATAAAAATCAGTTACTAAAATTAACCAGTAGTATAAAATACAAATTAAAATACAAAATTTATATTAAAAATGAGTTAAATAACATATGTATTTGCCAATGAGTAATAGCTTAAATGACATAGTCTCCTCATATTCAATTAAGAGGTTGCGAGTTCGAGTCTCTTATCTTTGGTAAAAAAATAAATAAATAAATAAATAACATATGTATTTATTTATACACATATATAATGATTGATTTTAGTGGTTGATTTTTTTTTTTTTTTACATGTAGTATAGTTGATAAGAAAAACATAAAAATCTTAACTCATTTTTTAGTTATCTTTTTAATTTGCTAAATGAAAATTTTATTTTATTTTTTATCTTTTTTATTTTCAAAAATAATGTATATTTACATTTTTTACTCATCTAAGGACAATTATGAAGATAAATTAGCACTCTCAATCATTATTCTTAAAATAATGTTAAATTTTTTTCTCTAATTGAAGCAACGCTGTTTTATACATTACAGGGACAATAATTTGTTTGATGCTTTTGGTCTTGTTGGCCTTTGCAATGTACCATATTTATCGGTACTTTAAGACTAAAGGAGAAGACCAAGACAGGATAGAAAAATTCTTGGAGGATTACAGGGCCATGAAGCCTACAAGATTCACTTACAAAGATATTAAGAGAATCACAAATGGCTTTAAGGAAAGCTTAGGCGAAGGAGCACACGGAGCAGTATTCAAAGGAATGCTCTCCAAAGAAATTCTTGTTGCCGTGAAGGTACTCAATGATACACAAGGTGATGGCAAGGATTTCATAAATGAAGTGGGAACTATGGGAAAGATTCATCATGTCAATGTTGTTCGCTTGCTCGGATTCTGCGCAGACGGATTCCACCGTGCTCTTGTCTATGATCTGTTTCCGAACGGTTCGTTGCAGAAATTCTTAGCTCCACCGGATAACAGGGATGCTTTCCTTGGTTGGGTGAAGCTTCAGAGAATTGCTCTTGGTGTTGCCAAAGGCCTTGAGTATCTCCATCTTGGTTGTGATCATAGGATACTCCATTTTGACATAAATCCCCATAATGTGTTACTAGATGATCACTTCACTCCAAAAATAACAGATTTTGGCCTTGCAAAGTTGTGTCCGAAAAATCAAAGCACGGTGTCTATGACCGCGGCGAGGGGGACATTGGGCTATATTGCCCCTGAAGTATTCTCAAGAAATTTTGGTAACGTGTCGTACAAGTCTGATATTTATAGCTTCGGAATGCTGCTACTTGAGATGGTTGGAGGAAGAAAGAACACAAATGTGTCTGGTGAGGAAATTTTCCAAGTTTTGTACCCAGAATGGATCCATAATATGCTTGAAGGGAAAGACATCCACATTGATATTGACAATGAGGGAGACATGAAGATTGCCAAGAAACTTGCCATTGTAGGACTTTGGTGCATTCAGTGGAATCCTGTAGATCGTCCATCAATGAAAACTGTGGTACAAATGCTTGAAAGGGAAGGAGACAAGTTAATGGTCCCCCCTACACCGTTTGACTCCACTACCAGCTCAAGTAGAAACAATAATAATGCAGTTGTTCCATCAAGACATCTAAATTTTGAGCTAGAGGTTATTCCTGAGTTAGAGTAAAGGCAATTCACCTCTTGCTAATAAAATGTATTTATATTGGAGACTGATGCAAGATGCGATACATAAAGATTCTTCCCCTCGTTCAATGCAACTTCCACTTGTAGTAATTTTCATAACATGGAATCATGCATGACACGAATTGAAAGCATGTAGCACATTTATCTTGCAAATAAATCATCCTTACTATTTGCGTCTTTATGACTCTGTGTAGAGCAAGTTTGAACATTCCCTCTTGACTTGCGTCTATATTTTTAGGTGTCAGGACCAAACTCCAAAATCAAAATTACACAATCAAACTGGAAAGAAAAACACGCCTAATATCATCCCATCGAAAGAAAATACACATAGAAGGATGAGCCAAAAGATACTTATGAACACCCAATTCAATAGAATGACCCAAACAAGCTAACGCATCAGCAACTCGATTAGTATTATACAATTTGTATATACAACTTTTGTCAGCACTCAAAAGAAAATATACAGCTTTTATGCCTTGAATGTTCTAAAAATTACAACATCTTCAAAATGATATTCACACCCAAAAAATTATTCTAAAAGATCTAATTGAATGAGATAAACTACACAGTCCTTGGTAACAATACAACAATTATGTTGCCATAAAAAACGAATCTGTGATCTCATCAAACATGGAGAACTCATATCACTGCCATAACATAATCATAATCCTATATGAAATGGATATGCTCTGTTCTAGTTAGTTAATCATCATCCTCCATTGAATAGTCAGTTGTGGTTTCACCAAGATAACTAGTACCAGAGGAATCCATGCTCGACGCTTGGTTGGAATTGACCTCCTTAACATATCTAGAAGCTTCATGTGAATAGAAAGAAGGCTTTGGAGGCAATGCAAGACTGCCGTCGTTATCCCCTTCCAGCATCTCTACTACCTTGTTCATCGAAGGACGATCACTAGGCTTTAGCTGTATGCACCAAAGTGCAACTAAGAACATCTTTTTGACTAGGCTCTTTTCCTCCTCTGAGGCATCTTCGATTTCAATCTCTCTCTCTTCATAAAGCTGATCATGTATCCAAAATGGGAAGTAAATTTGGCTTGATTCATCGGCATTAGGATTTGAATTCTTCCTCCTACTCGCCATTTCCATCAAAAGCATTCCAAAACTATAGACATCAGCCTTATAAGATACTCCTCCAATGTTTTTGTAGAACAACTCCGGAGCCATGTAGCCTAAAGTTCCTCTTGCTGCAGTCAAAGTGACAGTGCTATCATCCACAGGATATAGCTTTGCAAGTCCAAAATCAGACACCTTTGGGACGAAGTTGTCATCTAGAAGAATATTGTGCGGCTTGATATCGAAATGTAGAATTTGCATATCACAACCTTGATGTAAATACGCAATTCCACGAGCCACTCCAAGAGATATTTCATACATCTTCTCGTAACTCAAAGGCAAAGTCCCTTCCTTGGCGAAAATGTATTTATCCAATGATCCATTAGGCATGAATTCATACACCAGGGCACGCTTTTTCTTCTCGACACAATATCCAACAAGACGTACCACATTAACATGATGTATTCTTCCAATTGTAGCAACTTCGTTGATGAAGTCTTGGCCATTAGCATTGGATTCGTTCAATATCTTTATCGCTACATCAGGACCACTTCGAAGTTTTCCTTTGTATACAGCCCCAAAGCCACCTTTACCCAATTTCACTTTGAAACCACCACTCATTTTCTTGATTTCTTTGTATTCATACCTTATGGGATTTAGATTGCTGTCTAGCAAAAAATGTTCAATGTTTCCATATATTGACCAATGTCTTCGTCGCCATATGTAGATCAATACTGAAAGTAGAACTGCAACTCCAAGTACGTATCTAGTTACAAGTATTACTGGTATAATATTTCTACCAATGAATATTCCCCCGTCAAAATACTCCAGCCCAACTGGGTTGCCCAGGTTTCTTGTGCTGAATGTTATTCTACTTCCTAATCCTGCACCCATAATTGATCATTAGGCAAGGTAACCCTTCTTTGAGTTCTTCCAAATAGGCCAACGGGTTTGTTCACAAACATGCATAAGCATTTATGATGCATGGACATTGACACAAACACGAGACACGACACGACATGGGATATGCGGACACACGAATTTAAAATTCTTAACACAGAGACACGACATATATATAAAATATAAAGTTTTTTAGATAAATTGTAATGATATTTTGGTATTTTATTGATATTAAAATATAAATTAATTTTTTAATTATTTTTAATTATATAAAGTATTTAAAATATTTTTTGTTTTTAAAAAATTAATAATATATACTATTTCTAAACTCATTTCAAGAATACATATTTAGAATAAAGTAAGACATATTAACATGTGATGATATTTAGGCGTGTTTAAGCATGTTTGGAGAAGAATTTTTTACTTATTATTAAGACACAGTTGGACACCGAAAACACGCGTGCCGGACGAGTGTCAATGAGTGTCGTGTCCGAAATGTGTCCGACACGCGAACAAGGCAAATCAGAAAAGTGTATGTACTTCATAGATAAGTATATACATTAGAAAAAAAATTAGATGCCTTCCAATATGTGAGTATGAGTAAACTAATTCATGCTAGATTCAATTAATTAACACGAGTTAGACAGCAGAGTTTAACACATCGCCTCTCCTTACTAAATGATGCAAATAAACACTTCAAAATGTAGATAAACTTACCAAATACAATGCCTCTGAGATAAGCTGCAAAAGGAATCAAGGAAAGAAAAATAGACTTAATACATATATATACTAGGGGGAAAAAAGCAATGATAGACATAATGTGTCTATTATGTTCATTATTATTATACATACGCTAGTGATCCACTAACCATAGTCAATCATCATATTCAGACGTCATTCTTTTCAGTTATACTTCAATTCGTACTTTAAATATATCAACATTTTATTAAATATAGATTAAAAGGATAAAAAATGATAGGAAGAAGGAATATCCTTACGATCTTACCTCGAGCATAACCGATAGCCTGTTCTGCAATTCCTATAATATTCAAAACATCAATAATTTATATCAGCAAATGATAAAAATGATTATATGATTAAAATAAATAAATAAATGCTCTATGATAATATGAACCATATTTGATTAGGTCGACTAAGTTGAGACATATTATCTGCTTGTCAATTGATTAAATATTTGTGAATAAAAAATTTAAATGACTTTAATCATTGCCTAACAATGAGCTGATCTAATCATATAATCATAGTCAAACAACAAGTATATACGTAAGATCAAACTATGACAAGCCGTCTCCTATGTCTCCTATCTACTTTCCGTGCGTGTATACGTTATACTGTTATAGACCATGAAAAAACAGGTCAGTTAGTCAAATATGATCAGTTTGTGAAGCTAATTAATGGAAGAGGATATTTAAGATAATATGATTATAAAATTTTAATATACAAGTCAGACCCCCCAAAAAAGGAAAAAAAAAACCCAATACATTTTTGACCCCCCAAAAAAGGAAAAAAAAACCCAATACATTTTTCTTTTAACTGCATTTTTTATACATAAATAGATTGATTTAGTTTTACTCTTTTGGCCATTAAAATAATTTTATTTTCAAATGACTATGTAGAATCATTTAAAGTGTAAAAATAATATATCTATATGATTTTGTTTCATCTTAAGAATGGATATAATTTTTTTTTTTTTACATACAACTTTTTTTTTCCAAGATATACTACATGGCAAATAGTTTTTTTTTCTTTGAAAGAAAGAGAATAAAAATGGATCTGATGTTATATGTAAGGTAAAATACTATGAGTTATTGAGTTACAAAATAAACATCTCCCTACTAGAGATAATATCTTTCCAAAAAATTAAACTGATTTTAGAGTTCACCAAAAATCAAACTCTTAACTTTTCGGATCTAACAATCTAATATCATGTTATGATATCACTCATCCCAAAAGCTTCAATTTATGAGAAAAAATAATAGTAATAGTTATATCTCTAATACTCCATAAACTCTCACTGTTCTATTGACTCCTCATACTTTTCCAATCATTAATTAATTAATATTAATATTAATAATATTTATGAATGAATAAGTGGCGTTCACATACCGCACTTATCGGTTGTATGGTAAGCGTAGTGGCAATAGCGCCTGTCACATTGGACTTCTCCAGTCGAAACATTGACCACCTTGCAATTTGTCTTCTTTCCACACTTCTCCTCGCAAACCGCCGGCAACCAAGAGACGCTAAACCCTTCGCCAACCACCTTCCGGATCTCCTCATAAGAAACGTTGTTATTCCCTTCTCCGATCTCCGCCGGAACCTTATCCGTAAGCGTAGCCACCATCAAACTGCACCCAACCTTGATTTCAGTCACACTGTACGATGCTCCCACCATTACATACACATGCCCTAAGCCCAAGGCACTACAACGACTTGCGGTTATATCTACCTTCACATATGCAGCGTCGTCAGTTACTGCATCAGTGCAGTTAAAATACGCTACTCTTGATGGATCGAAAGTGTCTACTGTATCTGGATCGAAATTGTTTAAAGTGAACGGTTGCGATCCGAAATCGTCGGGGCCGACGGCGAACTTGAAACTGCTATCATATAAGAAATTGCGAGGGATAAATGAACAATTAGCGTTGTCGCTGAGACCCGCATCACTCAACTTGATGCTGTAATTCTTGTAATCGATGTGGTGCACGTGGTAGTTACCTGAGAAGAGAGTTAGCACTGTGGCGTTGTTGCTATCGCATTCGAGTTCGTACCTTTTGTTGCCGCAGTGGCTTGGGTCGCCTTTGAGTCGGAATGGGTTGGTTATGTTGCGGATTTGGCCGCAGGAAGAAGGGGGGCATGGCGAGTGGTGCTTCTTGGCGGTGGATGGTTGTTCGAAAAGGAGGAGGATTGTGAAAAGGAGTGATACAATTTTTTGTGTGATTAAAGAGCAGGGGAATGATGCTTGGGTTTGCATTGTCGTTCTTGTGAGCTGCTGTTTATTTTGGTTTTTCCATTTTTGGGAGTTTATAAATAAATAAAATATCATATCAGAGTCAAACTTTTCGGTCACTACTAAGCCCCCACCACCCAACTTGATTCAATTTTGCATCAATTATTCAAGAGGAAGGAGCAACAACAACTTTATCAGTAGATTCTGTCGCATATAAAAAAAATTCTCAAAAATATTAATAGTCTCTAAGATTTATAAAATTATCCAATTTAATTTTTGAAATTTCAATTTTTTAGTATAATGGTCCCTTAGATTGAGCTATGGGCACCATAGTGATCCTCGAGTCCACACCTCTCCTCTCCTTCCCTTCTCTCTCTACCGCACTCTTCTCCTACGCCATCTCTCTTACACCCTGTCATCCCTCGCCGCCTCGCGGTTCATCCCGCACAGTTCGCAGCTCCACCGCCACTTCCTGCCAATCCCATTCCACTCGAATTGGAGCAATTTCGACTGAATGAATACGATATATCTGAGACGGTGTTTTCATCTGGCATCAAACAACTACTATGAATAGTTGAAGGAGGAAAGCTTTGATCTACAAAAATCGATGTCCAAGCAACTACCTTTGGTATGGTGATTCATCATGAGAGCAAATTTGGATTGAACGAAAATGACGATGTCGTTTTCGGCACTATTGTTGTTGTTATGGAAGGAGTTGGAGTAATCGAAATCGAGGAAAGAATCAATTTCTGAGAAGAACATCTTTGATTTTATGTCTAAGGCGTCCATGAGCTTTGAGCTGTAGTTTAGGTTGGAGATGAGCCAAGCGGCGGCGTCGACATTGGGGAATCCGTCGGAGGAGGCGTTGGTTGGGACGACAAAGCTGAAGGAGGCGCAGAACGAGAACGTGCTTGTGGCGGCGGGCGAAGGGAAGGAGAGGAGAATGGCAGAAGGGAAGAGTGCGGTGGAGAAGGAGGGGAAGGAGAGGAGGGTTGCGGGGTCAAAGTGGGTCTAGCGTGGCACTGAATCGCTGAGTCATCACCGGAGATAAGTTCAGAGACCACTATGGTGCTCGGAGGTCAATCTGGAGAACCACTACAGTGAAATTAGAACTTCGAGAACTAAATTGGGTAATCTCGTAAATCTCAGGTATTATTATAGGAATTTACTCAAAATGTTATCAATAAAACAACTCTGAATGATTTAAAATACAAGATAATGGACTGGGGCAAATTTGTGAATATTTTAGGCAATTCCATTGGATAGAATTCTAGTAGAGAGCTCTATCAAATTCTTTGCCTTTCTTTGTTAGGGCTTCAAAAGGTCAAGGAGGGTTGATCATGATGTCCAATAAGACGAAGTGAATCCATCGGAAATCCAACCAAAGGAAATATGCCTATCAAATAAGCATTTAAGAAACTCCATGGAAAAATGAATTGTTGATGGATCTGATCAAGGCACAAGCCATGAAATGATGAAAATGTAGCTTCCTTTGAAATTTTCTATCGTTTTAACTTTTAAGCAAGAATAAGAACAATAAAAATAAATAATTCCCTTACATTCTAAAACAATAAATTAGAACCAGACCATAAGACATGGCTCCGGCATTGTGTCTTAGCACTTACCTTGGTTTTGTGGCTCCTACAACCATGACAATGACAACATTTTCTTCTCAAAGCCAATCAAGAGAATATAGAGGATAGTCTAAAATTTGCTTTCACAATTATATATACCATACTCAGCCAAAGAGTAGACTAGCCTTAAAATCCATCCACTTTGCCAGTTTTCATGTTCGGTCCAATTTGTTTACTTGACTAGCAACTACTAAATCTTTTTTCCTGTATCAATAATGATATTAATTAAGGACACTGTTTATCTAAACAATGATAAGGAACATTGAGTCACCAAAAAAAATGATAAGGAACATTTTCAACAATGAAGCATTAACACGTTTAATATTAATAAACACAGTAACAGTTGAACAGTTCAGTACAGAAAAACCAAACATATCAACTGGAAAAAGATGTTAAAAAGAAAATATTACTTCCTCACTTCCCCCCGACTCAGGATCAAGGCATCATCTGACCCCTCTCAAAAGGTTTGTCTACAATAGCACAAAGAAACCCAATAACACCAAGGCCACAAGAACCTTTACATTCTATTCGCTACACATAATTAGTAAATTCTGGGAAATTATCTGCTTCAGGAAACCTCTCTAATAATGCTTCATGCCACCTATTTTATAAGAATATCTTCACTTTGAGCTAAAGAATGTTCCTGATGTGCATAAAAATGAACACTTCAAAGCGTAAGTCCACACCCAATGATAGAGAGGTGTACTAGAGACTAGAGTCCTTTAAACGGACTGACTCAGTTTTCAGAAGTGAACCATACTTTTCCTTTGTCTCTCACAGACTCGTACTCTTCCTTCCAACAAGTCATGTGAGTATTAGGATCCCCTACCTCCCTAGAGTGAAAACTATTGCACTCAAAAGCAACAAAACCTCTACGTTTAATGCATCAGCCACTTGGCTTGGCCAAATAGGTTATTCAACACGCACATATTCAAAGAAATTAGCAGGAAAATTCACAAATACCACATAAGGTACTTACTCCGTTCTTGTACATTCATAATTAAGTAATGAGAAAACAAAATACATCCATTCTTCACCCAAAACAAACAGATCATCAAACATATATATTTACTAGTTTTAGCATTAAGTATCTTTGAGCATTAGTTAGACCTACAGTGAAGAGAGAGCATTAAAGGAATAACTGGCAGTCTTTAGAAAGTCCTCAGATTAAAACTTTTGGGCAACCCTCCATTATAAACCACGGGATAACTCATCACAGATACCAATATAGAACTAGTATCCAAAAGATATTGTTTATTAATGGAACAACGTTATACAATGATAAAGGGAAAAGTAGCGAGACTCCTCAACTCTCCAACACACTAACAAATGATCGAAGAGACCTAATCAAATCCTTCTTACCTTTATTTATACTCCGCATTCACTAATTAACTAACTAACTGCTGGGATTCTAGAAGAGGTATTCTACCAAACTCCCAATAAAATATTACACTGATCAAAACCACTAAACTAGTTTGACCTTCAAATTTAGTTCGGTTTGTCAGAGAGACGCACAAAAATAAAGTAACATAAATTAAAATGAGAGTCCAAGCACCATAAATAAAATATTTAACATGAAAAACTAGCAATTACCTGAAGAGGAAAAGGCAAGCCCCAGAATTGTATTGCATAGAAAATAGTTTGCTGCAATTGTCTCTGAACTAAAGTTGAAAAAATGCCAAGGTTCATCGTTGCACGGCTATTTTCCTCAGCCAAATCACTAGTTGGCAATATTATCCACACAAAATAGTTGTAGCAGATTTGGGAAGTTTTAAGGCTCTAGTTTGGAAATATTTTCCATCAAAACATTCTTACTTCCCTATATTTACTGCAACAAATGTACCAAGAAGGATCCCTTAGCTGGCGAATTGCTTACAAAATTACAATACTTTCAATTCCAGCATAATCCCTTCTATGTGACAACTTGCTCTGAATTGATAACTTCTGACCAAATGATAAGGAACGATAAACACCAATTTCACCTTCATATTCCAAAGACATATCATGCACCTTTAAAATGTAACCAGTACCTCAAGATTCGCCAAACCATCTCTTGGCTCTCGTCTTTACCAATCATTAAAAATGACCACAGCAGTAAACAAAAAGAAGAAATAGCACAATATCAATCTTCATCCACAATATTCATCTCAATAATAAAACCAACAAGGCCATCTCAATTATAAATAAAGTTACATGCCTCCTACAGTTGCTAGAATAAAAAATGAGATGTTTCTGCATTGTTAAACCAAATCATCAGTTCATTCAAACCCGTGGAAATTACATAACCATCCTATTGAGAGCAATCACTCAACTGATTCATTAGGGAGAAGAAAATAAAAAATTACATAATCCTCTCTTACAATAAGTATAACATCAGAAGAAGTAAGCAAATCAAGCACAATATCCAACGGGAATGTATTAACTTTATTATGCCTTCATTATTAATATTTTAAAATGGAAAGAAAAAAAAGCTCAGAAATCAAAGCATCGACCCTTACGCTCCCAATCGCCGTACCTGGTGGGCTCGGGCCCTTTGGGCCCACCAACCTCACCGGTCTCGTCGTTCACAAGGTCGCCATCTTCATCATCGTCGTCGTGTTGTTGTTCTTGTTCTTCGGTTCGCATGCTTTCCTCTTTGTGAGAAAGGCTCGGTGCGTGTTCTTGTTCGGTAACGGTGTTTTCGCGGGGCTGCTGAGTCGAGTAGGAGCAGAGGAGGCGCGAAACTGAGTTGGAAATAGAGCGAGTCAGGGGTTCGGATCTGGTGAGGTAAGGTGCAGGGTTTGGTACCGTGGAGAGCAAGCGAGGGAGAGAGGAGGTGGTCATTGTGCTTGTTGTTCGGATGAAGTGAAACCCTGGAAAGTGGAGAGGGAAGAGGAAGACGAAGGAGGAATTGCGGTTTGTGAAATGTATTTGTCACCGCACTCGCACTCATGTCGTGTCAAGCTATGAGAATTCCACGAGTACTTGTTTCATTTCGTTTCCATGTGAAAATGCGCCAGTAAAAACCAATAGGAAAAGCACGATGAAAACTCACATGAAGCGTATATTCTTCTTACCAGGAGGATGGAATACTCTCAAATTTTTTTGGATAAAAATTTAAATACAATTAACTTAAAACCAATAATTCAAAATTATTAAATAATAATTTAATTAATATATTATATTATTTAATAATTTTAGATTATATTTATTTTTTAGATAATTGTTTGTATGATTAATTAAATATATGTATATAATTATTTTATACTAATAATATTTTAAAATTAAATTCTATTATTATTGGTATAAATGCAATAATAAATACTTTTATCTCGTTCTATTATATTAAAGTTTTTCGTAAATATTTAAAATTTGAGTTTAATTTTAAATTTTAATATACTAAGTGTCTAATTATAGACAAGACAAGACACTGATAATAGGACAGGACAAAATACTGATGGATAGAGATACAAAACTTTGTGTTCTTGTATTCTGTTTGGCAATAAACTAAAACAAATTATGAAAATTTAATTTATTTTCTTTTTTTCTATTCAAAAAATTTGAAATGAAAAATATAATAATAAAAAATATAATTATGAAAAATTAACAAAAATAATGAAAGAAAAAATAAAAAATAAGTTGTGTTCTTTATTAATGTCTCTGTCTCTTTCCTGTTAAAATAGACATAAAATTAAACACAATTTTATATCTCTATATCCTGTTTCAGTGTCCTGTAAACAATTTACAAACGCAGCCTAAAAGTGTTTTGATTTCCTCTATGTTTGGCTTGATATTATACACAATTTTAAGTAACATCATTTTGAGGTAATTTAACCATATCAACGGTCATGCTTTAATCGATGGATTGAAATTGAAGAACCAAATGGAGGACGACGGATCCAGCCTAACACAAGTTAATACTAGATCATTTTCTCTTATCAAGTTTCACGAGGTAAAATTTTCGTAGCCCCATGAACTCATTGGGACTAGTTTAAAACTTTATACTGTACATTTCAAATTACAACACCCTCAGAAGAAAAGTGCCAAGACAAAATTTTTCCTTTCCACATACTACACTCCTTTATTTTCTCCTTGTTTTTCCATTTTGGATCACCAACTTGCCACACAAGAAATTGCCCAAGGTAAACAACCTTCCTTTTCTTTTTATTCTATGCGCTTTTATTGAGTACATCTGAGAGCACGAAAACTCACGGTTACTTCTTAGGTCATCACTGTGTGTTTGCTACTGTCCTGGTGCTTCTTGTTGAGGTCTTGTTGCCTCTTGACTAGTTCATCCTTACTCCCCACAACTTTGTGCTCTTTTTCCTCTTTAATGAGGTACTTGTCAACTTGTGCCGCGGCTTGTCGTCCCTCTGAAATAGCCCATACCACCAGGGATTGACCCCGGCGACAATCGCCAGCTGCAAACACTCCTTTGACACTGGTTGAGAAGCGACCATAATCAGCCTTGAAATTTGACCGGTTGTCTCGCTCCATACCCAACTTCTTTGCAATTGTCTGAAAAGCAAACAAACACCAAACAAGGTACGATCAGCTACTGAAAGATCAGCATGAAAAGTTCATAACTAATTCACTCACAAAGTAACCAAGCTACTAAGAATACTTACATATTCAGGGCCAAGAAAGCCCATGGCTAGTAAAACTAGGTCAGCTTGAATGATCTCCTCAGTGCCTTCAATTTCTTTAAATTGAAACTTGCCAGTTTGATCCTTCTCCCAACAGACACGTACCACTTCAAGTCCTTTCACCACTCCGTTTTCATCTCCAACAAAACGCTTTGTCAGTACCTCATATGATCTTGGATCTTTCCCGAATTTAGCAGCAGCTTCTTGGTGCCCGTAATCTACACGGAATATGCGAGGCCACTGCAATGTGGAAACATTGTGATCAAACTCAGTTCATGCACAGATCCATTAAAATATCAACCACTCATTTAGCTATTTAGTAATGACAAATGAAGTTTAAGTAAAAGAACATTGTCTAATTCCTCATGTCTACAAAGTAAGAAACATAACAGATATTTGGAAAATCAGTGGATCTAATTTAACCTGAGGCCAAGGGTTTCCTGGGGCTCTTGTGCGAGGTGGCTCAGGAAGAAGTTCGAGATTTATAATGCTACTGCAACCATGACGAATGGATGTCCCTATGCAATCGGTACCAGTGTCACCCCCACCTATGACAACAACTTTCTTGCCCTTGGCAGAAATGTAATTACCATCCTGAAGATTGCTATCAAGCAAGCTCTTAGTGTTCGCATGAAGAAACTCCATGGCAAAATGAACTCCTGAGAGCTCACGTCCAGGCACCGGAAGATCTCTGCACGAAAAAGTAAACTCTTTGAAGCATCCTTCTATAATAAAATTCCTGGTAAACTTCAACCGCAAAAGAAATTGAACTAAAACAAGATATAGAGGACTCCCACTGTGTCTCACCTTGGTTCTGTGGCTCCAACAGCCAAGACAATAGCATCGTTCTCCTCTCGAATCCGATCAAGAGAGTACAAAGGATCACGTCCAACGTTAGCATTCACAACAAAAGTTACTCCTTCCTCAGCCATAAGGTTGACTCGCCGTTGAACTATATCAACTTTGTCAGTTTTCATGTTGGGAACCCCATACATCATAAGCCCTCCAATCCTATCAGCTCGTTCATACACTGTTATTGTATGGCCCATTTTGTTTAGTTGATCAGCAGCTGCTAGACCAGCTGGTCCACTTCCAATAATGGCAACCCTTTTCCTGAAACAGCAGTGGGGTAACAAGTAACTAGTAGTTCAATATTACTAATCATTTCAATGGGGTTGCAGTTACAACAAAAATGAAACTGAAAAAGTGTCCAAAAAATACAAACATAGCATACCCAGTTCTCCTAAGTGGAGGTCGTGGCACCATCCAACCTTCCTCAAAAGCCTTATCTATGATGGCACATTCAATGCTTTTAATAGACACCGGATTTTCGATAATACCAAGGACACAAGAACCTTCACAAGGTGCAGGGCACACACGACCAGTAAATTCAGGAAAGTTATTTGTTTCAAGAAGCCTTTCTAATGCATCGCGCCATCTATTTTGGTACACTAATTCGTTAAACTCTGGTATTTTATTTCCAAGAGGACATCCAGAATTCTCCTGAAATTTTATGCAAATATCTTAGTTTTACAAGCAGCCAAAAGACTTAAAGGAAAGTTTTAACTTGTAAGTACAACAATGAAAATATTGAATGGCAGACCACACCTGATGACAGAAAGGAGTACCGCAGTCCATGCATCGGGCAGACTGTGTTTTCAAAAGGGGACCAGGCTTCGTCTTTTCCATCACCTCCTTCCAATCATTCATCCGAAGATTAGGATCCCGATACTGAACACCCTCACGCTCATATGCAACAAAACCTCGATGTTTAACGGCATCAGTAACCTGAGTTGGCCTCTTGGGTGATACAGCCTGAACATATCAGAGACATTAGCAGAAAATAATGTGCAAAAAGAGATCTAGGAATACATTAAAGAGATGTATTCTATTCATATGGGAACAATAGCAGTATCCCATCTCAGCCCAATGACGATGGACAACTAAGACTTCTAGGCAACCTACTGTAACAGATGAACTTAAGACCCCATTTTCATCTTACCACATTTTAATCTAATATTACAAGGAGGATTTGCACTTGTTTCAAGGATCACCAATTCAAACTTAATAATTTGTTTTGTTCATGACAAAAGGAAAAAATAACAAAAGGTATACAAGCATTACAAATGAAATATCATAAAGGGGGAAAAAAAAAGCTTGCAGTTACCTGACTTGGCTTCTCATTCACAGATGAAGTTGCCAGTTTCTTAAGCTCTTCAAATGCATCCTTCTCAACGGCCTGCGCTTCATCATCATCTACTGTATCATTGGAGGTCTGCTCAGACTTCATATTTGCAAGAGCGCGCTTGTACTCCCTTGGGAACACCTTGATGAATTTAGGAAGTAGATTCTCAAAATCAGCAAGAACTTCTTTGGCAAGCATGCTATTTGTGTGCCGTTGATGTTGCTGTATCAACATTCTTAGCGTAATAATATCCTCTTCCTCTTCAACCTTGTCCAAATCTACAAGCTCGGGGTTGCATCGAGATTTGAATTTTCCATCCACATCAAGAACATAAGCAATCCCACCACTCATACCAGCAGCAAAATTTCTACCAGTTTTCCCAAGCACAACGACAGTCCCACCAGTCATGTACTCACATCCATGATCACCAATCCCTTCCACAACTGCCTTAGCCCCGGAGTTACGCACACAAAATCTTTCTGCTGCCATCCCATTGAAATATGCTTCACCACAGGTTGCACCGTACAGCGCCACATTACCAATTACAATGTTCTCCTTAGGGTCAAAGTTGCTTCCTTTTGGAGGATAAACTATAATTTTTCCTCCTGACAATCCTTTACCGACATAGTCGTTGCCATCACCTTCAAGTTCCAAAGTGATTCCAGGACAGAGGAATGCACCAAAGCTCTGGCCAGCACTGCCAGTAAATCTGATATGGATGGTGCCAGTTGGAAGACCAGCTAAGTGGTATCGTTTAGTAACCTCATGGCTAAGCATAGTTCCCACAGCACGGTTTACATTCTGTATTGGAGTTTCAATGTATACTGGGAGACCCTTTTCCAAAGAAGCATTGGACAAACTGATGAGCTGATTATCCAAGGCCATGTCCAAGCCATGATCTTGTTTTTGCATACAGTACTGTGCAGCTCCCGGTCGCAGTTCAGCTGCAGGTCTAAGCAATAGAGAGAGATCAAGGTTTTCCAGTTTCTCATTGCTCTTAACAATTTCCTTATCAACTTCAAGCTTATCTGAACGGCCAACCATCTCATCAACAGTTTTAAACCCAAGGTTAGACATAATTTCTCTCATCTCTTCAGCTACCATGAAAAAGAAGTTAATAACATGCTCAGGTTCTCCGGCAAACTTCTCTCTAAGTACTGGATCTTGGGTAGCAATGCCAACAGGACAGGTGTTCTTGTGACACTTCCGCATCATGATACAGCCAAGAGTAATGAGTGGAGCAGTGCTGAAACCGAACTCTTCTGCTCCAAGAAGAGCAGCTATGGCCACATCTCTTCCTGTTTTGAGTTGGCCATCAGTTTGAAGAACTGTGCGACCACGTAGGTCATTCGCAACCAATGTCTGGTGAGTCTCAGCTAGGCCAAGTTCCCAAGGCAAACCAGCATTCTTTATGCCGGTCCATCTAGATGCCCCTGTACCTCCATCGTGACCTGAGATCAAGACATGGTCCGCATGACCTTTAACAACTCCGCTAGCAATTATCCCCACTCCAGCTTCAGAAACTAACTTCACGCTAATTCGAGCAGATGGGTTGGCATTCTACAGATTAAGAAAAGCAATTAAAGAGCAAGAACTAATAGCAGAAACATTCAGCCTGACTTTACCATAAGAGAATCTATATACGAACATACCTTTAGATCATAAATCAGTTGCGCAAGGTCTTCGATTGAATAAATATCATGATGGGGAGGTGGACTGATAAGTCCTACTCCAGCAGTTGAATTTCTAGTGACGGCAATGTCTCCTATAACTTTGTGGCCAGGAAGTTCACCTCCCTCACCAGGTTTTGCACCCTGAGGATAAGAATTCGGATGTTAAAACAATACGACCCTTCATTAAGTGAAAAAACTACACTTTTATTTAACCTCACCAAAGGTCATATATCAACTAAAGCAGCAAGAGCACCAGGAGGTGCCTTGAAGTCACAGCGTCATCTGCCATGAATATAAATTCATAAACAATAGAGCCATAACTCCAACAGGATTGTAGCGGCTAGAGACCAGTCGATGAAATTGAGGTATAAGGCAAGAATGGACAAATAACCTTAATACAAATGAACAGATTTCAACAATTACCTGGGCCATCTTTATCTGTAGTTCATCAGCATTAGTAAGGTAGTAACTTGAGACTCCAAATCTTCCACTAGCAACTTGTTTGATGGCACTCCTTTTGGGATTCATTGAACCATCAGGAAGAGGCTCCATACGAGATGGTTGTTCACCGCCCTCACCTATGGCAAATTTGCAGAAAACAAATCATCAGATAAAAAATTACTAATTTTGAGGATGCTAATCTTCACATGAAGGGTGAAAAAACGGGTAACCCCCCAAAACTTTTCATTAAAAAATTAAGCTAGAAAGCATGTTCATGTGTAAGACACCCTGTTTCGGCATCAGGCTGGCCCTAGCCACTGATGCTTCTTATGTGCCTTGAACTTGAAAAAACTACACTGAACCACACCTCATGATTTATCAAAATAAACTACACTTGGTAAGATGAGAATTGTTGCCTTTTTTAAATGGAGAAAATAAATCAGAGGAAGCTTTTTTAAAAAGAAGTCTAGCAAACCTGTATTTGATTTCCCTCCAAGTTTATTCATAGCCATTGCTAATGTTGTGTGTGCCTCCAATGATATTGACCCATAACTCATGGCCCCAGTGCAAAACCGTTTAACTATTTCACTGGCTGGTTCCACTTGATCAATGGGAATCTTTGTGGATGTCTCTTTGAATTTCAGGATTCCCCGCAAATTGCAAGCTTTATTCAACTCGTGAATGAGCTTAGAATACTGTTTATATGCATCTATACTGTTAGTTCTGGCAGCCTCCTGAAGCTTTGCTATTGCAAGCGGATCATTCAGATGAATTTCACCACCTTTCCTCCAATGATAATCCCCAGGATTGGGCAACGCAACAGCTTCAGCACTTCCAGGAGAGAAAACCCGAGTAGGAAATGCCAATGCATGCAGTTGTAGAGCATCCCGAGCAAGCATCTCAAATGTAGCACCCTCAACTCGACTAGGTGTTCCAGCAAAGCACTTTTCAATCACCTCTGAAGAAAGACCCAGAGCTTCAAAAATCTGAGCACCTTTGTAGGAGGCCAAAGTTGATATTCCCATCTTTGCAAGAACCTTCATCATGCCATAGTTGCTTGCTTTAAAGTACTTCTTGACCAACTCATCTTTTGAGTAGAATTGACCACTTGCTTTAGGTGGGATCCTTCCATCAACTTGGAGTCTCCATATTGCCTCCACAGCCAAATAAGGGCATATAGCATCAGCACCAAAACCGACAAGTGTGCAGAAATGGTGCACTTCACGTGGTTCGCAACACGTTTCCTCGAGAAAGCTACAGATTAAATCCCACAAAAATACAAATTATAGACAGATAAGTACATGTATAGTAACTCTACACAGTGCGAGGAAAACACGGCAGTATAATACCTCTATCAGAAAGAACAAGGGTTGTGTAGCCTTCACTAATTGCACCATGTGCTTCTGCACATATCCTGTCCAATGCTTCTTCCAATCCTCTCTTACCACATTCCTTTGAGTAAGTTATGTCTATAACTTTGTTCCGCCATCCTCTGTAATTCATCCTTTTAATCGCTTCCATTTGTTCAATGGTCAAAAGGGGACTTTTTAGTGAAAGGCGGTGACATTGTTCCTCTGTTGTTTGTGTCAGATCACCTTCTGGACCAACCATACATTCCATTGAAGTAACTATTTTCTCACGAATAGGATCAATTGGAGGATTTGTCACTTGAGCAAACATTTGTTTGAAGTACTCGAAAGTGAGCTTTTCTCTATTGGACATGACAGCTAATGGAGTATCATTTCCCATTGACCCTAGGGCTTCTACACCATCTTTTGCCATAGGAAGTAATAGCATTTCCAATGATTCAACCGTATATCTGCATTAACAGAGCAGAATATAACTTCAAACAAAGTGGAAAAAATGCAGAAAATATTCACAAAGGACGTTGCATACCCAAAAGCTTTCAATGGAGCCAGTAGACCATGAATTCCCATATTTTCCATATCCACATCATCACTAGAGAGCTGTAGTTTATTGTAGATGCAATAGTTAGTCATGCAACATGAAATTTACGAAAAGCTAACATTGGTTGCTCTTTTAAAACTTACCGGAGCCACTCCTGCGATTGTTGGTGGAACTCTTTCAGATTCATCAACAGAATCTACTATGTCTTTGAGTTCAATCTTCTGTCTTTTGAGCCACTCCCCATAGGGCCTTGCCAACGAATACTGTTCCTTTAAGGCATCATCATCAACAACAATGTGCTTATCAAAATCTACCAGAAGCATCATGCCAGGATTTAATCTTCCTTTCCTACACACATCTTCAGGAGGAATGTCTACGACTCCAACTTCACTTGCCATTATAACTCGTCCACTGTGAGTAACATAGAAGCGGCCAGGTCGCAGTCCATTCCTATCCAGTGTAGCTCCAAGATAGTGACCATCAGTAACTGTAATGATATTAGATCAAATTAGTGCCAAATTGTAAAGCCAGTGTCGAGAGGACATGCACATGAGATAGAATCAGAGTCCAACAAAAAATTTACATGATATAAGAGCTGGTCCATCCCATGGCTCCATGAGAGCTGAATAGTATTCATAAAATGCTTTACGTTGAGGATCCATGTTTTTATCGTTTTGCCATGCCTCAGGAATCATCATCATAACAGCTTCAGGAAGACTTTTTCCAGATTGAACCAAAAACTCAAGAACGCCATCAAAAGCTCCTGGAAAAGAATAACTATCCATTAGATTCAGTATGTAAATATAACCTAGTCGAAAAAATAAAATAAAATAAAAAAACACAAATTTAAAATAAAATCAAAAAAATAAAAAGAGAAAAAATTTTCACCTGAATCAGATGAATTTGCATTGACAATGGGCAAAAGCTTCTTTAATTCATCCTCTGATAAACCAAGTGCCTTGCACTTCAGTAACCCCTCACGCGCCTTCATCCTACAAAATATACCATATTAGCTGATACAATATACATCAATCAGAACATGATGAGAACATCCAACACAATACTCAATGCTGCTATGCCCGCCCACAACTAGCATCAAGCTTATTGCACACCATAATGAAACAAAGTATCCTCTTATTTAAAAAATAAGATTGAGAAAAGAAAAAAGTAAGCTAGGTATCCATTAACTCTAACAAACAATACTAAATGGTCAGATCAGCAGCACTGGGAGAATACTGCTAGCCAGTTTAAAATCGCAGTGCAACATATTATTCATTCATATTTGTCATACCATTAACTAGCATGGTGCAAAAATTATTCAAGGCATACCAGTTGACATTGCCTCTTAGAGTGTTGATCTCTCCATTGTGTCCCAATATTTGCATAGGCTGAGCACGATCCCAGCTAGGGAAGGTATTTGTAGAAAACCGTGAATGTATCTACAGATACGCACAATAAACTTCAGTCTTCATGCAGTGCATACTAGAAACCAAAGTAGAAATTCAAAAATGTTTTCCTCCAGGAACTTCAATACAAGCATATATTGAAGTGCCAGGAAAAATTTCAGAGGCACTATCCACTTTCACCAAAATTATTTTTTCCTCCATCACTTTGAAGATATTGTCTCCAGACCAATTAACGACAGAAAGCATCAGCAGAAACTTTTGCAAACATCATAATCTTGATAATGAACTTTCTTACCAACTCAACCATTGCATTCAATCCAAGTATCCAAACTCAAATAGTAATCAAGGAAGCGGAAGAACTTAAGAGATCATTCAAACCTCAATGCCTCAGAAGTCATTCCCCAACCTTGCATCTCTTCAGTTACTGGTTGTTCCCTTGCTGTTTGTTGGAGTATAGAGTTAGTGGAGAAAGAAGATAGGTTAATGGATAATATATTTACCAGGGCCATGTAGCTCGTAAACCTTTCATTGCCTAGGTCCGCAAAATAATATTCCCTCAGTTGAGCTGGTGTTAGCTGACCTTTGTAAACAACAGTCCTGTACCAAATTTGATCAAACATGAGAATTTTACTTAGAAAACCTTATGTAATAACAATAATGTGGATCTCAAGAAAATGATGTCGCCTCTTAAACATACCTTGACGAAAGTGAACAGATATAGAAATCAGCAATGCCGTCATTTTGGAGGTTCAAGGCGGATGTAATAGCGGCCATGCTAAGCTTCCTTAATATGTACATCTATAAGGAAAGAGCCAACTATCAGTAACAAAGACCAAAATCTATTCAAATCTTAAAATACACCATTTATGTATAAATCATTATATTCGCTGGAAAAAATTTATCTATCAATTCATTTCCTGGGGAACAACTGCAGTTCAATCAAAATGTTAACAAATTAATGCAAATTTCTTGCTGCCAATTTCAGCATGTAGGCAAGGTACCTGTCTTTCCAAATCAACTTTTGATTGAGCACTTGGAGTAAGAAACACTTGCTCAATCACTGGTTCAGTCTGTACAGCTGATTTGCCCAATCCTGTGTTGTCTGTGGGAACGGAGCGCCAACCAATAACTGAGTGCCCCAGACTCTCCGCAACCTGAACACAAAAACAAAGCACAGATACAAACAACTGTCAATAAGATATAAAATCATGAAAATGCTACTGCTGAAACTCAAAAACACATAATACAAAATATCACAAAAACACTTCTTGAGTCATTGTTAGCTCGGATTACAGCATGCAGCTACACAGTGAAGGCTGGAAACAGTATATTGTGTGCTAAATCGAAACTAGACAGAACTCTACAACCACTATCCATCATGAAAATTTTCAGACAAAGATATTTCAGAATTAGATTTACCTTTTGAAATATATTTTTGCTTTCTTTCCTACGAATATCAGATTTAGGCAAGAAAAGCATGCCAACTGCATATTTTCCTTGGGGGGGAAGCTCAAACTCCACAACCTGCAATGAAGCAAGAACATCTTTGAATTGACAAGAACTGCAAAGTCTGAATCCCAGATTTTTCCTAATTGTAGTCCTTTAACCAATAAATAAAACTTCGATAATGGAGTGAGGGCATTATTTCTTGTATGCACTGACATTTTAAAATATTTTACACTATTCTCCAACCAAATAATTCTATTAATCTATAGTGGATGTAAAAAACAGCTACAGTGGCCTAGTCGCCAATGTGATACTGCATATATTAGATGACAGTACAGGAAAAATATACGCCGTCAGTAGATCTATACAAATTCCTTCTGCTTAACAAAAAAGCTATTGAAAGTATTAATCTCAAACTAACTTAAGGAAAAAAGGAGTTCAGAAAAGTGCTAACAAAAACAGGACATAAAGAAATATATTTCATTTTCAATGATTCTTTGATAGAGGAAAAAGACAATTTATTCTCCTCTTTATTAATATTATATTTTCAATTTTAGCCATATGCATCACTGAATCGTTTCAAAATATTCCATTTGAGCAAAACTGAAAGAAAGTCCTCTTCCACTTGTATTTTTCAACATGATGATGATACCTAAGAATTTTAGGCTTTTCTGTTCAAACCAACACAAGAATAATGTTTATAAACAAGAATCTAATGCAAACATTAAAAAATTAGATATATCTGAGATTAGTTTTTGTGCAGCTTTCTACCATCGTTCAAATCATTTGTTTCAGATTGTAATTGACTCGAACAAAATTTTGTAGCAGCACAATATTTATGATTAAATAACAGTTCTCTCATATGAAATTTATTATTCTCCATTACATATTTAAATATATTATTATATGTACAAAAACTATTCTGGTGTCCACAAACCTTTTTATAAAAGTTTAGATTTAGATTTAGATACTAAAGTTGATATACAGCACAGTGGCAGTTTAAAAAGATATGAATTTAAATTTCTTTAGATCTAAACATAAATGAGTTAGCTCTAGATGTGATTAATGACATAGTGCAATGACATCATTTGATTCATATAGCGATCATACCAAGTAAAATAAGGCTTTATGGTTTTTTTTATGGAATTTAAATTTCTGTTGAAATAACTATCCACTTTAATTCTATTTACGTAATGATTGAACCAAATATAACCAAATTTAATAGTCTTTAGAAAAAAAGCTAATAAAGGTAGCAGTTGTCGACTTGTCGTGTCATCACAAAATAAATCAATAAATAAATAAAATTCTAAACTTATACACATTTTTCAAATTATTTATATGTTTTTACTGTGTTACTTAATTACTGTGTCTATCTTATTTGCAAAGACAACAAAATAACTAATAGAGTACAAAAATAAAATTAATCCAATGCAAATATATAAATAATTGAACAATACATATAATTGGAAATATGAAATT
>NC_029777.3:101058180-101059200 GCF_000817695.3 Arachis duranensis | reverse complement strand
ATACCACACGCACATAAATGTTGGTCCCAAATAATTTTTGCTTTCATTAAATTAATTAAACAAAAATAAATTAACAATTAGCTCCTAATAAAACAAAAGATTAAATTAACCCATATTTTTTAGAATTTCGGAAAATTTAATTCATATACCAAAATATTTTTAAAGAAAATTAGAAATAAAACAATTCAGGACTGAATTATTTTTTGACTTAAAAAAACTCATTTTCCGTACAAAGTGCAAAATTTAGCAAAGACTAGGAGTTTACTGTTATTACACATACACCTAATAATAATAATAATAATAATAATAATAATAATAATAATAATGAGTAATTATTCAAATTAGTCTCCAAAGATTTTAGAATTGGACATTTTAGTCCTCAAGAAAAATTAATACACAGATCAATCCCCAAAGTTTTACTCCAGTCTCCGGTAGACAAATCAGTCCCCACTTCATTTTCTGGCAGAATAATTATCTAAATCAGTCCCCAAAGATTTTAAAAATGGACATTTTAGTCCCAAGAAAAACTAATGCACAATAATATTGTACTATTTTTTTGTATTTTTTAGACAAAAATAATAATAAATTTATTCATTAAATTCTTATATATATGGATGAAAAATTATCTACTCAAGCATGTTATAGGTGGGAAAAGAAAAGTATATAGTCTAGTCTAATATCAATTAAGACCGAAGAAAAGAAGGGTGTCAATCAAATGGTCTTGAGAGATCACCTGCAAGCCAAGAGCATAGCAAATAAGGGAAGGGGTTCATAAGGAAGATAAGCCAGAGAGGAGAAGAATTAACAGAGAGAGGTACTCACAATGTACTCTGCCCTTGTCTCCCACATTCTCATGCCTTTTTGATCTTTTCCTCTAACCAATTCAGTTATGGTGCAACACTCTTTTCATCCTCCCAATTGGCATATGAGATGAGCCCTCAAGAGCAACCGTTTTGCCCTTCTTTGTATCATTACCCCCTCCTTTAAAAAAAACCTTGTCCTCAAGGTTGAAAGTGGGAA
>NC_029777.3:101053920-101057962 GCF_000817695.3 Arachis duranensis | reverse complement strand
TATTAGAGCCTGTTTGGGAAGTAGTAGAAGCGACTTTTTTTAACTTTTGGATTATGAAAAGTCACCATCTATGTGTTTTGCACTATTTTAAAAAAAGATTTTAACTTCTCGAAAAGTTAATTTGTAGCTTTTTGAAGAAGTAGAAATATATGACTTCTTTTTCGAGAAGTCATTCTACCACTTACCTAAAAAAAATTAATTTTAAAACAAAAAAATCTACTTTCCTTCTTGATTCTATGAAAAATACTAACCCTTCATCACCATTTTCACACCAGGTCTGCTAGAAGCACTGGCCTTCCACCATCATTCTTACGTAATGTTCCAAAGTCTCACCATTTTTACGTAATGAAACATCTGATGGAAGTATTGATCCTCCACCACATTTTCAGACAATATTACATCTGAACAACGTACTGCATATATTCCTTCTAAGTATTTTTTTATCATTTTATCACTATTTTTTATTATTAAATTTGTATTCAAGCGTGGTATGAAATTTCAGTTTTAATTTTATTTTTTTCATATGTAATTTTATAGCTTATTATTATTTTCATAGTTAATTATAACAAGTTCTTGACCTCAATAAAAGAGAAGAAAATTCTAATAGGAGTAAAAATAAAAAATGAAAAAAGCAATAAAATATACATTGACACACATTTTATATTTATTTTTTATTTTCACCTACTATATCATACACAATATTAGTGATTAGTTATCATCGTTATTTTAATATTCATTCTCTTTTGTAAAGCTGCTATTAATAAAAGTCCTTATGTTTTAAGCTCCTTTTCCAAAAAAAACTTATTTAAATTATTTACCTAAACTGGACCTAAATATAAAAATATTAAATAGTTTTAACTTTGAATTTCTTGTAAAATAATCTCTAATAATTTTATTATTATTATTATTATTGAATGAATATATATTTTTGTACATTAGTTTTTCCTGGGGACTAAAATGTCCATTTTTAAAATATTTGGAGACTGATCTGGGTAATTACTCTACCGGAAAATGAACTGAGGACTGATTTATCTGCGGAGTAAAATATTGGGAATTGATCTATGTATTAATTTTTTTTTGTGACTAAAATATCCAATTCTAAAATCTTGGAGGACTGATTTGGTAACTACTTATTAATAATAATAATAATAATAATAATAATAATAATAATAATAATAATAATTTAAAAACAAAAAGTACCTCCTTGTAAAAATCATGAGGCAGAGCCACAAGAATCCCTGCTCCATCACCAGTGTTGGCCTCGCACCCGCAAGCACCTCTATGCGTCATTCTCACCAACATCTCTAACGCATCTGTTACCTGCACACCACACAACACACAATCAAATAAAAAAAGTTAGTTACATTTTTTTCCAAAATCCGAAACCGTAACCGAAACACGCAAATCAACTTTCTCACAGTTTTGCGGCTACTTTGACCAGACAATTCAGCAACGAACCCAACCCCGCACGAGTCCTTATCCATTTTGGGATCATAGAGCCCCAACGGCTTCTCCGGCACCGCCGAGAATGCGGACCGGACTGTCACCTTTGGTAACCAGCCCGGCCCACCAAACTGCCACAAGCGGATCCTCTCGGACCCGCTTGATCGCAGCCGCGGGCCGAAGAACCTCTTCTTGTCCCCCGGAGCAGAGCATAGTGTGAATGCTTTGCTCCGATTGACGGAGAGGCTCACCAGCCGACCCTGTGGGGAATTGTTGCGTTTTCGAAAACCATTCAGCTGAGGGTTGTTGAGAGACGAGGACGTTAGCGAGAGTGACTTTGACATTTGATTCAATTTATTTTTTTTTTATTGAAGACGTAGATAGTTATCAAGTGGAGTGTTCTACTGTTTACTTATGTTGGAAGAGTTTTAAGTATTTAACTATGTATGGAACTCTTGTTGCTTATGGGAGAAAATATAAAATAAAATAAGTAAAAATGAAGGATTGGATTGGATCGGATCAGAGTTTTTTCGCAATATATGTGACAGATTACAGATCTGGGATTAAAGGACCAGATTTAATTGAAGATGAAAATGGTACTTGTATGCGTGAACAAAAAGGAGGGAAGTTGTTAATTGAAGGCTTCTATTTAATTCTGGACAGGACAGAAGTGAGAAGACCGCTTTGGAAAGAGGCTGAATCGGAAGAAACAGACAGAAAGCAGAAAGGGGAGAAAACAGCGCCGCTTCAAGGAGCTGTTTAGTATTGTGTGAGGGTTCTTTGGTGGAGAGAGGCATAGAGGATGGTTTTATAGAGGGAGCGCGTGGTTTTTTAATTTTTAAATTGGGGTCAATGCTGAATAGTGAATACTGAATAGTGAGAGTATGTCTGAGAGTGTAGGTGTTGATACTTGAATGGAGAAGGGAAAGGGGTAGGAAGACTGGGGAGTGTGGATCCACCGATCCACCAAGTTCTTGTGACCTTGGATCGAATAAAATATCAAAATAATTCACTAATTTTCATTGGAAAAAAATAGTAATATTTAAAAATAGGTTAATTTTTTATATAAAAAAAATATTGGTGTTTTTATTGAAAATAAAATTATTTGGTGTAATTATAAGTAAATAAATTTTATAAGTGGAGAATCAATATATAAAATACGTATTAGACATGTGTCAATATTTTGAGTAATATACAGAACATTTTTTTTACACATCTATAATATTATAATACACTTTAAATATTAATATTTAACTAAAATATCATCTTTATCTCTATATTAAAAATAATTTCGGAAGAAAATAACATTCCTTACATATCTAAGCCTTTTTCATAATTCAATCTAATTAAATTAGTCTACACCTAATAAAAAAAATCAATTTATTAGTGAGAGTATATTAAGCACGCTTTAGCTCCCACTAACACAAACATATACCGTCTTTTTTAATATGAATACCTTATTCTTTTTCGTATTTCCTTTTTTTATGTATTTTTTTATTGTTGTTGTTCTGTCGTTGGTTTTTCTATAATAATGATAAAAAGAAGCGAAGGAATTTTAAATTATGTAAAATTAATTAAAAATAACAATAAAATTTTTTAACTATGACACAGAAGTTTCTCAATTTTAATACTAAAATTTCTTAATCGTAACATAGTTAAGAGGATAAAACAAGAATTATAAAAATATAGAAGAAGGAAAGTTTTGAATTATGCTAAATTTATCAAAAAAATAGCACCAAACTTTTTTAACTATAACAAATATAATTTCTTAATTTTGACATCGAAATTTCTTAACCGTGTCATTTATAATTAAATGATGTGTTTTTCTTCTCATTAAACTAATTAGATGGTATTGAATTAATATATAACAGGTTTAGCCAGTTCTAAGTCATTTACAATAAATTGATGTATTTTTTATTTTAAAACATATTTAAATGTATTTTATTAGTTGAGTGAATTAAGATTTTAGATTTGTAATTTTTTAATTTTTTTGTGTCATTTAATAAAAATTTTCGTGTCATTTCTAACTAAATAATGTATTTTTTTATTATTGAATTGATTGCATGGTATTAAACTGAAGAAAAAAAAAGGAGAACGAGAAAAACAAATTTTGAGATATATAAAATTTAACAAAAAATAGCACCAAAATTTTTTAATCGTAATACAAAATTTTTTTTAGTTTTAATACTAAAATTTTTTAACCACAATTTTTAAATTTTAATACTGAAATTTTTAACGTGTCATTTACAACTAAATGAATTATTAAACTAATTTAAAAAAAAGCGTAGATATAAAATAATATTTATTTATTATATTTATATCGATAATTCATATTTAATAGCAAATTAATTTTTGTTTCTCTACTTTTTTCAAATTGTATTAGCATTTCTCACTTATTTATAGATATTAACGTTTTTATTTATTTATCTTTTTATAAATTAAATGATTCCATTAGCACCCAATTAAATTACACATTCAACAAGTCACCAAAAAAAAATTACACATTCAACTGACGAAGTAGAAGTTTTTGAATCTCCAGGTTAATAGATATCTCTTCCTTGAGAAGGAAGCTTAAAGTCTTGAAGGAGGAAGATGCTTA
>NC_029777.3:101045347-101053733 GCF_000817695.3 Arachis duranensis | reverse complement strand
TTTGTTAATTTCAATAAATATAAATTATCTTTTAAAAATATTTATTTAATTATTTTTAAAATATTT
Organism: Arachis duranensis; assembly: GCF_000817695.3. Taxonomy (NCBI): domain Eukaryota; kingdom Viridiplantae; phylum Streptophyta; class Magnoliopsida; order Fabales; family Fabaceae; genus Arachis; species Arachis duranensis. Next base: position 101,053,667 of record NC_029777.3, on the reverse strand, counting down.
TTAATTTTTAAATAATATATAATTTTTTTATTTATTAAATAGAAAATGAAATGCTTGTACTTCAGAAAAATAGATGTAGTTTTCAAGAAATTCTTTTTCCGACTAAGTACAATTGCAATAGGCTAATTTTTTTGCATATGATGCAAGGTTTGGTGTAACGTCCGGTTATGAAATTTATAGGTGTTTCATACAAGTGTGACAGCGGTTAGATGATGGAGGAAAATCAGACGGTCCGATTTCTTGCAGGTGTGAGGGGACACAAATTGGACCGTCTGATTTGTGCGTGGTGGATGTTGCGTACAAAGAAGTCGGACCGTGCGATTTGTTGCATGGGAGGATTTTTTTGGCCCAACCAATTCGAACCTACTGATTTGAGGGCTACATTCCAAAAAATTAGCACAACGCTCTATACAGGTGTGTCAGGCATGTCGATCTCCAACTGAACTATATGATCCCGGCAAAGTTACAGAGTAACGGCAGAAACTTCCAGTGCACCCTTGCTCCAGACTTATCTCCAAACATAACGGTCCCAAACAATAACATTATGTGGCACTTCACGTACCTCTGAATCTGGATATCATCAACCAACACTAATCGATCTTTCAATGCTTGAAACCACGTCAACTTGATGAAACTTCCCCTGCAGTCTGCCTTCCTAAGTGCAACACCAAACTGATCCAAGCATTCAACCTCTAACACCTCATAACTACTCAGTGTCGGTCCCGTAACTGGAAAATCATTCGTCGGAAGACCAAGAATTAACACCACATCCTCCAGTGTCACGACAGACTCACCAACCCGAAAATAGAATGTGTGCGTCTCAAGACGCCATCTCTCGATCATAGCATTAACCAATGCCGACTAACATTGGACAACTCCAATCTGTAAAACATGATAATTAAAAGTCGGTGGCCCGTAAATATCCCTCCACTATTGGATTGTACCAATCTAGCGACATGTAGTGATCACATTGCAACATTCTAAAATTCTAAACACAAACATAATATTAATTAATTAACAAATTAAATATAATAGAATTAAATTTTCATTATCAGTAAAACATATCCACAGTCAATAAAAATAATAATAATAACAATACTACTAAATAAATAACTATTATATTATATACTAATACTCAAATAACTATTCAATTCTATTCTAACAACATGCATACAACAATAATCAATCATTAATTTTTTATTAAATATTTATATTATACTTATAACAAAAATAATTAATTTAATAATTTTTAATTCATAATATTTATTTTACTATCCTACGAAAGCTTAATAATAAATATTATTACTACAAAAAATTATTTATTACTAACAATTAACACTAATTAAATTATTTATTATCACACGTACTACCAATCTTAATATTAGTGTTGTATTCTAATAATAATTAAACCATCAGTAGTAAATAACACACTAATCTCTAATCTCTGCATTATAATCTAATATTACTAATTTTTAAAATTATTTTAATCATATTAAAATATTTAAAAAATAATACTACACTAATTTCTAACATTATCATTATAATAAACTACTAATCTCTAACACTATAATTATTATTTTAATTAAAATAAAATTTTCTAAAATAAAAACTTACATAGTTAGAATAATTAAGATAATTAGCAATGTGGAGCTCCGAACGAATGACATATTTTATTCTTCTTTTTCTAAACGAATGACATATTTTATTCTTCTTTTTCTAAGCACTGCTAAAAAGGAGTGGTCCAATTTTTTTTAATTCAAAGTTTCAAAAATGGAAGGCCATGGAAGAATGAAGCTGGTGGTGGGGTTGGAGGAGAAGAGATTTTCGTTGCTGCTTGAAAGTGAAAGGGAAGCATTTGATCAGTAAAGGCATGTATACATTTTGGTGGGAGACACTTGCATGCGCGATACGTGGCTGGGGGCACAAATCAAACGATTCGATTTGTGTACCTTTCTAACCTCTAATCGGATCGTCCGATTATTGACGTCAAATCAGATTGTCCAAATTTTTTATTGTAGCCGTCACATCTGTGTGAAGCACCATGGATGTCCATAACTGTGTTATACACTATCTTCTCTCCAATATGTAAAATAAAAAAGTGATTGCAATATGGTTAATTCTATTGGCACTTAGTAAAATGATATTTATTGTTATCACTTCTTCTATCGGCCGCATCTTTTATCTGATTATATTTAGAATTAAAGCTAATAAAATAAACTTTTATTAATTTGCATATAAAAAAAGACTACCAATTTAATTATTGTGTTTGTTGAACTGTTAGTTTATATAATTACTTCAACAAAAAATATATAATCGATTTAATTTTTCAGTAATGTTAGTGAGACTTAAAACAATCAATTCAAAAAATTTAAATTTGTTTTATTTAACAATAATAATATTAGAATGACAAAAAATAATCAGTTTAAATAATTAAAATTTATTTTATTTAATATTTATTTATCATAAAATACATTAATAAAAATACTTAAATAAAAAATATATTATTTATGATTTATTTTATTTTTATTTGTTTTGGTTTTTATTTTTATTTTTTTTTACAAAACCGTGGCATGGTCATAAATATAAACAGAAACAACACATGCATAGTTACGTGATGAATTCCGATCCGTTAGCCAATGCAGACGAATTTAATATATGAATAAAATAAAAAAATTATTAGATAAATTAATTACTTTTATAAATAAGTTTAGTCAATTGTTTTATGTGATTTTTCTTTTTCTTCTTTTTTTTATTTAATTTTTTAGTTATCCAATAAACTATATACTAATTTAATTATCAAAATAACTTAACCATACAGTATTATCGAACAAAATATGTACTTAGAACATGTAATCAACAGCTATCACAATTAAAGAAAGAAATAAGCAACTCTCGAAAAGAGCATAAAATTTTGCACATTATTGAGGTTCTATTGAATAATAAGCAATTTAAAATTGCCAATTAAGCACCTAAATCTGAATAATTCCCAAAAAAAAGGAAAGAAATCCATCACAAATCTTATTCTCATGTATAGATTTCTTCGGGCCCCATTATCCAACTATATCATAACAAAACATAAATCGACTTATTTTAGTAAAAACAATGATAAACTTTTATTTTTTATTTCCATCTCTTATTTTTTATAAAATATTATAAAAATATAAACAAACACAATCTAAACTTTTATATTTTCATAGTGTTTATTTATAATAAAAAAATAAAATGATTATATTTTAAGAGAACAAAATCAAAGAATGAAAACATATTTAGAAATACAGTTTTATTAATTAACTGAGCACCTTCAATATTTAATTAATGAAGGGACACGATTTTTGCCTGTTTTTATTTTGGAACGTAAAGAAATTTACATGTATTTATTTTTATGTAAAATTATTAGTTAAAAATTATTAAATAATTTTATATATTTGACTCATTTAATACTTTTTAATTATTAATTTAGATAAAGACAATTATACGTTATTATTCACTTTATGGAACACGATTTTTTTTTTTCATTATAATCCAATAAGTAAATGTTTTTTATCCCTTTATATCCATGTTTCCACAAAGTTGTAGACATTAACCAAACATAGCAAAGGCTCACACGTGGTCCTCCATACTTCTAATTTCTAAACTCCATCTCCATTTCATAAGAATAACACCAAATAATACTAATCCCCACTCCCACTTATATAAATCTATGAAAATTCCAGAAGAATAAAGTAGACAAAACCAAAATGTACAAATAAATTATTTATGACAATAAAATAGTAGCAGCATAGAACCCATGTGCTATAAATCATACCGAAGGAAGAATTCATCCTTAAAGATTTGTTGTTCCTGGAGTTAAATCAAATATTGAATTATATACAAAAATAAAGTATCATTTTTGTTTTTAATGTTTGGGATAAGTTTTAAAATTATTCTTAATATTTGAATATTTCTATTTAAGTCTCTAATATTTTAAAATTAACTCAATATTATATTGTCCTGCCGTCAGGAATAAATTAATAAAATTGACGGAGAGAAAAAATTGAGACGATTTTAAAATATTATGGACTTAAATAGAACGGACACGTTGGGGACAAAAACGATACATAGAAATAAATTTTAATTTTATCCTTTAATAATATCATTTTTTACGGTACATAATTATTTAATTATTTTTCAATCACATATAAGTAAATTATACTTAATCACATTAATTTTATTCTAAATAAATTTATTTTTTTATAATTTTATTCTTAAAAATTTTTACTTATCATAAAATATTTGTAGAAAAACTAGTACATACACTTGTGGGAAAAAATGATACATATATAATAAAATAATGTGATTCTAATCATTTTATAAATATTTCATGAGAGTAAAAATTTTTAAGAGTAAAATTATAAAAAAAAATTATTTAGAATCAAAGTAATGTGATTAAGTATAATTTACTTAAATGTGATTAAAAAATAATTGAATAACTATGTACCGTAAAAGATTGATATTAGTGAAGGATAAAATTAAAATTTATTTCTATGTATTATTTTTGTCCCCAACTTTTTTGTCATATTTAAATCCTTAACGTTTCAAAATCGTCTCAATTTTGTTCCGCCGTCAATTCCATTAACAGATTCTTAACGACAGGACAACATTAAGTCAATTTTGAAACGTTAGAGATTTAAATAGGATGATTTAAATGTTAGGGACAACTTTGAGACTTACCCAAAACGTTGGGGCAAAAACGATACTTGATGAGTTTGGAAAACTATAAATTAATTTGATGATGATCAAACATTATTAAAATAATTAATTACAAAATTATTAATTTGATCTTCAATTCACATGTGTTAATTAATAATTTTGTTGTGCAAATTTTGTTTTTTGGCCGGAAAAATAGCAAGTCCAATATGTTGAAGAAGTTTAGCCTTGTGTAAAATTGTTATATTAAGTGGCTGAAATATTGTTGTGTTTGTTGGGCCAGTATATTGTTGAAACAAGCCCAATGTGATAATAATCAGCCTTGAAGCAAAAAAATTATATATGATAAGTGGCTGAATTATTGCAATGATGATGGGCCAGATTTTAATCACTATTATTAGCCCAAGTCAATTTTAATGAAAGACCAACTAACTTGGTCCGAAATCAAAAAGGGAAGAAAGCCAAGGTTGTATGCTTTTAACGGATCCACATTCATCATTTGATGAATTTCAAATTTTGATTAAATGCATTTAATGCAGACATTAGAAATAGAAAAGAGAAAGTGAAAATTGATGTGATAGTCTTTAATGTATTACACACTACTAGACATGGATTTTGGAAACTTAATTCATTTTATTTCCTTTCTTAATTTCCTTTGAAATCTTTTCTGCATTCTCTCTTTTCTCTTTCTTCTCTATTCGGTCACTTCACAGGAATTATGGAAGAAAGCATAAGCTATCAGAAGAAGGTAGATAAAGCTAGAAGCAAGCATGAAGCCATTGTGATGATGGCGATAAGAAAAAGAAAATCTGAAGTGTGGTACGGCTGAAATCTTTACCACAAAAGGTAAGATGTGGTGAAGTAATCTCAAGCCTTTCATACCCGAAAATGGAAGAGATCCACTTCGGTTAGAAGAAAAAGATTCTTGGAGGCATGTCTCGTCTCTACTTTTGATCAAACACCACAGGAGGTAGCTACTGTAGCTACGTGGAGGAAGAGGCAGAAGTTAGAGCAGATGGAGCTGTCATCATGAAGAACTCATCAAGGACTAAGAATCCTTCTTGGAATGCAAGTCAAGATGGAAGGTCCGGATTGATGAAGATTGGTGACAAGGGAAGACACAGAGGTAATTGCATGTTGGGTTTTACATACGGTTTCCTCTCCTCTCTCTCTGGCCGAACCGATTTTTGTTTGAAAAAGAAGAAGAGTAGCTTGGTTTAACAGTTTTAACCGTGGATGCTTCTCCTTCTATAAATAAGGGAGAACAGTCAAGGCTTGTGGTGTACAAAATTGCAATCACACTTTTGCAATCCCGCACAATAACCAGCAAGTGCACTGGATCGTCAAAGTAATACCTTACGTGAGTAAGGGTCGATCTCACGGAGATTGTCGGCTTGAAGCAATCTATGGTTATCTTGTAACTCTTAGTCAGGATATCAATAATTCTCAGGTTTAATTGTGAAAAGTAAAAGAACATGAAATAGATACTTGTTTTGCAGTAATGGAGAACAGGTTGAGGTTTTGGAGATGCTCTATCTTCTGAACCTCTGCTTTCCTACTATCTTCTTCTTCATGCACGCAAGGCTCCTTCCATGGCAAGCTGTATGTAGGGTTTCACCGTTGTCAATGGCTACCTCTCATCCAAATCCTACTCAGAATACCACAGACAAGGTTTAGACCTTCCGGATTCTCTTGAATGCCGCCATCAATTCTAGCTTATACCACGAAGATTCTGATTAAGGAATTCAAGAGATATTCACTCAATCTAAAGTAGAACAGAGGTGGTTGTCAGGCACACGTTCATAGGTGAGAATGATGATGAGTGTCACAGATCATCACATTCATCAAGTTGAGGAACAAGTGATATCTTAGAATAGAAGCAAGCGTGATTGAATGAAAAACAGTAGTAATTGCATTAATCCATGAAGACACAGCAGAGCTCCTCACTCCCAACCATGGGGTTTAGAGACTCATGCCGTAGAAGATACAATAAGAAACGTGTAATGTGTCATAAGGTCCAGATACAATGTCAAAATATCCTATTTATAGTGAACTAGTAACCTAGGCTATACAGAAATGAGTAAATGACGTAAAAATCCACTTCCGGGGTCCACTTGGTGTGTGCTTGGACTGAGCATTGAAGCTTTCATGTGTAGAGACTTTTCCTGGAGTTAAATGCCAGCTTTTGTGCCAGTTTGGGCGTTTAACTCCAATTTTTGTGCCAATTCCGGCGTTAAACGCCGGGAATTCTGAAGCTGATTTGCAATGCCGGTTTGGGCCATCAAATCTCGGGCAAAGTATGAACTATTATACATTGCTGGAAAGCCCATGATGTCTACTTTCCAATGAAATTGAGAGCGCGCTAATTGGGCTTCTGTACCTCCAGAAAATTCACTTCGAGTGCAGGGAGGTCAAAATCCAACAGCATCTGCAGTCCTTTTTCAGCCTCTAAATCAGTTTTTTGCTCAGGTCCCTCAATTTCAACCAGAAATTATCTGAAATCACAGAAAAACACACAAACTCATAGTAAAGCCCAGAAAAGTGAATTTTAAATGAAAACTAATAAAAACATACTAAAAACTAACTAAAATGTACTAAAAACATACTAAAAACAGTGCCAAAAAGCGTATAAATTATTCGCTCATCAGCTTGAAGCAAGGAAAAGAGTGAAAGCACAGTGTTCCTATAGCTACCCCAACTAACAGAAGTTCTTCTCCTTTAATGTTCTTCATTTTGTATTTTTCTATTTAATTTTGTCTGTCTTGAGTCTCATGAAAAAAGGCAAACAGTGAGGTTTGTAAGAAAAAATCATAGAGTGGAAAAAGGCAGAGTGCACAAAATTAAAAGAAAAAGTCATAGATGTCCTTAGAGGTCCTTTGTACATCTGTGTTGTGTTTCATGATTATGTGGGAATTTCCTTGCAAGTTGGGTTAGCACTTAGCAGTTAAAAGCTTGGTGGATTACTAAGTCAAGTTCAGGATTGGGGTTAGATTCTGGACTTGTCCCGAATAGGAAGGGTAGTTCTTAGGGAGAATTGTTGTATGTAATCATGATTATAGTGAAATTCCATCATTGTTGTGATGGAGACTGGATGTAGGCTGCATTGCACTTAGCAGCTGAACCATGATACATCTTGGTGTGATTTTCTCTCTCTTCTACTCCATTTCTGATTCTGCTACATATAGGAGACAAAACTGAAAAATATCTCTTGGCTAGTTACGATACAAAAAGAAAAAGTATCTTGACTAGGCACGAGACAAAAACAAAAAATATCTCATCAAGTATTCTAAAAGGACAGCAAATGTTATTAAGTGAAAAGGGGCTAAGATTCAACCCCCTTCTCTTAGTCACTGATAAACTATCAATACTTTACTCTATATATAATAAAAGAATATATATAATTTATATTAAAAAAATATTTTTTGTTACTTTAAGTCGATTAACGATTAAAAATAATTAGTTTAACTTATTAATTATTCTTTATCGATTTCTTTATAACTTGTAACTCATTTTTGTTTTAGATTAGACTGTTATTTTTTTTTCTTTGCAAAGTTGTTATGTTATTTACAAAAATCACTTTTAGAGCATTTTTAATGTTTAGTTTTAAATTTAATTTTATTTTGGTTTAATAAAA
>NC_029777.3:101033983-101045068 GCF_000817695.3 Arachis duranensis | reverse complement strand
ATTTTAATATTTAATTTCAATTTAATTAAAATTTTATATTATTAATTTTTTTTATTATTTTTAATTATTTTATTAAAATAATTGTACAAATGATAAAATTATTAATTTTTAATTAAGATGATACTCTTTTTTTAAAAGTGAGATTAATTTTATTTTATCTAACAATTTTAATATAAATTTAATTCTAATTAGTTTATTTTTTAAAAATATCAAAAATAATACTCTAAAAACACTTTATTGAAGATGATAATGAGTATCATTTGTGGAGTAGATACTCTTAAATACTTTATTGATGTGATAAATTTAGTTCATTTTGACCTTTCTATAAGTTGATAAGCTTATATATCCGTAAATTTTGTTCATTTTAGCCTTTCTTTAAGTTGATAAGCTTATATATCCACGTATAATTAGTATAAATAGGTGATTTAGTTAGTTTAGTTTAGTACGATAGAAGTAACAATAATATAGTGAGTATTGAGAAAAAATTGTAAATTTTTTTTTTTTAGTATTGTGTTTTTATATTTGTTTTATATATCACAAGTCATTAGTCATTCTTTTAATTAGAGAATTTTTTTTAAGTATCATCTTTTTGTATTTATATTAGATTAAGTGTTTACATTATTTAGTTTGATATTCTAGATGTAATTGAGACTTAATTTTAGATAGAATATTATAAATTATAAATTATTATTTTGTATCTCGTTAGAGTCTTAGAGATTTAATTAGTATAAAATAGTTACGCATATTTATAATTTTGTTGTATTTTAATTTTTTAATAAAATAAATAATATTTTTTTATGTCAATGGTGTAAATCTCGTATTTCTGTTTCGGTTACTCCGTTTTCGAACATATATTTCAAGATAAATATAAAAGAAAAGTATTATAATAGACTCTCGTAGCATTTCAGAGGAAGAATATCAAATTTGCCAAATGTCAACATTAACCAACGTGGAATTCATAAAAATATTAAGTTTTTATACAAATGCTAGTAATTTAGTTATTGTCGGGAAAATATACATGAATAAAATAAGAGAGTAAACTTTGTTAAATTCTGTGGGTTGATGTTATGAAATGTGGCATGTCGAAGCCGACCCATGTGTGTTCATGTTATAAACTAACGACTTTGATGAATACTTTTGGCTCTATTATTTGTCTGGCTTGGACTTTTGGAGTGATGAAAATAACATTGAACTAATTAATCGACCATGAATGCGAATGCGAATGCATCATCATCTGGTTGCATCGTATACGACACGACATCGTTGGTTGGCAAATCACAATTATTTCAAGTTAAAAAACAATTTGTTAATCGGCGTTCGTTTATTGTCAATGGTCACCATTCCGGCTGCATGTTGCTATATGCATAGTATATTGTAAGGAAAAAAAATGTTATATGGTTAACAAAATTTAGGTTTAATTATTTTGTTGGTTCTTATAATTTTATAAAATTTTTAATTAAGTTTTTATATTTTTTTAAATTAAATTTTTGTACTAAAATTTTTTTTTAATCAGATCCCTCTTAATAGTAATTGGCTTAATTTTATAGGAACCTAACTAAGAATAAAAAAATTAATACAAAGACCTAAATAAAAGGAAAAAAAATATAGAGACTTAATTAAAAAATAATTTTTGGTGTAAGAACTTAATTAAAAGAAAAAAAAACTACAGAGACCTAATTAAAAATTTCACAAAACTATAGAGACCAACAGAATAATTAAACCTAAAATTTATTATATTTTATTAATTTTTTTTATTTTAAAAATTAAATTTTAAATTTTAATAGTATAAAAATAAAATTTAATTATTCTATTAATTTTTATAATTTTATTAAATTTTTAATTAAATATTTAACTTTTTTTAATTAAGTCTCTATATCAATATATTTTTTTAATTTGGTCCATATTCGCAGTAGACATTAAATAAAACATTTACATGTGTTTAATTGACCAAAATACCCATGCCTATAATCCTACATAATCGTTATAATCTCCTAAATTCTATTCTATTTACCTTTTTCCTCTTCTCCTGTTCCTCTCATTTGTTTTTGAAATTATCTTATTTTGTATGGATTTCACTCAACTCTCTTCAAAAATTTCAAATTCAAGAAATCTCAACAAGAGAAGATATTTGTGTTATTTTGAAAAGGTAATTGTTGTTATGTCTTCTTTAAAAATATCAAACCATGGAAATAGATATGTAGCTTGTGGAAGAGTGCTAAGATGCAATTTCTTTGAGTGGATTGATAATGAGGATGATATGAAAAGTGAATGGTTGAAGCACAAGAAGAGAAGAATTCGTTGCTTCTGTGAAAATATTCTGATTCTCAGAAGTTCTGATACACCCAAGAATCTAAATAGAAGATTCATTTCTTGTCCAAGTAGGAGATGCAATTTTTTTGAGTGGGTTGACGAAGAAAAGAAGGTTACCGATGTTTGTTTGTTGGCTTTACAACATCATTTTGGTCAGATAGAGGGTGAAATCAGGGATGCTAATGCACAAAAAAGAAGGATAGATAAACTGAGTGTTGACACAGAGAAATTAAATGTGGAGATTAGAGAACTGGATGTTTGTGTAGAAAGGATCTGTATTGAGTTTAATTCGGTCCAAGAATAACTTCGAAAATTAGAAGAAAATATGAAAAAATAGACCAAAATGTAAATAATGATTTTCCTTTTTTTTGCAATCTTAATAGTTGCAGAACTTTATGAAAATATTTATCAATGAAATGGTCACTGCTGATTTTAAACAAAGTGCAATTATCAAAAGTGTATTTTATGTTGTTTAAATTGAATGGAACCAAGTGTGTTTTTTGTTTCCTACTATTAATACAATGTTGTGATATTTAATAACAATGTGTACAATGAAAACAACTAATACAAGAGATTCATGCTTAGAATAATATAATGCATCAAAATGGCCCTTAATATGTTCCACACCTTACAAAAAATAATTAGTCTAACTTATATAGTCACAAAATAAATGCTCACCTAAAATGTATCATTAAAAGTAGTTTACCATAAAGCAATATAAACATAAAAAGTGATATTTTCAACACCAAAATACTTCCATACTAAAATAAAATACACAAAAGATTATACATAAATTCACAATATATAAACTTACATAATCCGAAATGCTTCAATCATTTGTGAGATCTATGTGTTTAGCAGATTTGATTGTTGCCTTTTTGGCTCTCATCTTCAGTCTTTCACTTCTTCTCCCCCCAAAAATCTTAGTCTTAGGCAAAGACTGTGTTACTGGTGGAGTTGGTTGAATGAGTGGTCCAATGAAAAGAGTTAGTTGAATTATTGATGTATGAGGGAGAGCATGAGAAGTTGTTGGTTGTGCAGAAAAGAGATTTGGTGTAGTGGAGGAGCAATGTTAGTTTCAATTGGGTTGGATAGAGCAGGAATTGGGCGAGTTGGCTAGTGTGGTAGTGTTGCTCTTCCTCTATCCGGTCCCATACCCATTCCTATACCTCTCCCACTTGCAACAGCTCTAATAGTAGGTGCACCAGATCTAGTAGCAGGTGAGCCATTTATAGCACCAGATCCAGCAGCAATAGTAGTTGGTTCAGGAGATGATGCAATATCAACTAAAACCAAACAACACTTTATAAAACAACAGTTGCAATCATCTATTATGAAACAACAAAAATTAAAAGTATTTGTTACAATAGGATTTGGACACTGCTTTCTATTGTGTCCATATTGGCCATAGTTGCTGCAAATCACAGAGGTACCAGTCCTTTTATATTTGGTTTGAGATCTATTTTCACCAGGTTCTCTAATCCTCACCATTCTTAGTCAACCAGGTTTAACCCTGAATATTGGAGGTATAATAGTATCACAGTTGACTTTGGGCAACGTATTTTCTCCATTAATTGGAGCAATTGGCTTTCCATATGTTGCAAGATATGCTGTTGGGTTATAGTAGTTGTTGCGATACTTTTCAGGGTTATCTCCTTTTTCTAAGATGGCACTGAATGCATGTGGACATGGCATACCACTCAATCTCCAAAATCTATAGCTACAAGTTCTAACTAGCAGATTCACCACAAACCTCTCCATGATCATCTTATTTCTGTGATGAACCTCAAATTTCATCTCACCTGCCTCATCTAGCTTACCATTCCATAGCTCTAGTTGCAATAACATCCAACCTTTTCTTTGGTTTGGGTAGAATCGATCCTTCATACTTCTCATTCTTCTTCTTTTTCTCTGTAAATCTTGATATCCAGTAGCATCTAATCCATTTAAACAATCAAAATGGGTTTGTCTTTTGTTTCAAGAATCCTACCATTAAAAGCTTCTGATATGTTATTCATTGACATATCATTCTTTGCCATAAAAGTGAAATGTCTCTTTGTCCACAACTTTTGGTCCAATCTCATCAGTTTATCATAGCATTCTTTGTTTTTTTTTTCATCAACAGATTCATTCTTCTCTCTCACTCTTTCACATAGGTAACTTTAGCAATAGAGAGGATTAAATTCCTCAAAATTGTCCTTCCTCCATATGTCTTCTTATAGTCAACATACAAATGTCTTAAACATAATTTATATTCAACAAAAGGTACCATCTCAGAAAAATTTGTATCAATCCTTGTAGCAACAAAAACAACAGTTTCATAACTATCATCTAATCAATAAAAAGTGTGCAAGTAGAATGAAATAGTTAGAATTAGATGTCATATAACTATTACATTTATTTGATCCAACATAAAAACTTATCTTCTTGATTCACCAATATCATCCATCAATAAATCAAGGAACCATCCCCAACTGTCTTTTGTTTTTGCCTCCATTGCCACAACGGCAATTGAAAAATAGTTGTCATTAGGATTCCTCCCTACTGTAACTAGCAGCTGTTGGCTATGGTCCCCTTTCAAGTAATATCTACCCACTCCTATAATCGGCCTACAACCAGCCAAGAAGCCTTGCTTCACCGAATCGAGACACATGTACATCCTCATAAATTTTACTTGATGTGTTAAAGATGGCCTATCCACAATAATACTCAGTTTGGACCTCGGATTTGTCCTTAAAATCTTTGCACAATAATCCCTTAGCTTGGCATACTGTAGTATGGCCCTTCTATGCACTTCTTTCTTTGCTTTTCTCCTTGTCCGATAAGCCTTTTCTATACTAATGTTTGCCATATACTTATCCTGAATGGTTTGAATAACAGTGGACAGTCGCATCTCTTTTCCACAACTAATGTTGTTGACAATATTTTTTTTATATCCAGTCGTTTGATGCAAGCCTACCACTATAATTCCTCCTACAGGTATGCTTGCTATTCAAGGTCTTTATCCGAAAACAATCAGATCCTCCTATCTTGCAAAGCACATCCATTTGCACTTTTCTTTTGTCCCTTACAAATCACTCTGCACCTCAACTTGTCATTCTTTTTGTACCTAATATCTCTCCCATTCAATAAGACATGCTCCTTAATTTCATCTTTAAACTGGAAAAGTAATTTGAACTTCAAGCCCAACTTAAACTCATACTCTCTACACATTTCTACCTCATTATACTCAGAAAACCTTTTTTTCTTAATCATGTCATAAGAATCTCCCTCATAATTATCAATATCTTCAGTTTCATAACAAAAAAAATGTCTCCAACTTGTTCATCCATCTTTCCAGAAGCTTGATTATCCTTAGCAACCTTTTATGTAGTCCCTTCTTGATTAAGCGGGCCATTGAAACCATCAAACACATTTGATTGTCCACCATAAGCACCATTCTCTACATCGAACCTAAAGTAATCCTCATGTTCACCATCATCAACATTATCATCAAATCTATCCCTCTCGGTAGAGGGCTCTGACTCAATATCCACTTCTACTTCTATCAGTCCACTATCTTCACCTTTATATGGGACATAATCTAGATCAATTGATGTGATTTCAATCCCATTATTCTTCTTTATAACTATCAACAGCAAACATTACACCATATTTCATAGAATTTATTACTAAAGCCCTAGCCATTCTAATGGCATCCCTTTCTGACTTCAACTTTTTGAGGCCTAACTTCAAGTCCACTCCAGATTTGTTCCATCAAAGCTTCGCATATTTCTTGTATAATTGTCAGAATCGAACTGGTGATTGAACTGGTAAGGCTACTGGTTTATTGGTTCATTAGTTCAACCAGAGAGTTACTGGTTAAACCGGTGACTCGGTCCCACGTAAATAAAAAATATAAAATAGTCAATGACTTAATATTAAAATTTGAATTAGTCATCTACAATTGTACCTTAATTTAGCAATAATCAAGTCTCAATTAGTTAGTACTACAATAGTATCTTAATTTAACACACAAGAGTAACAATTCATAAATTATATATAAAGGAATAATTCAGCAATTAAAAAATTTAGCAATTCATAAACTAATTTAGAATTGATTCAAAACCAATCCAAAACTAATTCAACTAATTCAGCAATTTAAAACCAATTCAACATTTCAATTCTACCAAGAAGTCAAAACTAATGAAGAACTATGCAATATCTTAAAGAACAAATAATAGAAAAAGAATCCTTCAATAAAATAGAAGGAAAATCAATAACCTATTGTAATATGAATATACCTCTTTATTAGTGTAAAAAAAAGTGTATACAAAATTAATGATCTATATCTGTCTCTTTAGAACCTGATGACTCATAGCTATTTATACATGTACTGCAAAATTATTATGTAGACCAATAACTAATTTGAGAATACCAATCCTAACTAACCAATCTAATCTTTTTGACTTCTTTTTTTAATATCTTTGCTATCTTTATTTATACCTTCAATAAATTCAACCACTTCTATAGTTATTTCTAATTAGCTCATAAACGAGTCAACAATAAAATTCATAGTAATAACATAAGAAGTTTCAGCAATACAGCAAATTCAGCAATTTAGCAATTCATAAACTAATTCAAAATTGATTCAAAATCAATCCAAAACCAATTCAACTAATTTAGCAATTCAAAATCAATTCAATATTTCAATTCAACCCTGCCATATTTATTTCTAATCAGCTCATCAACCAATCAACAATAAAATCCACAGCAATAACACAAGAAATTTCATAGAAAAAAATATAAAAATAAGGTAATACTCAGAGCAAAAAAGAGAGTATAGCAGTGGAGCAGTAGAGCAATGAAGCAGTGGAGCACCCTACAAAGAGAGCTCACTGTAGGAAAGCAGTGGAGCATATCAGGGAAGCATAACTCATGGCTGCAGGAAGCACATCTCGAGACAGAGACAGAGACAGAGACACGAGCGAGATGCAAGCATCCAAAGGAGGAGACACGAGACGCGAGCGGAGGAGAGCTGGTGGATCTAACGAGAGGCGCGGCGACGGAGGTGAGCATGTGGTGGCGCTATGGTGGTGAACCAAGGTGACAAAGATAAAGCTGGGGTGGTTGCCATTTTGGAAGGTGGATTCAGCTGTTTGGTTCTTCAAGAGGCTAGGAAGGACGAAGTCACGAAGGAGAATGAGGGAGAATAGCAAGGTGAAGCTGAAGCTTGAAGGAGACAAAGATGGGGGAGAGTCTCAATCTCTCTGAACTCTGAAGGGAAGGAGAACGGGAGAGCTCACTTCTTTTTATTTTTTTTCAATTTGAACCGATCCGGCTTTTAAAACCCGACCAATTCACTGATTTTCCACCAAACCGGTCAATTTAAATCGGTTCCATCTGATTTTCTTCCTTATCTAGTCATATGCATTACCCAAACCGATCACATGGCCGGTTCACTATTTTTTGGTCCAATTGGCCAGTTTGGTCCGGTTTTGACAACACTGATCCCTTGTAGCCTAAACCCTTCAGCAAACTCATTATCTCTTGCAGAGACCATTCATATAGTTCATAATGCAAGTCTTCCACAACCACCCCATCTAAATATTCTAGCCCATTTCCCGTGGCAAGGAATTTTTCACCATGATAGAGCTCTATTGTGAACTCTGATTCTCCCATAATTACACAACAAGAAACAAAAAATGCAACATAGTAAATATCTAATCAAACATCACCACCAAAACCAGTCATGTAAAAGACACAACGTTCAGCAAATAATGAAAGAGTGAAGAGTGAAAAAAGTTTATGTTGTACATAAACACGATAGCCACAACAACTTCTAACGACAACAACAACTCCTTCAATAATGGAGGCCACCGTAGAGAATAACCAGCTTCGATCACACAATGCCGGGTGGAAACACGTTAATGGATCCACAAAATCTGAAACTTAGAAAGGATAAGAGCAAGGATTTTTTTGCCTGAGTGAAAAGAGAGGAAGATGGGTAAGAGTTATTTTGTCAACATGGAATAACTAGAGCCACTGAAGATTACACTAAACACTTTTACCTTGATATATCCAATTTGGGAATAAAATATTCTGTTAGTCCAAATATTTTTTGTTACCGTAGGGACCAAATTAAAAAAATGGTATAGAGACCTAATTGAAAGAAAAAAAGTATAAGGACCTAACTAAAAATTTGGTAAAATTATAGGGACAAATAGAAAAATTAAACCTAAAAAAAATATGGTAATCAATGGCTAAGAGAGGGTAGTTGAATCTTTGTCTCCTTTTTACTTTGCTTATAACTCTGCTTTCTATTAAGAGAATATAGGAGATACTTTGATTTTATCTCCTGACACGGTAGGAGCCAGAACAGAGTTACTTGAAAGAATAGTAATAGTGAAACGTTGCTGAGTAGAAAAACCAGAAGATACTTTATTTTTATCTCCTATGTAGCGAACCAGTAACAGAGAAGAGAGCAGAGAGTGACAAACAGATGTATCCTGGTTCAACTACCCAGTGTAATATAGCCTACATCCAGTCTCCATCACAATAATGATAGAATTTCACTATCTTTTAAACAGATTACAATCACCAATTCTTCCTAGGATTTATCTAATCCTATCTGGGACAAGTCCAGATTCTAACCCAACCTGAACTTGACTAGGACTCACCCTACCTTTTAACTGCAAAGTGTTAACCCAACTTGTAAGGAAATCTCCTTAAGATCATAACACAAAACATAAATACTAACAAAGAATTTCTGAAATAATTTAGATTTTTTTTTCCAAGTCTAGCTCTTTGCCTTTTTTTTCTCATTGGCCTTTTCTTACAAACCTCACCATGTTTGCCTTTTTTCTAATGAAATTCAGACAGATTAAACTGAGAAAAAGAACTACAAAATAAAAATCATGAAGGAGAAGAACAAGAACAGCTTAAGGAACTATGAGGACCTAAACTAGTGCTCTTTCTCTCTTACTTCAATCCTTGGTCGTTCACCCCTATTATAGAGGAGTGAAGCTTCCAGGTCTTGAACCATCTTCAGCACTTGGTTTGTCTTCTTCTCCAACAATCAAAATCCGCAGTGGCGTGGTCAGAGGAGAGAGAGAGGACTGAGGCATTGACATGCAATCATACCTTTCTCTTTTAACCTTTTCTTCAAGCTTCTCAAATTTGGGCCATTGATCTTTGCTTTGACTCCAAGTTTGTTTCTTGGCCGTTGACGAATTACTGAGCACCTTTGACTTCACTATCTTCATAGTTTTTTGAATGGTGCTTGAGACTCAAAGGATTTCTTCACGATTTTTTGGTGAAGCACAAATGGAGAAATTACTCTTTTGTGATATTCTGTTGCGTTGAGATCTTCCTCTGTTGGTCTAGCCCGTTTTCTTTTTCTTCTTGGTTGAGAATGGAACCAAGCTTTTCATTCTTCTCTTTGCCTAACTCCAGAGGTTTCCTTTTTTTTCTTTTTTCTTGGTACAGAGAGTGACGTGATAGGAAAGAAAAGGAAGAGAGAATTTGATTCGGTGGGTGAAGAAAAATGTTTCAAATGAATTTCAATTTGTTTACCCGATTAGTGACTTGGTTGAAGTGAGATGAATTTGGGTGTGGTCATCAAATTAGGCTTGGATCTTTATTTGAGCAGATTTGATTTTCTTCATTTGACTAGATGCTTGATTTGTTTCTGATGGAAGGAATTGTGATGGTAGCTGAGTTATTTTCTTAGATCATTGTGTGTGCATTTGGGCTTGGGTAATAGCTTCTTGGGCCAGCTTCAATTAAATTAATTTTCTGTACACTAAACCAAATATATCACACAAACAATTAATCCAATAATGTTTAATCATCATCTTAATCATAGTTAAGTTCACCAAACTCAACAATAAAATATTAATTCAAAAATATTAACTAATATTAATAAAAAAATATTAATTTTTAATATTTCTTAAAAATAAATAATAAATTAGTGTTTGAAAAAGGAGACAGAGATTAAGAGATAGAAACTAAATTAAGTCAGTATATTATATTTAGTATAAAGTGTATAAGATCGAATTATGTCTCAGTGTCTTATTTGATTTAAGATAAAAAGAAAGACTTAAATAAATAAAATTACTAAAATACTCTTATCTAGCCACTTCCTATTTTCTTGGTTCTCTCTCTCTCTCTCTCTCTCTCTCATCTCTGTCATCCTCTCTTTCTGCCAGCACCTAGCGACAACATCGTGTCTGCCATTGTGTTTGAAATTTAGTCTAACGACAATATTGTGCTACCGAGTGTCATCGTGTTCGACTGCCAATTTTGTGCCATTTGTCTCAGTTCGTGCTGCAATGTTTGAGTCCGTCGTGTCGTCTTTATTTCCTGCAGTGTTTACCGCACCGTCTTTATTCTTCTCTTTTATATTTTGATTTTAAAATCCTCTTGAGTTATGAGATTGTTGAATCTGATTTTGACATATGTTCTAAGATTTTTGTTGTTTTTGGTATTATTATTGTTGGTGGTAGTGGAATTTGATGATGGCAGACAGTGACGGACCTAGAAAATTTTAGGATTGGGGACAAAAATATATATATTAAAATAATTTTTGTTAAACATTATTAATTATATGGGGATATAAAAATTAAAAAGAGTTAGAAACACTTTCATTCTTAAAATACTATTTATTATATATAATTTATAAAAAATATTTTTTTTATTTCTAAAAGTTGAACTTAAAATATTTTAATTAAATTATAAATAATTTGTCATCCTAACTAATTTTTTTATTTATTTTTGTATATATTTAATAATAAA
>NC_029777.3:101030847-101033922 GCF_000817695.3 Arachis duranensis | reverse complement strand
ATTTAGGGTACATATAATAGAACAAAAGATAAAAAAATAAGTAATAAAGATGAATAAATTGAGAATAAAATAAAATATATAAAGTTATGAAAAGAATAAAATATTAAATTAATACCTAAATTATAATTGTTTGAATTAAAATTTATAATTAAAAATATTAAAAAGAGAAACAATAAAATTGGGAGATACATAGAGTTATGGAGAGTTATATAAAAAAGAGAAAATTCCACTCTCTTCCCCTGCGAGATGCTAAAATGACACTCACATCCCCTCTATTTATAAAATATACATTTTCCTCCCTTACTCCCTCCCCTGCAAGATGCTAAAATGACACTCCTCTCTCCTCTATTTATAAAATGTACATTCTCCTCCCTTATAACTTTTACAGAACATCTTCTTTAATCCATTTTAATTTTTTTGTGTTAATTAAGGTTAACGTTATCCATTTTTCAAGAAAAATAAATTATTTTTTATAAAAATACCCTTTAGCAAAAATTTTATTTGTTTGTCATTAAATTTTGCTTACTAAAATATCTTTTAATAATTTTTTTATTGATTAAATTATATTTTTACCAAAATATTTTTAAAAAAATTTAATAATTAAATTTTTTTCTAAGATATCCTTCAATAATTTTTAAATTATTAAATTATGATTTTACCAAAATTTTTGTTTATATTTTTTTATATTTTACTATTAATTTTTTGATATCAATGTATATTATTTTAACATTAAATAAAAATTTTTTATCATTGTTAATATGTATAACCATTAATATATATTGATATTAATATTGAAAAATAATCTTACTAAGAGTTTTTAAATATGAAAATAATATATATTGATATCGAAAAATTAATAGTAAAATATAAAAAAATATTAACAAAAATTTTGGTAAAATCATAATTTAATAATTAAAAAATTATTGAAGGATATTTTAGAAAAGAACTTAGAAAAAACAATTTAATTACTAAATTTTTTAAAAGATATTTTGATGAAAATACAATTTAATCAATAAAAAATTAATTTATTAAAGAGTATTTTGGTAAGTAAAATTTAATGACAAAAAAAAAATTTTGTTAAAGGGTATTTTTGTAAAAAATAATTTATTTTTTCTTGAAAGTTGGATAAAATTAACATTAGTTAACACAAAAAATTTAAAATGGATTAAAGAGGAGGTTTGAAAGTTGGATAAAGTTAACATTAGTTAACACAAAATTTAAAATGGATTAAAGATGAGGTTTTCTCAAAGTTATAAGGGATGAGAATGTATATCTAATAAATAGAGGGAATGGGAGTGTCATTTTAACATCTCGCAGGGGAGAGGAGTGGAGTTTTTTCTAAATTTAAATGTTAAACTTTAAATCTTAAATTTTTTATAAGTGAAAATTAAAAAACAATTTTAACAAAAAATATTTAATTTAAAATATTATATATACTAAAATTAGTTATAATATTTATTTTTGTGTATAAATATATATAATTTTATTTATTTTTAATATATATTTTATGTAAATAATTAATTTAATAGTTAATTTTGATTTACGTCTAGTGATGTTTTCAATAAATATATAAACTATTAATCGATCATAAATTATTATTAAAAATGATCAACAAGGGGTCATCAACCAAATGTTCGAAACTACCCAATCACAAGTTGACTTTGAAGTCAGGAGTCGTTGTAATACTACTACATAACATAGACCAGACATCAATTGAATAAATACTTTTGAAGAGCTTTTTAGGGTTGGGAAAGAATCTTCTGGACCTTAAAGGACTAAATAATAAAAAAATTAATAAAATATATAGGACCGGTTTACAAATAATAAAAAGTAACATGGGGGACAAATTTTAAAAAATTATATTTTGTTATTGATTATATTTCCCAAGCTTCTTTGAAAATCATGGTCTTCCATTACAGCAGGTATTTATGTGGCCATTGCAATTATAAATTGATTTTTATAGATGTTGTCACTACCATCTTTAAATTTTTATTACACTCTTTATCGATCTTATCAGATGATCCACCAGTAATGGCCGATACCGTTAATTGCAGAAGTGAGATTTTGTTAAATCTTACGGTAGGAATATCATGGGAGACAGCTGCTAAAGAAGGAGCAAACACATATGGTGTGTGGTTAACAGTAAAGGTAAAGCCTTTGGGATTGAAAATTTCTAAAAAAGTGTCATTTGAATGGCTACCGAAAAAAACAATATAGTCCGTTAAAATAAATTTTCAGTAATGCCATACAGAATCTCTCTTATCCCTTTCATTCACACCAAAAAAATAAAAAAAAGAAAAAAAAAGAATCATCTATGGCACATTGACACTGGTGTGATACGAAATACCCAGACACGGCAATTTCATTCTCACTTTCCTTTCTCTTTCTGTGCTTTCATGAAAGGATCTATCAGAGATGAAACACTGTGCGATGTGCATTCTACTTATCGGAATTGTTGAAGGTCTGTTCTTCAGCTTAGCTGGTTGCTTCGATTTTCATGGCAACAAGAAAAACAAGAAAAACCAAATTCCTAACTCTTTTGATGACATCCTTTGCCTCGCCAAAGATTCTTCATGTTTCATTTCTTCTTTTTTTTATTTGATTTGGTTTTATTCCTTCCGTCTTGGTTCGTTATGGAAATGTAATTTTTTTTTCTTTCCAAAAATGATTGATTCATTCATTCTCCAGAACTTATACATATGAAAAGGTAGAAGATGAAATTATAGAGAGTATAGATAACGTCATTAGATAGTAGATAGTAACTGAGGGTATAAGTTTTCATAAGTTGTGTTGAGTGGGTTATGGGTGTGGCCCATATGGCAAAAACAAAAAAAAATCTCATCATCAATTTCTCCAACAAAAAAAAAACCGATCGTTAAAGATTTGGTCTAACTAAATCATATTGTACCGATTTGTAAATATATTTAATATTTGGTCAAAATTAGCATTACCAACAAGTTCAGTACAGAAGCCATCTCCACCATTCATATGGAATATTTTTATATGGTTCTTTAAGGACCAAATTATACTTTCTCCACCAAAGATATTCCCTACTTTTGGAGTTGAAGTAATGTT
>NC_029777.3:101019859-101030827 GCF_000817695.3 Arachis duranensis | reverse complement strand
ATGTTTTTTTTTTTTTTTTTATGTTAAAGAGTAGTTAATACTTTTGGAAGCTTATCACATGTTTTATTGTACTTGAGTGGAATATGTTATTTTATTTTTTTCAACTATCTATATTTAATTTAAAAAATGTAAATGGTGGTGGAGATTCAATATAACTTTTTTTTTGTGGATTTATCCTAAAAGTAGTGCACATTGGACATTCAACCATTCCAGTCTTTTCTAAGTTTAGAAGGCTGAATCTGTCTTATTTATCCAACTCCATTTAAAGCTGGCGCTATGTTTTGGACTTTTGCATAGTTATTAGTTTGTGTTTAAAGCCTTTATTAAACTAACCATAGATAGTCTTACCACGCCTATTCCGCATGAGATTAAGCAGTTTATTTGTGGTCTGAGATATCCTAGTTCGACTGAGTTGGAGCCAAGGTGGGAGTGGTGGCTTGCAGCAACAAAAAAGTATAGTGCAAGGGAGGGTTACAGATGGTTATTAAAGAAAGCATTAAATTGGAATGCCAATAGTAATTGGAACTGGTTGTGGAACACAAACATTCCAGAGAAGTTCAAATTTACTATGTGGCTTGGCTTACATGATGCTCTACCAACTGAGACCTTTCGATTCAAGCGGCATTTAGCTTCTTCAGATATGTGTAAGAGATGTAACAAGGCGCAGGAGACTATGGAGCATTGCCTTAGAGACTGTGAACGATCAAAGGCAATTTGGTATATGTTGGATCCTAGTATCCTGGACTCGACGACTGGTACTGCTCTTGAAGAGTGGTTTCGGAAGGCCTTGGCTAACAATGAGGCGTCCTTTGGTGCAGGGCTTTGGTGGGTATGGAGACATAGGTGCAATGACATATTCAATACTGACAACCCTTGGACAGACCACAAGGTTGTTGCCTTGGCCAGAATTACCGCCAAGGACTTACAGGTTTACAGGAATCGAAGCAATGCCTTTAGGTCTCTCCGAAATTGCCTGTGTTGGGAACCACCGGTAGGTAATAGTTTTAAAGTTAATTGTGATGCAAGCTTGTATATGGATTCAAATTTAGCGGGATTTGGGTGTATTATTAGAGATTCTAAGGGAGATTGGATCTCGGGCTGCTCTGGAAGCATTCCCCCTTGGTCTATAATCAGATGTGAATTATTTGCTGCTTGGAGGGGGCTGGTTTTAGCTTGGGATTGCGGTTTGAGGGATATTATATGTGAAACAGATTGCCTTGACATTCTGCCCATCATGCATGAGCTTACAAGTGGGTATTCATCTGAAGTAACAGATTTGGTTCACAAGATTCAGGAGCTTTTATCTCGTCCTTGGCTTGTTCACGTTGAATGGGTGTCCCGAGAAGCAAATAGAGCTGCGGATTGGATGGCTAAATATGGTGCCAAGAATAACTCTAATCATGTTATTTGGTCTGAGCCTTGTGTTGATCTCCAACGAATCATCCGCTCGGATTTAGGATAGTTTTTGCTTTGTTTCTTTCCTTGTTTAGACACCAAAAAAAAAACTAACCATAGATCTAAACGTCTATATTAAAATGGATATCATAAAATAATTTTATAAATAAGATATTTTAAAATATAAGATATTTACTTAAAAAATCGGAGTTATTTTAGTCTTTTTCACAACGATATAAATCTAAACTTGGTTACCTATTTGTATAAAGAATATCATGTTCCTGTTCTTATTGGTGGAATATGTGATAATTTTTCAATACTTTTTATTTTTATATTCAGAGTCATTATTATTATCTCTTTTTTTTCTTCTTTATCTCAACACCACCACAACTTATCTCCAATGTAATTATTATTATAGATATTAAATTTAAATGTTAAACTTTAAATCTTAAATTTTTTATAAGTGAAAATTCAAAAACAATTTTAACAAAAAATAATTAATTTAAAATATTATATATACTAAAATTAGTTATAATATTTTTGTATATAAATATATATGATTTTATTTATTTTTAATATATAGTTTATATAAATAATTAATTTAATAGTTAATTTTGATTTACGTCTAGTGATGTTTTCAATAAATATATAAACTATTAATCGATTATAAATTATTATTAAAAATGATCAACAAGGGATTATTAAAAAATAAACTCTTTTAGCTATTAATTGAAACACTTACAAATTAAAGTGATTAATCATGGTATATTATATCCCTCTGAATAAAAAAAACTTTGGCATAGTTGAGGCAGCAGACAATTGAGTTAGATTTAGACACGAGCAAGGTTACTGTCATCTTCATATATTTTTTTATATTAAGTTTTCTAAACTATTTACTTATTGGGAACATAGTCCATCGCTATTTCAATAAAGTCAATTAGATTAGGAAAATATTCACACGCTATAAAGGAACTAAGTTAATAAATATTTTTGAAGTTGAAAATAACATTTTCTGTTTTTTATATCAAAGAGTAGTTAATACTTTTTATTCTTATATTCAGAGTCTTTATTTTTATCTTTTTTTTTTTCTTTTTCATCTTAACACCACCACAACTTATCTCCAATGTAATTATTATTATAGATATTAAATTTAAATGTTAAACTTTAAATCTTAAATTTTTTATAAGTGAAAATTAAAAAACAATTTTAACAAAAAATAATTAATTTAAAATATTATATATACTAAAATATAAATAATTAATTTAATATTTAATTTTGATTTACGTCTAATGATGTTTTCAATAAATATATAAACTATTAATCGATCATAAATTATTATTAAAAATGATCAATAAGAAATTATTAAAAAATAAACTCTATATCCCTCCTTTGAATAAAAAAAAAATTTAGACATAGTTGAGGTAATAAACAATTGAATTAGACTTAGACATGATCAAAGTTACTGTCTTCTTCATATTTTTTATATTAAATTTTTTAAATTATTTTTTTATTAGAAATATAGTCCATCCTATTTCAAAAAGTCAATCAGATAGGAAAAAGATTCTCCTATTACAAAGGAGTCAATTAAATAAATACTTTTTAAAGTTGAAGTAATATTTTTTTTTTTTATGTTAAAGAGTAGTTAATACTTTATTACTTTTAAAAACTTATCACATGTTCATTTGTACTTAAGTGGAACATATTATTTTATTTTTTCAATTATATATATTAAATAAAGGTGTGCCTGATGTTGGGGGAGGGACGGTTATGAGTGAGGAGGCAGATTCTGAGAGGACAATTAGTTCTGCTCCTAATGGGCTGGACAGGGGATCCACTAAAGAGAAACAAAAAACAACCTTGATTCATGCAAACGTGGAAGTGCAACCAAAATATTGGATCTCACTAATTATATTATCTGGGGGATAATAATGGATTATAAATTTCACCGTTTTCAATAAAGAATGAGAAGAAAAACTAATGGCATGAGGAGTAATTTTCTTGTTTATGTTTAAAGGAGTGGTATCAATTTCATTCAAAAGATGGAATTCATACCGGACTAGATCATCAAGCGTTTATACAAATGGGTAATATATTGCAATTGGTAAATTTGATAATTTGGTTTTTGAATATTTGAACAGGTACATAGAAACAAAAGGGAGTACCAAATATCTAATTTGCAATCTATTTAAAAAAAGAAGGCTTTCACAAAACCAATTCTCCAGGTACTTATATAATTAAAGTTTATACCAACCACCTTTTGTCCTAATGCCAGTGGAGGCTCCCATTGGGTGTTTAATTGGTTACGATTAGAGACTTACTGTCCAGAGTTCACTTTTTGGAATTAAACCCTGCAAGTGGGTTGTTTCAGACTTACCTTGTAAAAAAATAAAATAAAATTTGATTTACATCACATTCTTATATTGTTTCTAGTGAATGTAGATGATTTGGGGAAAATAATTGCAACACTCGTCATTGCTCAAAATGACGTTTCATAAGCACAAACTAATGAAACTATGTTATAAGAAACTTATGAAGCTCACAATCAATCAATAATTTTAATTGAATTACAAATTAATCTATATATTAGAACAAACAACCAAATCCACAGCATCAGCATCAGTTGCATTTTTCTTTTCTTTTTTTTTTCAAATTTCTGTGTGGCATAATCGAATCATCAACTCAGAAACCATTCCTCGAGCAAAAGGTATGTAGCTTAAGCTGTACCTGTGATAACTTGGAATAATTAATGATCTTAAACGACCATGCTTTAATTAAAGTTCCTCTTAAAATGCTTCGTCTGTGAAATAGTTTTCAAGATACAAATTTATGTCTAGGTCTATTTGGTTTTTGTTTTGCTTTTTCAGTATTTTCAAAGTTTTAGGATTTGCGAAGGAAGAAACAAAAACAATAAAATCCTGTTTATTTTAATTTTCTTTTTCATTATAGGATAAAGTATGCTTTTTGTCCCTAACGGTTGCATTTTTTTTCAAAAATACCCTTAACGTTTAGTTTTATTCAATTTTGTCCTTAACGTTTTGTGTCAAAATTACTTCTGAACGTTATTTCCATGTAAAACTTTAGGGACAAAATTGAAAACTTTCAAGGGTAGTTTTGACACAAATTAAAAACATTAGGGACAAAATTGAATAAATCGAAAACGTTCGGGATATTTTTGAAAAATATTGCAAATGTTAGAGACAAAAAATATACTTTACCCTTTATTATATCATTCATAAAATTATAAAACTCAGAGGCACTAAAATAAAAACAGAATATAGAAACAAAACCCAAATAGACCCTTATTGTCCAAGGTAAACTTACCAAATAAGAGCACCAATCTCAATTATGATAGCAATTATGGTCAACAACTTGTCATGAATCTACAAAAAGAAAGAAGGATATCAATTGTTATGAAAAACAATACGAATTGATCAGACTCCACTATCAAATTGGCAAATAGACAACAGCAAAAAGGTTGCTGACGATTATTCAACATGAGAAATATTACCTTGTCACCATAGGATGGAGTGTGGTCCAGACTTAAAATGGGTCACATTCAATCCTAAGTGATGACGGGTAAGACTAAGTGAGTACACAAAGAATTAGTCATTAAATCTCTTCTTTTTACCCATTTCTATTGTTCAATACTCAAGAAAATTAAGGCTTGCAAAATTATCAGCATATTAGAGAAATGACTCTGTATTATCAATGGTGTATGACTTACCAAGAGCGCACATATGAGTGCTATAACCACACATCCGATGTATATGGCTGTTGCAAAAACACGAGCAGTATCAAACATCATTCCGAGTTGTTGTGCAGGTCCAAGAAGAAAGGCTGTGCTGCCAGATATACAACACAAAAGTTGGAAGGTGCATTGAATTGAATCCAGTCTAGGGGAAAAAATTAACTCTAATACAACCAGAAGTCCGAGGACCAATCGAATCTACCTTCCCACTGCTAATACGTTTCCAAAGGTGAATAATAATGCAAATTTGATGGGTTTGGCAAAAACAATCATTGACTGCAAAATAGAAAAAAAAAAGAAAAAAAAATGAAATATCATGTGTTCAGTTCTCAACATTTGGCTTGCGGTTCGTATTGTACAGAAATTGAAGAAAAGAAAGCTAAAAACCATTGATCACACGGGAATAGAAAATTTATCACTTAAAAAATATCACTATTGTTACATTAAGTTATGCACAAGCTTCAATGAAAAATAAATACACCATTGATCCTTGGCTCTGGTTCGTGATGTTTCTCAGATCAATTAATGGGTATTCATTGCTATAGAGTCCTGGGTTAGAGTAACACAAAAACAAGAAGAAAAACATCCCTTGAGGGTGGTCAAGAGATCCTTATTCTCAGATACAGATGCTTTCTGATAAACGAAAAATACCACGAAAATAACTAGAATAGCAACGAAATAACAAAATATAATATCAAAAGCCGTTGTGCTTCCAATAGTTTGAAAAAGCTTTGCACTTTAACTATTTTGTTTCTAATGTCCTAAATTGGACAAACGTTATTTATATATACTTTCTCTTACAGTAAATTTATACTTGGTGAAATAGAAATATACAAACAAGGCAAGTAAAACACATAAATACCGCAGAAGCAGAACAAATATAAAAGTAGCACAGTTTCTCTTATGGTCTTACCAGTAACATGCAAGCAAGACCAGCAATCAAACAAGCTGCAAATCCGTAAATTCTCTGCTTCGTCAAGACATAAAAACAGAAAAAATGTTTAGAGCCAAAAGATCAAAATAAGTTTAGCCAGCAAGGTTTGTTTGAAGAGTTTTGGAAGTACCTGTGTTGGAGAGAGGGAGCAGAGGCCACCTGAATCCTCACCCAACAAGCTCTCCCCTTGCTCTTCATCATCTCCAACTAAAGACTTCCACATTTTTACACGAGAATTTCTTGCTCACTATTCACACTACAGAAACCAGGAGGGGGAAAAAACTCAATATAACCTAGTGTAGAAATGAAGCAACTTTGTGGTTATAGGGATATATAGAACAAATTAAACCAGATACAACGCAACACTTCAATTTTATCCTATCATATAACCAACGTTTTAAGGCTTCAGAAGAAGCATGCAGCAACTGACGCTTCAGCATATGGCTTAGAAGAATTGTACTAAATTTGTATTGTGTCTAATCTTTCCATCCAAATATCAAACAAAAGAACAAGTATCGGAGGCATCACCAAGGAATAGCCTTACCCACAAGGTGATTTTGGAATGGGAAATCTCAACCTTCTGGTAATGTCTATCTGGATATAACTCAATATAATGATTTAATCACACCTTTAGTTTTGACACTAGAAAATAAGTTGTTTTGTCACTGTTGACTTCTTGAGCATTCCATGCATCCAAAAACACCTGAAAATCACATTTTAAGATGTTATCTGCCAACATTTTCAACAAGAAAACTTTTAACACATTTCGAACATCTTTCCCTTAACAAGCGACCTCATGCACTACCATTGAACTCTAAATGTGACCAATACACAAACTCACCTACCTTTGCTGAAATGCGGCAGCATAGGTACCATAATCTAAACCACTTGGTGATGAAAAGTAAATACTTTAATAGAATGATTTCATGGATCACTTCTATTAAAAGCTGAAGTGGTTGAGTAGAGACAAATGAGTGACTTAAAATGGTTTTCTGTCTTTCACTCAAACTTTGGGATTAATGCCCAGAAAATAAAACTAAGCTACAATGTCTCAAGTCTCAACACAAGAAAAAGGTCCTACTAACTCTACCAGAAGCCTAATTAAACTTCCACATTACAATTATTTTGGTTTTCAAAGGGTATCCATTGCTGGATAGACTAATCCCTTTCAATGCCGAAGACGAGATTCGAACACCCAACCCCAGGTTAAGAGACTAGATAACGACCCACCATAACACATCCACAAGGTTTTTCTCCATTACAGATAAAAATTTATACCAGACTCCAGTACCATTTTCTTGATACCAAACTCGAAACCTATAAACAAAAGCTCAGCAACAATGATGGAACAAGCTACTATTAAAGTTTTATACTAGTTAACCAACATCAAAACAAAAAGAGAAAATGAATGAAACACGTTATTATTATTATTATAGAAGCTTACGCTTTTCAGTTAGGATTTTGTTTAGGTGAAGACTCGCATAAGCGAAGTTAATAGTTGAAAATCCTTAGAAGATTTGACATATTTGATTAAATTATCGTCTAATAATTGTTAACTATTAATTTTACATGAAAACAACTAAGTTTCTACCTGTATTTACTTGTCCCTGAAAGTAAGAGTTCGGGAAAAAACTCGCAACAAATCTTGCAAAATTCGAGTATATAGAAGAGTTTAATTTGGTCATTCTATGAAAGTGGAGATTGGAAAAGGTAGTTACCGGAAATGGCATCAATGCGTTGGTGTTGGAGGAGTGACAAATTCTGAAGGAAAATTTATGGCAACTTTTTGGCTTCTCTTTTTCCTGAAATCCACCTCAACTGACTCACCGTACTCCAAAGCTCTGCAAATGTGTGTTCAACACGAAAGCGTTGAACATCCTAAGGCCTCGTTTGGCAAAGGAAAGAAGTGGAAAGCACAAAGGAAATTTAATTTCTACAATGTTTTGTTTAAATTAAGAAATTTGAAAATTTTTTATTTAAATTTTAATTAAATATATTATTTATCAGTCACCCTCATTCAATATAATTATTTTGATGAAAATAATTTCATACTCAAATCTACAATACATGCATTCACAAATAAACACCAAAAATTATCAAAGAGACATCTTGTATTCTTAACTGAAAAAGCATACATTATAAAATATTAAAATATATTTCTAATAATTTTGTGTATCTATTTAATTAATACTATTTTAAATACATTTATGGAAAAAGATAAACACGCAGCAAATTACTATATATTAAACAAATTTTAATTGAATTTGTCAAAATGAATACAACCTAAAATAAATTTTACAAGAATAAAATAAAATGCGTATAAAAATTTTGTATTGTTTTAGTTGAGTTCACAAAATATTGAGAATTAAATATATTGATTAGAGATATGTGGATATCTAACTAGTTATTTGTTTATATTCTGATTCATGATAAGAGTTCAAATTTAAAATGACTAAAACTTAATTTATAATTTATAGAATAAGAGTTTAGGTCTACATCACATAACTTATTGGATCTCATAGAGGTCTACCACAATAGAGATAGTTCAATTTGACTTATTCGAATAAGATGAATTTCAATTAATTCCTATAATCTCTATTACTAATTTAAAAAGGAAATCACAATTTTTCTAAACAAAAAGGAGAAACCACCCACTATCAAAGATGAAACAGCTTTAGAAGTGTTGACTAGCTCATCAGGTACTTCTATAAATATTCTAACACATTGAGGTATTTTTCAAACTCTAACTCATAAAAATTTGTCTCAAATTTTTAGTAACTTAAATATCGGAGTCCCTTGCATATACTACCCATCAACCTCGCCGGAGAACTCACGATTTCACCCATCAACCTCACCAAAAAGCTCAAGGTTTTACCTCGCTAGAGAAGACATCAGAACATCCTATAAAAAAGAGTTTGGATCTCACATTCAGACCCAAATAATATTGATTTCGGATAAGTCTTGAAACACTACTTAATAATTATATATCAAATAGAGGCATATAATTTAGTTAAGGTTTTGACACTGAAAATGAATAATTTAAATAACAAAAAAAAAAACTTGCAGATTAAATAGAAAAAAGTTGCATTGAGTGAGCTTCAATGGGTTCACAGCATGAAATTTCTTGAATGGTTAATCTCACCTCACTTACGAACACAAACAAATAATAATCTAACTTCGCTAACTTGCTTAACACACTCATTGACTTGTTTAGCAAGCAACCAAAATTAGGGATTCTAATAACTAATAAGAAGTATCCAACAATTCAAGTTTTTTTTTTTTTTTAGTTTTATTTTTCACGTAAACGGTCTAACAATTTTCTTCTAACGATATAATCAAAGCTTTTCCTTGCAATTTGACTGGTAAGAGAAGATACATACGAAATATACTGAGGCTTGCACTAGCTTTTATAGAACGAAGCAATATTATGAGTCCCATTTACAAAACGCCAAGAGCCTAAAGCCACTACGGCTTTTATTCAGCGCCATAATTCCAAGAAAACCAAACACTAAGAAATTGGGAAAAATTAAAAGAAAAATTTTTTTTTCCACTTTTCTGTTTTCTTTCCTGTACCTATGGTTTGATTAAAATTACAGCTTAGGTTAACTATGAGGTTCCCACTAATGAAGGGGATGGGTTAGGCTCCTTGTGGAGAAACAATAATGTCATCCTGATCTGTGTATATTATAGTCCTAATTCATGAACTTGCGGCAGTTCGGAGCTTTGCATAAACAAGGGACCTTAAATTCATCTGGCTCATCAGGATCAAACAAGTAGTCATACCTGTCAGATACATTCAAGATTAAGTTAATTTGAACAAACAAAATGTATGCTGAAGTTGCAACACAAGCACAAGCACATTGCATGAACATGGCAGCACAAGCATGAAAACATGCAAACATGAAAAGATCTAGAGAGAGAGATACGTTAGCTCATCGCCAGCCGTTACATCAGTCTTGGCAATGAGTGCGATCCGGCTCTCATCATCACCTACACTCATGATCCTTGCATAGCAATTTGGCATACACTGTGTTACATGAACGAAGATCCGGTAAAGATGGGAGTATTAATAATCAATGGTAAGGGTACAGGGGGAACAATAATGTACAAAACCAATAAATATCAGCCATGATTGGCCTCTCCAACAGGTACATATTCAGCTTCAAGGATTTCATATTCATACACATTAAAGGATTTCACAATCACAAGTTTCAACAAAATAGGTTGACTAGTTTGATGTTGTTCTAAGTTAGGTTGACTTACAGAATGGTTAATTAGCCTTGCTATATTTCCTTTATCAGTGGCATCTACTACCACTTCTTCACTTATCTTAAATAGCTGCCAAGAGAGAGAAAACAACCCAATTTAGTATTACAGAACATGAACAATGAACAAGAACAAGAAATATGAATCTAGAGGCCACAAACACAAAGGATTAACTCACATAGCAGTCTTTCCCTTCTAATCTATAGCGTGCCTCCCTGAGATCCGCAATGCTACGTCTCACTTGTTCACCACGATATTCAAGAACCTGTTTTGAAATAAATCATGCTAATTATCAAGGGTTGTGTTCCGATTTACTGTGAAATTTAAAATACATAATGCATCAATGGGACTTCAGAATCTTTTCATATTTGAGCATGACAATACCATTTCTCCTTCTTGAATATTTCTACGTGCAAAAAGTCCCCATCCATGAATGCCTGATCTACCAAAGCAAACCCTTTCATTTTCGGTTCTCTGGAATCATGCAAGTTGTACCCACAACATAATCAGAAATTGAGTACAAGGGCCAATAAAACACTTAAGAGATTATTTTACCTGTAAGTGGTAAAGCCGCTCTCTGAAAGAAGAAAATGCCTGAGGCTCCTGTACCACCTGCTTGAGGGAA